>NC_072000.2:26213457-26523271 GCF_028885655.2 Pongo abelii
GAAGAGAGTGGGGTCCAATATTCAACATTCTTAAAGAAAAGAATTTTCAACCCAGAATTTCATATCCAGCCAAACTAAGCTTCATAAGTGAAGGAGAAACACAATCCTTTACAGACAAGCAAATGCTGCGAGATTTTGTCACCACCAGGCCTGCCTTACAAGAGCTCCTGAAGGAAGCACTAAACATGGAAAGGAACAACTGGTACCAGCCACTGCAAAAACATACTAGATTGTAAAGAACATTGGCACAATGAAGAAACTGCATCAACTAATTGGGCAAAACAACTAGCTAGGCTCATAGTGACAGGATCAAATTCACACACAACAATTTAAACCTTAAATGTAAATGGGCTAAATGCACCAATTAAAAGACACAGACTGGCAAATTGGATAAAGAGTCAAGACTCGTTAGTGTGCTGTATTCAGGAGACCCATCTCATGTGCAAAGATACACATACGCTCAAAATAAAGGGATGGAGGAATATTTACCAAGCAAATGGAAAGCAAAAAAAAGCACAAGTTGCAATCCTAATCTCTGATAAAACAGACTTTAAACCAACAAAGATCAAAAGAGACAAAGAAGGGCATTACATAATGGTAAAGGGATCAATGCAGCAAGAAAAGGTAACTATCCTAAATATATAGGCACCCAATACAGGAGCACCCAGATTCATAAAGCAAGTTCTTAGAGACCTACAAAGAGACTTAGACTCCCACACAATAGTAATGGGAGACTTTAACACCCTACTGTCAATATTAGACAGGTTAACGAGACAGAAAATTAGCAAGGATATTCAGGACTAGAACTCAACTCTGGACAAAGCGGACTTGTTAGATATCTATAGAACTCTCCACCCCAAATCAACAGAATATATATTCTGCTCAGCACCTCATTGCACTTATTCTAAAATTGACCACATAATTGGAAGTAAAACACTCCTCAGCAAATGTAAAAGAACAGAAATCACAACAAACTGTCTCTCAGACCACAGTGCAATCAAATTAGAACTCAGGATTAAGAAACTCACTCAAAACCACTCAACTACATGGAAACTGAACAACCTGCTCCTGAATGACTACTGGGTAAATAACAAAATGAAAGCAGAAATAAAGATGTTCTTTGAAACCAATGAGAACAAAGACACGACATACCAGAATCTCTGGGACACATTTAAAGCAGTGTGTAGAGGGAAATTTATAGCATTAAATGCCTACAAAAGAAAGCAGAAAAGATCTAAAATTGACACCCTAACATCAAAGTTAAAAGAACTAGAGAAGCAACAGCAAACAAATTCAAAATCTAGCAGAAGACGAGAAATAACTAAGATCACAGCAGAACTGAAGGAGAGAGAGACACAAAAAACCCTTCAAAAAATCAATGAATCCAGGAGCTGGTTTTTTGAAGAGATCAACAAATAGATAGACCACTAGCCAGACCATGCATTCAGACCATACCAACAGCTTTATAGTTCTCTGGTACGATCTTGCCTGGTATTCATGCCCTTGAGTAATCCCTTTCACACTGAATGGGGCTGACTCATATAACCAACAGGATATTGAGGATATGATGGTGTGTGCTTTTCAAAGTTAGGTCATAAAAATCATTGCACCTTCCAACTTGCTGTCTCTCACATCACTCGCTCTGAAGGAAGCCAGCTGCCATGTCACGAGACATACAAGCAGCCCTATGGAGAGGATTACTGTAAGTGAGCAAAATTCCTCACCTGTTATTGAAAGTAGATAAATCAAATCGCTTAAAGTAGATAATTAAAGAAACAGTAGTATAAACATATTATTTTGGAATAGTAGATATAACCACCTGTAATCCCAGCACTTTGAGAAGCTGAAGTGAGCAGATTGCTTGAGGTCAGGAGTTTGAGACTCGCCTGGGCAACATGACAAAACCCTGTCTCTACAAAAAAAAAAAAAATTAGATGGGTGTGGGTGCATTCACCTGTAATCCTAGCTATTTGGGAGGCTGAGGTGGGAGGATCACTTGAGCCCATGAAGTCGAGGCTGCAGTGAGCTGAGATCACACCACTGCACAGCAGCCTGCGTGACAGAGCAAGACCCTGTCTCAAAAAAAAAAAAAATAGTACACATAACTAACACATGAATTTAAAACAAAATGGTGAAAAAATAATAATTCAACAATAATTTATTTAATTGATATAATCAATAAAAATTCTATTTGATATTAATAGTAATGGCAGCTCTACAGGTGAGACTATCAGAGATATTGTGGGACAAAATAGAAGGTAAAGGAAGGAAACTAACTATATTAAGCACCTATTTTGTGAGTAAAATGAGGTTCTGAGAGAAAGGGTAACCCAGCCAGCAGATTGCAGAGCCAGTATATACATCCATATTTATCTGACTGTAAGGTCAAAGTCTTTCCCACTGTATCAGGTAATTGACCAAGAGACACTAGCTCTCAGAGCAGCAGAATGTTTCCACATTTTTACTGACAAAGAATTAATAACATAAATTATGTTTATATTGCAAAGTTTATTTATGGAAATTTGATACTCCTTTTTACATTTTACATAAATTTATTGAGTTATAACACTGCCTGATGCCAGGTAAAGCAAATACAAATCTGGGTTCAGAAACTCACGTGTACAACAAATTTAACTTTCTGGATATTTTAAAAACTCAGCTGAATTTCCCTAGATGCCCCATTAGCCTGATGGCAGAAATTAAATCTCAGGCAATTCTGGGTTCTCCCACAAGTACACTTTTCTTCAGAGTTGTGCTGAAGTTCTGAGGAGGATGGGAAGGGGCTAGGAAATGGCCAGTCCTTTGCCCATCTATCCTCTGGCATTCTCCCATCCTGTTCCAGGTTGTCAGTCCACACAGGTGGCTGGTGCATCACTCCTCATCTCAGTGAGGTCCTTGAAGTTTAGGCAGCTCTCCCTGCTATTTCTTTACCTCTCTCAGGCACTCTTGACCTCATTACTCTATTTCTGCACCTCTGAGCTGCAGAAAACTCCTAGATGCTCTTGAAAATCCCACCTGCCTAGAAACCTTTATGTAGCCTCTTCTCCTCTGTGGTATTGCCATTGCCTGAAGGCCCTTTCCAGAAAGCAAATTACAAGTTTTTTCTGTTCTCAGACCCACAGCTCTATGTGTGGTTCTATAATTTCCCCTTTCAGACTCAGCCAGGAATTGGGAAAGGCAGAGCACTATGCCCCTTTCTGGAGCCCCACTAGCTCTGACCTGTCCTTTCTTCTCTTTCAAGTCTCCTCTTTCTCCCTAGTGTGCAGAATCTGAGGAAGTAAAAAGGCATGTTCTGACCCATCAGCTTTTTTCCACTCCATGAGTCTTAAACTTCAAAAAGGCTTTACTCTTCCTTCTGCATCATTTCTTTCCCAGTCTACCTACCCAAATTGACAGGAATAAGAAATACTCATAAAAAATAATGGTTTCCCACACAGTGACTTATAAAAAAAAAATCATGGTTAATATTTCAACCTATATGATGTCAGCATATAAGTACTTGTGCCAGATGCTGGAAATACAAAGAAAAATGTGATTAAATTCCTGCTGTCAGGATGTGTCCAGGGTCACATTGTTAGTAGGTGGATATAAAGAAAAAAACAGCAGTGATGATATAGTATTTAGTGCAATATCAGAACTATTTATAGACAAGAGAAATATGATTGGGTGGAGGGAAGGGGGAAGTACTTAGAAAAGTTTTCCAATGGAAAACTCAACCTGCTTTTGGCCAAGGTCGGGAAAGCATTTCAAGTAGGAAGAACAGCATGTGCAAAGGCGTGGAAGCCCAAGAGAATTTGATAACTTTCAAGAGAAACAGGTAGTGTGGTTGGAGACTAGGTTGTGTAAGGAAGAGGATGGGAGAACAGAGTGGAGCAGTAGGTGACCCAAGATCAAAAGGATGCCATACTAGAAAGCTACATTGCACCCTGAAGATTATTTACAAGCATCATATAATTTTAGGCTGGAAAATAGTAAAATCTGTTTTGTGTTTTTAAAGATCACTCTAGCAGAATGTGAAGAACTAAAGTGAGAAGAATATTAAAATCCAGATAAGAGATAAAAGAGTCCAAGTTAAGGCAATGACAGTGGGGATGGGAAAAAAGGAGGAAGTTCACTCACAAGATATTTTTGAGGTAAAATAATAGAACTTGGGGTAGGAGAGTGAAAGAGAAAAAGGAATTTAATATAATTTTTGGCTTTTTAATATAGCCTTTCTGACTGGTATGAGATAGTATCTGTTTGTGGTTTTGATCTGAATTTCTCTGATAATTAGTGATATTGAGCATTTTTTCATGTTTGCTGGCTGCTTGTAAGTCTTTTTTTGAGAAGTGACTGTTCATGTCTTTTGCCCGTTTTTTAATTGGGTTATTTATTTTTTGCTTGTTGAATTAAGTTTCTTGTAGATTCTGGATATTAGATCTTTGTTGGCTGCACAGTTTGTGAATATTTTCTCCCATTCTGTAGGTTGTCTGTTTAGTCTGTTGATAGTTTCTTTTGCTGTGCAGAAGCTCTTTAGTTTAATTAGATCCCACCTGCCAATTTTTGTTTTTGTTGCAATTGCTTTTGAGGACTTAGTAATAAATTCATTCCCAAGGCTGATGTCCAGAATGATGTTTCCTAGGTTTTCTTCTAGAATTGTTACAGTTTGAGCTCTTATATTTAAATCTTTAATCCATCTTGAGTTAATTTTGTACATGGTGAAAGGTAGGAGTCCAGTTTCATTCTTCTGCATATAGCTAGCCAGCTATCCCAGCACTCTTTATTGAATAGAGAGTCTCTTCCCCCATTGCTTATTTTTGTCAACTTTGTTGAAGATCAGATGGATGTAGGGGTGTGGCTTTATTTATGGTTCTCTATTCTGTTCCATTGGTCTATGTGTCTGTTTTTGTACTGTACCATGCTGTTTTGCTTACTGTAGCTTTACAGTATATTTTGAAGTCAGGTAATGTGGTGCTGACAGCTTTGTTCCTTTTGCTTAGGATTGCTTTGGCTATTTGGGCCCTTTTTGCTTCCATATGAATTTTAGAATAGCTTTTTCTAGTTCTGTGAGAAATGACATTGACCAGAATAGCATTGAACCTATAGATTGCTTTGGGTTCTATGGTCATTTTAATGATATTTATTCTTCCAATCCATGAGTGTGGAACGTTTTGCCATTTGTTTGTGTCATCATTGATTTCTTTGAGCAGTGTTTTGTAGTTCTCCTTGTAGAGATCTTTCACCTCCTTGGTTAGATGTATTCCTAGGTATTTTATTTTTTGTGTGGCTATTGTAAATGGGATTGTGTTCTGATTTGGCTCTCAGCTTGAACATTATTGGTATATAGAAATGCAACCTATTTTTTACATTGATTTTGTGTCCTGAAACATTACTGAAGGCATTTATCAGTTCCATTAGCCTTTTGGCAGAGTCTGTAGGGTTTTCTAGGTGGAGAATCACACCATCTGAGGAAAGATAGTTTGACTTCTTTTCCTGTTTGGATGTCTATTTCTTTCTCTTGCCTAATTGATCTGTCTAGGATTTCCCAGATTTTTTTTTTTTTTTTCTCCTCCGAGACGGAGTCATGCTCTGTCACCCAGGCTGGAGTGTAGTGGCATGATCTCAGCTCACTGCAACCTCTGCCTCCCAGGTTCAAGAAATTCTCCTGCCTCAGCATCCCGAATAGCTGGGATTACAGACACCCTCCACCACGCCTGGCTAATTTTTGTATTTTTAGTAGAGACAGGGTTTCACCATGTTAGCAAGGCTGGTCTCAAACTCCTGACCTCGAGATCTGCCTGCCTCAGCCTCCCAAAGTGCTGGGATTACAGGTGTGAGCCACTGTGTCTGGCCCCCAGATTTTTTAAATACATGAAAAGATACATATTAAGTAATCATGCTGTCCACCCTGACTCTATCCACCCCAAACTACCACCTACAACAAGTGTTACTTTTATTGGTTTCTGGTACATTCTTCAATTACTTTCAACATATTGGCTTTTTTTTCTTTTTCATTTCGAGTTTTAATGAAAGCTTGTATATAAGATTATTTCATTCCTGCATCTTCTCTATTGTTTCTTCCTTGTATTTGCCCTTTTCCTTTCCTACTTGGTGAGATTTTCCTTTCCATTCAAGGACATTTTTGCAGTCTTTGTCCAGTTTTAGCCTACTGATAACCACTTTGCTGGGGTGAATGCTTACATGGATAGTTGTGCCATTAGCCTTTTCCCACTGCACCCGTTCAATGTAGATGACATATTTCTTCCTGTAAACCTGGAGTACTTTGCCAGTTTGCTGACCTTTATAGAGTCCTCATACAACCTGAACTTCATCATCCTTTCAGATGGGCATGAATCAAACGTTGTACTTCTATCTCAGCTCTGTGGAAAGAGAGGAAGACATTATCTTCCTGCAAATGTGGGAAGGTTCACTGAAATGCCTTTTGTGGTTCTCGCTTTGGTCAGAAGTGACAAAGAGATTGAACTTCATTTTGGCTTTTCCCACTTCAGTGATGGTCGCAAAAGGGAAGAGCACTTTCAACATATTGGCTTTAATGCATACAGGTGGATACCTTTAGTAAATAGTTGGATAGATGTTTCTGGGGCTTAAGAGAGATGCCTGTGTTCATTACATACATTGAATCACCAATGCGGGAGTAAGTAAGAGTTGAAGATGTAAGCACAGATGAGATCACCAAGAGAGAATGGGAAACCTAAGGACAACACTCTGTAGGACACCAGGGATGAATAACAAATACAAGGTAAAAGGGTGAAGACAATAAACTTAAAAGTCTCTTTCCAAGAAGTAAACTATAATGCTCCATAGAGGAGCCTATGTTCAATCACCACTGTTTTTGTGGTGCCTAGCCCAGTGCCTGAAACCTAGTAAGTACGAAATAACCATTGAATAAAGTCCAGCTCTCAAAGAAGAGAGAAGAAGTAAACTTTAGAAGATTCAGGATAAGAGGAAGATTGTTTAAAATAGAAAACTACTTTTTCATATTTATGTGCATGTGAAAAGCGGCAAGAAGAAGAAAGCATTTGAAGGTTCAGCATCTAAGACCACTGAATAATGATGGCAGGAAGTGAATGAACTCAGTCCTTGTGATGCCCTTCCTTATAGCTTCTCTTTGCTTCCCTGGAAATGGAAAGGGTGGTCTATCATTAATAATGAAGTTGCCTAATGTCACAGGACTCATTACTCCAAATATATTGGATTTTTTTTTTTTTGGAGACAGATTCTTGCTCTGTTGCCCAGGCTGGAATGCAGTGGTGTGATCTCGGCTCACTGCAGCTTCCATTTCCCAGGTTCAAGCAATTATTCTGCCTCAGTCTCCTAAGTAGCTGGGATTGCAGGCACCTGCCACCACGCCTGGCTAAGTTTTGTATTTTTAGTAGAGATAGGGTTTCGCTAAGTTGGTCAGGCTGTTCTCGAACTTCTGAACTCAGGTGATCCACCTGCCTCAGCCCCTCAAAGTGCTGGAATTACAGGTGTGAGCCACTGCACCTGGCCTATTTGATTTGAATTGGATAGAAGGGTCCATATGAGGTCATTCCTTGAAAGCCTCTGACAGTCTCAGGCACACCCTGTGAATTTGCTCCACTTGCTTGTACCAAAATGTTTTCACTACTCGTATAGATATTGCTAGGCTTTTCTGCCAAATTTGAAGACCTATATTGGTAAAATAAAAAATATAGGTTTAAAAACTTGTGTATTGTTTTATATAAATGCGTTTCCTAATACCACTAATGTCATCAATTGACTACTGAATATTAATGATGGCTATAAGTTAGAATACAGCTATAATTCTGTTCTAGTGTTGTCTACACCCACAAGGCAATGGAGAATGTAGGCTAACCTAAGAGACACAAATACATCCTAGCAGTGCTTAGTCAAGTCAATGCATACAACTTATAGCCCAGCTATCCTACTCACATGTACATATCCCAGGAAATTGCCACACATCCATAAGGCTACTTCTATAAAGACGCTTGTCGCAGGACATTGTTGGCAATCCAGATGACCATCATTGGGAAAATGGATCAATAAAATGTGGTAATGCACACTATGGAATAATATGCAGCAATTAGAAACATCAAACTAAAAGTATACATATCAATAAGTCTTCATAGTACACTGCAGAGTAAAAAGAGTAAGAAAAAGAACAAGAACTATGTAATAACATTTACATAAAATAAAAATACACTTTATATGTTTTACATAGACACATGTAAATTCAATTACAGTGACCTCTTACAGGGCAAAAGAATGAGAGCTTGGAAAGTGGGTGGAAGGCAATGAATAAATACATACATACAAACATACATGTAAGAGACATAATGGCATGCCATCCCGTGCATTGAGAGTGTGTTGATTGTATGCTGGAGTCAGCTCCCATCAGCTTTTGAGAGCTGATTGTGCACATTTCTTGCCAGGTCTGCATTTAGTAACATCACATTGGTACTTAAAATCAGCCAGAGTGGGGTGCAGTGGCTCATGCCTGTAATCCCAGCACTTTGGGAGGCCAAGGCAGGTGGATCACCTGAGGTCAGGAGTTCAAGACCAGCCTGGCCAACATGGCGAAACCCCATCTCTACTAAAAAAGCAAAAATTGCTGGGCGTGGTGGCAGGCGCCTGTAATCCCAGCTACTTGGGAAGCTGAGGCAGGAGAATCACTTGAACCTGGGAGGCAAATGTTGCAGTGAGCTGAGATTGTACCACTGCACTCCAGCCTGGGCAACAAGAGTGGAACTCAATCTCAGGAAAAAAATAAGTAAATAAAATTAGTCAGAATGAAAGTATTTACACCATAGAAATCGCAAATACTACAAATCAAGGCACCTTTTGTTTTCCTGGTGGCCTGTTGTTAGACATTTGCCAGCCTCTAGTCCTCTGGACTAGTAATTCCAGTTCTAAGAATTTGTTTTAAGGAAATATCTCAAATATGGAAATGTTTTATATATGAAGATATTTATCCAAGTCCTACTTTACTAATGACAAATTGGAAACAACCTAAATGTGAAAAGGGAATGGTTATGTAAACTAATGATAAATCCAGCATTTAAAATTATATTTATGTGAAATCTTTAATTACATGAAAAACACCTCTATCGCTGGTTTAAATGAGAAAAAAAAGCAGAATAAAAATATATATGTAAATATAATGTGATACTAATCAATCACCCAGGGTTCTTATTAAAATAGAGATTCTGATTCAGGAGGACTAGAGTGATGCCTGGGATTCTGCTTTTTTAACAGAAATAATGCCAATGCTGCTGGTCTACATACCACTTTTTGAGTAGTAGAGGCATGTAGAATAAATTCACACTCATGTAAAAAATGCATCAGAAAAATAATCTGATGGAAAATTAAAGTGTTAAAGGTATTGAGCTGGGGTCATGAATGAGGGATTTTTAAAAATATATATTTTACCAGAGTTTCCAAACTTTCTATATTATAGGATTACTTGCTTCTATAGTGTGGCAAAATGACATTAAAAATAATCTGCTTAGGAGGGCCGGGCATGGTGGCTCACGCCTGTAATCCCAGCACTTTGGGAGGCCAAGGTGGGCAGGTTTCTTGAGGTCAGGAGTTCAAGACCAGCCTGACTAACATGGTGGAACCCCATCTCTACTAAAAATACAAAAATTAGCCAGGTGTGGTGGCGCACGCCTGTACTCGGGAGGCTGGGGCAGGAGAATTGCTTGAACCCAGGAGGTGGAGTTTGCAGAGAGCAGAGATCGCACCTCTGCACTCCAGCCTGGGTGACAGAGTGAGACTGCATCTCAAAAGATAATAATAATAATCTGCTTAGCCAAGTGTGGTGGCTTATGCCTGTAATCCCAGCTACTTGGGAGGCGGAGGCAGGAGGATCACTGGAGCCTAGGAGTTTAAGGCTGCAATGAGCTATGATTGCACCACTGCACTCCAGGCTAGGTGACAGAGTGGCACCCTGTCTCTAAAATAAATAAATAAATAAGTATAATTTTTAAAATAAAAATACCTATATTTATGCTTATGCATGTGTAGGTGCAGGGAATATATGGGAAATCTCTATAACTTCCATTCAATTTCTCTGTGACCCTAAAACTGATCTAAAACATAAATCTATTTTTAAAAATCTGCTTTAATTTCCTCATAAACAGCATTAAAAATTGAACAACCAAGAACTTGTCGAAGAGCCCAATTGTACAGCCTGGTTGAGAATCAAGCCTGTGTATGTTTCATTCTTTTTTCCCACTTTCTTAACGATGCCTTGAACGTGGGTTTCTGGTCCTTTTTACCAAATGCTTTTATATTGTTAACCAGAGGAAAAAGACATTTAATTGCAGCTTTTTCATTTTCTTGCATTTTGTCCCTCTCTCCAGTACTCCATCTTCAACCATGTCCCAGCCCTGGGAGGGAAGGGATCCTGCAGGACAAGACTGGCCAGAGTTCTACATTACTTGTGATGGTTCCTTATATCCCTAGAACAATAAGACTGCCTAGTGTTACACAGGAGTCCCCTATTTTGGAGGCATACTTTGATTTTTTTTTAATTTTAGTAGAGACAGAGTCTCTCTATGTTGCCAGTGTGGTCTCAAACTCCTGGCCTCCAGTGATTCCCCCTGCCTCAGCCTCCCAAAGTGCTGGATTACAGGCATGAGCCACCACGCCCAGCTTGGATTTATTACTTTAACTAAAAGTAGTTGTTATTCTAGATCTGAACAAACAACAGAAAGTTTTGTTTGCAAAGTTGTAGTAAGTAACAGCCAAGAGACTTGGAAAGAGGCTGAGTGGGGCTCATTAGACTAACTCTCTGGGGACCCAAGTCCCATCAAACTAGGGAGACGAATAGATCCCTTAAGAAAACAAAACTGCAACCCAAATCTTCCAGCCCTGATATTACCGCCACAAAAAGATGTTTACTTCAGAAGGAGCTTGCTGAAAATTGAAGACTTTGAAACACTCTATACTCTTCAGACCCTTTGAGCTGAATGATGGCTCCAAAGAAGCTATTCTTCTCTGAGTGACAGGGAATGCAACTGCCTGTTCAGGAAGCTTTGTAAGAGAACAGGTGTTCTTAGAAAATGCCATCAAATTCATGAGAGATACAGAACTCACACCAACAGTATAGGACCAGCATTTAGAGCCAACAGACAATATTGCAACCTCGGGAAATAACCGTGAGAACCAGTTATCTCCTGTAGTCCTGTGAGTAGTGTGTTTGGAATGGCCTGATTGGGAGTCTCCCAGAGGACTGGTAGACACCTGACCCTGGACCTGCCAGGTAATCTCCACCTTGGCACTTCAGGGGCTGGCAGAGCAGCAGTTGCTTCCTCAAACCTTCCTCTTGCTGGCGCTTGTTTTTATATTTTTTCAGAAGGTCTGGCACATCAAGGACAGGCACTGGGTCTCATTTGTAACTTTAGCCCCACCCAAGTCAATGCTGGAACACAGCAGTGGGTAAGCCAATGTTTATTCAGTCAGAGCTATTACATTACTCACTTGCACTGAGGGACTTTGCCTGGCCTGACCTGCCCAATGTTGTGCCATGCTGTGCTCTATGTAACTGTCCTCTTGGAAGACACAAAGCTCTGGACAACATGGAATCTAGGTGAAACTCCAAATGCTTTTGCTCTGAAGGGGAAGATCTCATCCTCCTTCTAAGTGTAGTGGAGCTGTTCAAAAGAGCATGAAGGCCGGGCACAGTGGCTCACGCCTGTAATCCCAGCACTTTGGGAGGCGGAGGAGGGTAGATCACCTGAGGCCAGGAGTTCAAGACCAACCTGGCCAACATAGTGAAACCTTGTCTTTACTAAAAATACAAAAATTAGGCAGGCATGGTGGTGCACGCCTGCAGTCCCAGCTACTTGGGAGGCTGAGGTAGGAGAATCACTTGAACCCAGGAGGCAGATGTTGCAGTAAGCTGAGATTGTGCCACTGCACTCCAGCCTGGGCAAAAAAAAAAAAAAAAGAGCCTGAGTTCCTACTGTGGCAGGACACACCTCCAGGTCGTGCATACTTTTCCATGGGGCACTACAGAACTGACCCTAAAAACAATGAATGGTCTGAAGTAGATGGTGCAGCCACATCCAGGCTCTCAGGCTTTTGGGCAAGTCTCCCCTTCACTCATCAAGCATGTAGGATAAAGGAGGAAATGCCTGGGATTCAGGAAGTGGCCTAATTTACTTTATATCTGGAAGGCCAAGAACTAGTGACCTCTGCTTTGAAACGGGAAGAAAAAAAAGTTCATCAGCGGCCCTGGCTAGATGCTATCTCCTTGGCTGGTCACAATGCCTTCATTTATCTGTGCTAAGCTCATGACTCAGCATGAACCTGGAGGTTTTTCTTCTAGTCCCATTCACATCTGGCTCTTTACCACCTTAATCTCTGTTCCTATGTTTCTCCCAATTTGTACCACCCAGGACTTGCCTAAATAATACTCTAATACTCATCCTATTAGTTCCTGATGATGTTTCTGGGCATCATGTTCTTGTTGGATTCTGCTTTTGTCATGGGTTACCTGGGGTCATGTTTGAACAAAATGATGAGGCTACAGAAACCTATTTTTCCAATTGTTGATGGATCTAGAGAAGGTGAAGCCTAGAATTAGCCCATGAGAAATAGCCCTAGTTATATCCTCAAAGGCTGGTCAACTATTTTGTGTTCTTTAATAACTGTCAGCAAAAGTTAGAGATAAGGGTAGTTTATGGAATGACCTAGAATAATGTAGCCTGTGCTAAAAAGAAGGCAAAACCTTTCTAAGGTTTTTGTTTTTTGGGTTTTCTGCTGCTGGAAGCTCTCCAGCAAACCCAACCAGACCTCTTTCTACTCACTCACTCTAACTCCAGACCGCCTCAAAGATGTAGACGCTCCCTTCAGAGAATGATTGTGGAGCAATGTCTCCACCTTGTCGTGAGGAAAAGCAAACTCTCTTCAGATGGACCAATTTCAGATGAGTTGGCATGCTGCCGGCAAGGTTGCTGTCCCCTAGGAAATGCTACATAAATTACATGTCCTCAACCACTTGTGTGTCAAACACCCACCAAATCCATCTCTCAGACATTTGAGATGTGGCTTACTCATTCAATAAATGTTGTTAAAGCTGATTATTTCAAGAAACTTTTTCTAAGTACTACAGAAAATACAAAGGTTAATAAAGAAATTTTTGACTCAGTGAGCAAGAAGTGAAAAACAACTATAACAATACAATAAAAAGATAATATATAATAAAATTACGGGAGGTACAGAGGAAAGACACATTTATTTGGAAGAGAAGGCTTTATAGAAAAGACAGCATTTATTGAGGAAAGACTTACAGGATAAATAGGACTTGAAAGGCTGATGATTCCAAACTGAAAGAGTGCCATGAGCAAACACACAGTTGTGTGAAAATGGATAAAGAATCAAAATATTGCAAAGAATCTATTATATCCAAAGCTCAAAGTTTGTGGAAGGATATAATGAAAGAAGAACCTTGGAAACAGGTCATTAAGAATGCTGAATATCAAATTTCCCCTAAGGAGTGTTGATTTATGTGGATACTACTTGGATTTTTCCTTGTTTGATTTGTGAGAGTTGTGCTTTTCTCTCACAGATTTCCTCTACTCTTTTTTATCAATCCAAAAACTAGTGAAAGGTATCAAAGATTCTGGCAATGTTTAAACAGCAACACCCTCGAATATGAACTCTTTATGGATGAAGACCCAATATTGGTATAAACACAAGAACAAAAGTTATTGAAAGCAGGTAATATTAGTATAGGCAAAGGGATTCATTGAGAAATTAGGAATAAAAGTTTTGGTTAAGAAAAGTAAGAAAGGATAAATTTCGGTTCTGAGCCTTTCTTGGGCCACCTTGCACATCACCACTCTCTTGTCTAACACACAGATTCACCAGAAACCACACATGAAACAGGTAACCCCAGAGGCTCTGCAGATAAGCCTGAGTAGTCAGTGGTGGGAAGACACATCCTTCACACAAATAAAGTACACCTTCAGCCCTCTCTCCTTTCAGTTCCAGGTTGTCCTCAGGTCCCCAACATCACGATTCTTGATGCTGAACACCTTTGATCAGCCCTCCCCAGCAAAGGTCAGAGGAGCCATGGGGAACCGCACCACTGTCACCGAGTTTGTCCTGCTGGGGCTCTCAGACACCTGTGAGCTGCAGATGCTCATCTTCCTGGGGCGCCTCCTGACCTACCTCCTCACATTGCTGGGAACCTGCTCATCGTGGTCATCACCCTCATGGACAGGCACCTCCACACCCCCATGTACTACTTCCTCCGCAACTTTGCTGTCCTGGAGATCTGGTTCACCTCGGTCATCTTTCCCAAGGTGCTGACCAACATCCTCACAGGATACAAGACCATCTCCCTCCCAGGCTGCTTCCTGCAAAGTTTCCTCTATTTTTTCTTGGGCACCACAGAGTTCTTCCTCCTGGCGGTGAAGTCCTTTGACAGGTATGTGGCCATATGTAACACTTTGCATTATGCCACCATCATGAGCAAAAGGGTCTGTGTCCAGCTAGTCCTCTGTTCGTGGATGACAGCATTCCTTCTCATCATTGTTCCAAGTTTTCTCATCCTTCAGCAGCCATTCTATGGCCCCAACATCATTAACGATTTCTTCTGTGACAACTTTCCCCTCCTGGAACTCATTTGTGCAGACATGACTCTGATAGAGCTCCTGGGTTTTGTTACAGCCAACGTCAGCTTAGTGGGCACTCTGTCCCGTGATGGCCACTTGCTATGGCCACATCCTCCACGCCATTCTGCACATCCCCTCAGCCAAAGAGAAGCAGAAAGCCTTCTCCACCTGCTCCTCCCACATCATTGTCATGTCTCTCTTCTATGGCAGCTGCATCTTCATGTACATTCAGTCAGGCAAAAGTGACCAGAAGGAAGACAGGAACAAGGTGGTGGCATTGCTTAACACTGTGGTGACCCCGATGCTCAACCCCTTCATCTGCACCCTGAGGAACAAACAGGTGAAGCAGGTGTTTAGGGAGCAGGTGAGCAAACTCCTCTTATAAAGCTGTGTAACAAAAAAACTGAAGCTCAGCATCCCCAGACAAGCTAACAGAATACAGGCCCCTTGAAACAACTGAGCCTTTCCCATTCAGAAAAAGCTCTGATGATATGTTTGTACATGATGTGTTTCTATGGGATCAGTCACTATGCAATTCAGCATAATCTCTTTGGACCCTCTGGCACTATTAGTTAGTGGATTTGAATATTTCTGTTCATTCCATCTGTATCTGCCTGGCTTCCAACAAAATACAAGTTCTTTGAAAGCAGAAACTAGCTCTATAACTCACTATAAGCCTCAAGTGTCAATCCATTGTCATAGACCATATAGATTCTTAAAAAATATTTGTGTGCTGATTGATCACTTTGTGTCTGTTTCACCAACATCCTCAGGGGAAAGAACAGTTATCTATTAGTACTGTCCTTATTTAACACTGATAATCCTGTTATGAAATATATTAGCAAGATGTCGAAAATGCTAAAGCTAATTGCTTATCATTTTGCGTATAAGCTACTTATGCTCTTTTAGTATTTAAATTCCTAGAAGTTCCTCATTCTTACTGATAAAGGCTCTTTCATCTACTAGTTATATTACCTCTCTGAGCCCCAGTTTTCTCATCTATGAAATGAGGATGACAATGGCCATTTCAAAGAATTGTAATAAAAGTCAAATGAGATTTTCTATGTAAAATTCCTTAAATAGTGTCTGGTCCTCAATAAATGTTCCTTCCTTTCTTCTAATTATAATCCTACTTTCCCGCTCCCTTTTTTATTTTATTTTATACCAACAAAAGCATTTTTGAAGATTTTATATTCAAACTGTTATTTTAATTTTTAAAGTTAAATACAGTGTTTAACTTATTGCAATTTATTACCAAGATATTCGCTATTGCTGAAAACAAAGATAAAGTCATATCTGTAAATGAAAAAATATTAAATAAGTAACCAAATCAATTAACATTAATTCTTCCAAAGTAATTATTACACAAAAGTCATGTTCAAGTAAATGTGTGGTCTGCTAGATAATAATCTATGCCTTTGAAGAATTTGAAATCAAACAAAGATGATATGAAGTATGCAAATACTATAATTCAGGGTAGAAAATGATAATGTGTAAGAAAATATCACATGTAACTCTTCAACAACCAATTTGAAAACCAAGAGGAAATGGATGATTTTCCAGAAAAGAAATTTTTTTTCAACTGACCTAAGGAGAAATAGAAAACTTGATTAGACATATTACTATAGAAAAGCCTCAAAATCGGATTACATATCTACTGTAACTCAAAAACAAAAAGCAAACAACCCAATTCTACAAATGATCAATAAGTACACGAAAAGTGTTACATCACTTAATCATTAGGGCAATGCAAATCAAAACCACAGTAGGATACCACTTCACACCAATTAGGAAGGCTATTATTTTAATTTAAAAAAAAAAAAAAAACAGAAAATAACAAGTGTTGTCAAGAATGTGGAGTGGCCACTTCCAAGGAGTTAGGATTACAGTGGCTCATCCCTGTAATCCTAACTCCTTGGAAGGCAAAGACAGGAGGATCATTTGAGGCCAGGCATTCAAGACCAGCCTGGACAACTGGGCAACATAGTGAGACCCCATCTCTACAAAAACAACTACAAAAATTAGCTGGCCATGGTGGTGTGTACCTGTAGTCCCAGCTACTCAGGAGGTTGAGGTGAGAGAATCGCCTGAGCCCAGGAGTTTGAGGCTACAGTGAGCCATGATTGCACCACTGCACTCCAGCCTGGGTGACAGAGCAAGACCCTGTCTCAAAAAAAAAAAAAAAAAAAAAAAGAGAAAGAGAAAGAAAGAAGAAAAGAAGGTACAGAAGTCATCTGGAC
Organism: Pongo abelii; assembly: GCF_028885655.2. Taxonomy (NCBI): domain Eukaryota; kingdom Metazoa; phylum Chordata; class Mammalia; order Primates; family Hominidae; genus Pongo; species Pongo abelii. Next base: position 26,230,307 of record NC_072000.2, read on the forward strand.
TTTCTTATAAGACTGGAAAAAAATGTAAAGAAATTAGAACTCTTGCATATGCACATAGTAGTGGAAATGTAAAGTGGTACAGTCACTGTGGAAAACAGGATGGTGGTTCCTAAAACAATTAAACATAGATGTGCCATAAAATCCAGCAATTTTACTTCTGTGTATATACCCAAAAGAATTGAAGGCAGGGACTTGAACAGATCTTTGTACACCTGTGTTCACAGCATCATTATTCACAATAGCCAAAAGGTGGTTTTAAAAAATGTCCAACAACAGATGAATGGAAAAATAAAATGTGGTATATACATACAATGGAATATTACTTAGCCTTAAAAGGAATGAAATTTTGATGCATACTATCTGTAATAAACAAATATTGAATCATAGATAAGCCTAGAAAACATTATGCTATGTGAAATAAGCCAATCACAGAAGGACAAATATTGTATAACTATACTTATATGAGGTACCTAGAATAGTCAAATTCAGAGATAGAAAGTAGAACGGTGGTTACCAGGGCCCAGGCCAAGGAGGAATGGAGGATTTATTGTTTAATGGGTATAGAGTTTCAGTTTGGTCTCAATTTATTATTTTTTTTTTTAAGATACAGTCTCACTCTATCTCCCAGGCTGGAGTGAATGGGAGAAGAAAAGATCTCGGCTCACTGCAACCTCTGCTTCCTGGGGTCAAGAGATTCTTGTGCCTCAGCCTCCTGAGTAGCTGAAATTACAGGCACATACCACCATGCCTGGCTAATTTTTGTATTTTTAGTAGAGACGTGGTTTCACCATGATGGCCAGGCTGGTCTTGAACTCCTGACCTCAGGTGATCTGCCCATGCCCAGAGTTTCAGTTTCGGATGATAAAAAAGTTCTGGAGATAGATACTGGTGATGATTGCCCAACAATGTGAATTCACTTAGTGCCATTTAACTGAATAATTAAAAATGCTTAAAATAATACATTTTATGTCATATATTTTTCACCACAATAAAAAATACAGATCTCAAATCAATAAAAACCCAAAACTATGTAATATTTGACTCCCCTCTTTCTCCAATATCCTACAACCAATCCATTAGCAAATTCTGTGGGCTATACCTTCAAAATATATACAGAACCCTACTATTTCTTATCACTACCACTGTTACCACCTTTGTCCGTGCAACCTTCCATTTCCTCTTGGTTCTCCATCTCCCACCTGTCACCTCTCCCCCGTCCACATAGCCCTGAGGCAGGGAGAAGCCGCAGGTAAGGGGTAGATGTGCTTGCAGAGTCAAGACAGATAAAGCCAACAGCACACACCATTTCTCTCTGATGTCTTGCCTGAAACAAGCTCTAGGTGGAGGAAAGAGTAAGTTTTAACTTTAAATGAAGTTCAGAATTTTAATAATCACATAGAATTGGACAGTTTACTAACACTATTCTATGGACTGATAGTTAACAGAGGACTTTTAAAATTATGTAGGAGTGACCAGAAAAATCACTAGACTTGTCGTAGGTTTCATCAGGGGTCAAGGAAAAATAATTACATGAACAGGTTTGAATGAGTATATAGGAAGAGGGTGGAGTGGAGAATACGTATTACAAATAAAGGGTTATTATCCATAATTTACAAAGGCAAACAATCTAATAGATAAATGAGATAAAGATATGCATAGACACTTCAGAAAAAAGCAAATTTAAAGAGCCAATAAATAAATTAAAAGATGTCCAATCGTGTTAATAGTTAAAACAATAAAAGTAAAAATAACAGCTCTTAATAACTAATGAAGCATTTTCAGTTTTTAAAAGTGAATTTATACTTTAAAAATTACTCTTGTTTTAATACATGCTAAAATATTTACAGAGAAAATGATATGATGTCTGGGATTTGCTTCAGAATAATAAAAGGAGGAGGGGAGTTGGTGGTGGTCTAGGTGAAAGCAGTATTGTCATTGTTAAAGCTAGATGATGACTACATTGATACATGGAGGTTTATTACAAAATCTGTCTTTTTTTTTTTTTTTTTTTTTTGAGACAGAGTCTTGCTCTGTCTCCCAGGCTGCAGTGCAGTGGCACGATCGCAGCTCACTACAACCTCCACCTCCCGGGTTCAAGTGATACTCTTGCCTCAGCCTCCCAAGTAGCTGGGATTACAGGCACGTGCCAGCATGCCCGGCTAATTTTTGTATTTTTAGTAGAGACAGGGTTTCACCGTGTTGGTCAGGCTGGTCTCAAACTCCCGACCTCAGGCGATCCTGGAGGTAATATCATCCTTTCCCCCAGTGGATATTAGGAACTATATCACAAGGGAATGTACACTCCCAGCGATATGGAGAGTAATATCGTTCTCTCTCCTTCTGGATATTACAAACAATATCACAAGGGGGTGCACACCGCCTGCAATACAGGGAGAAATATCATCCTCTCTTCCCCTGGATATTACGAACAATATCACAAGGGGGTGTATACCCCATGTGATATGGGGAGTAATATCATCCTCTCCCTCCCTAGATATTAAGAACAATATCACAAGGGGGTGTACACCCATGTGATATGGGCAGAAATATCCTCTCCCTCCCTGGATATTATGAACAATATCACAGGGAAGTGTGCACCGCCTGCGATATGGGAAGTAATGTCATCCTCTCCTCCCCTAAATATTACAAACAATATCACAGGGGATGTACACACGCTGCAATGTGGGAAGATATATTATCCTCTCGCCCCCTGGAAATTAGGAACAATATCACAGGTGGGTGTACGCCTCCTGCGCTATGGGGAGTAATATCATCCTCTCCCCCACTGAACATTATAAACAATATCACAGGTGGATGTATACCTCCTGCGATTTAGGGAGTAATATCATTTTCTTCACCCCTGGATATTACGAGCAACATCACAAGAGGTAGCACACTCCCTGCGATATAGAAAGTAATATTATCCTTTCCCTGCCCTGGATATTATGAACAGTATCACAGCGGAGTGTACACTTTCTGCGATATATGAAGTAATATCCTATCCCAACCCCGGATATTACGAACGATATCACAGGAGGGTGTACACCCTTTGCAATATGGGGAGTAATATTATCTTCTCCCTCCCTGGATATTATGATAATATCATAGATGGGTGTACACATCCTGTGACATGCGGAGTAATATCATCCTCTCCCCCCCGGATATTATGAACAATATCTACAATAATACTACAAGGTCTACACCCTCCATGATATAAGGAGAAATATTATTTCACCCTCCTTGAAATACTATGAACAATTTCACAGGGAGGTGTACACCCACTGCGATATGAGGAGTAGTATCATCCTCTCTCCCCCTAGATATTATGAACAATATCACAGGGTGGTTTACACCCCCTGCGATATTGGGAGTAATATTATCCTCTTTTCCCTGGATATTAGAAACAATATATCACATGGGGGTGTACACCCCCTGCGATATTGGGAGTACATCTTCTTCTTTTTGGATATTACGAACCATTTGGTGGGTGATGTACACTCCCTGCGATATTGGTAGTAATATTATCCTCTCCTTCCCTGAATATTACGAACAATATCACAGAAAGGTGTACACCCTCTTCGATATTGGGAGTAACATCACCCTCTCCCTTTTTGGATATTACAAACAATATCACAGGGAAGTAATATCATCCACTTCCCTCTTGGATATTACAATGTCACATGGGAGTGTACACTCCCTGTGATATGGGGAGTAATATCATCCTCTCCCCCTATAGATATTATGAACAATATTACAGGAAGTTGTACAACGTTCGCGATATGGGGAGTAATATCATCCTCTCTCTCCTGGATATGACGAACAATATCACAGGTGAATGTACACTCCCTGCGATATAAGAAGTAATATCATCCTCTCCCTCCCTGGATACTATAAACAATATCACAGCAGGGCATGCACCCCTTGCGATATGGGGAATAATGTCATTCTCTCAACCCCTAAATATTACAAACAATATCACAGGGGAGTGTATATTATCCTCTCCCCCATGGATATTACGAACATTATCACAGGAAAAGTGTGCACCCTCTGCAATATGGCGAGTAATATTATCCTTTCCCCATTGAATGTTTTGGAGAATATCACAGGTGGGTGTCCACATTTTCCTACATGAGGAGTAATAATGGGGAGTAATATCGTCCTTTCCTTCCCTGGATATTACGAACAATATCATAGGGGGGTGTACACCCTTTGCGATATGGGGTATAATACTATCCTCCCCCCACCCAAATATTATGAACAATATTACAAGGGAGTGTACACCTCCTGCGATATGGGGAGTAATATTATCCTCTTTCTCACTGGATATTATGAAAAATATCACACGGTGGTGTACAAGCCCTGCAATATGGGGAGTAATATTATCTTCTCATTCCCTGGATATTACGAACAGTATCACAGAAGGGTGTACACCTCTTGTGATATGGGAAGAAATATAATCCGCTTTTCTTTTGGATATTACGAATAATATCACAGGGGGTTCTATACTTCCTGTAATATCATTTTCTCCCCACCTGGATATTACAAACAATATTAAAGAGAGGTATACACCTCCTGCAATATTGGGAGTAATATCATCCTCTCCCTCTCTGGATATTAGAAACAATATCACGGGAAGGTGTACACCCCTGCGATATAGGGAGTCATGTCATCCTCACCCCCCTCCAATATTACAAACAATATCACAGGAGTGTGTACACCCTCTGCAATATTGACTGTAATATCATCCTCTCCCCACCTGAATATTATGAACAGTATCACAGAAGGGTGTTAACCCCTTGAGATATGGGAAGTAATATCATCCTCTCCCCTCCTGGGTATTACAAATAATATCACAGGAAGTTCTACAGCTGCTGCGATATAGAAAGTAATATTATCCTCTCCCTCCCTGGATATTGTGTACACCCCCTGCAATATTGAGGTTAATATCATTTTCTTTCCACCTGATTACTACGAACAATATGACAGAACGGTGTACACCCCATGCGATATTGGGGGCAATATGCTCCCCCTCCCGGGTAATAGCAAAAATATCACAGGTGGGTGTACACCCCCTGCAAAATTGGGAATAATATCATCTTTTCACCGCCTTGATATTACGAACAATATCCCGAGGGGGCGTACATCCCCTGCGATATTAAGAGTAAGAACATTCTCTCACCCCTGGATATCATGAAAAGTATTACAAAGGGGTGTACACGCCCTGCAATGTTAAAAGTAATATCATCCTCTTTCCCCCTGGATATTATGAACAATATCACGAGGGGTATACAATCTTTGCGACATTGGGAGTAGTAACATCATTTTCTCCCCCAGTGCATATTACAAACAATATCACAGAAGGATGTACACCCTCTGCGATATTGGGAATACTTTTATGCTCCCCACCCCCTGAAAATTAGAACAATATCACAGGTAAGTGCACACCCCATGCGATATTGGAAGTAATGCCATCCTCTCCCCCTCTGAATATTATGAACAATATCACAGGGAGGTGTACACTCTGCGATATTGGAAGTAATACCACCCTCTCCTCCCCTGGATATTAAGAACAATACCATAGGATGCTGTACACACCCTGTGATATTGGGAGAAATATCACTTTCTGCCACCCTGGATATTACGAACGTTATCACCGAGAAGGTACACATAGGGTGTTTACAATATTGCGAGTAATATCAACTCCCCCCTAAATATTACAAACAATATCACAGGAGGGTGTACACCCCCAAAATCCATGGGAGAAGAGAATAACATTACCTCCAATATCGCAGGGGGAGTACACCACCCCCCCGTGATATTGTACCTAATATCCAGGAAGGGAGAAGATGATATTACTCTGAATATCGCAGCGGGTGTGCATTCCCCCTGTGATATTGTTCCTAATATCCAGGGTGGGGAAGGATGATATTACTCCCAATATCACAGCAGGCGTACACCTTCCCTGTGATATTGTTCCTAATATCCCATTACGGAGAGGATGATACTTCTCCCCACATCGCAGGGCGTGTACACCCTCCTGTGATATTGTTTCTAATATCCAGAGGCGGAGAGGATGATATTACTTCCAGTGTCGCTTGGGGTGTACACTCCTTCTGTGATATTGTTCCTAATATCCAAGAGGAGACAGGATAATATTATTCCCAGTATCGCAGGAAGTGCATATCCCCTCTGTGATATTGTTCCTAATATTCAGAAGGGGAGAAGATGATATCACTCTAAATATTGCAGGGAGAGAACACCCCCTGGGTGATATTGTTCCTAGTATCCTGGGAAAAAGAGAATGATGTTACTCCCAATATTCAGAGAAAGAGAGAGAGAGGATGATATTATGCCCAATATTACAGGGGGTGAACCACCCCCTGTGATATTGCTTCTAATATTCAGGGTGGGAGAGGATGATATTCCTCCCAATATCTCAGGAGTTGTACACCCTTCCTGTGATATTGTTCCTAATATTCAGGGGCGCAGAGGATGATATTATTTTCAATGTCGCAGGGGGTGTACACCTCTTCTGTGATATCCGCGGGAAGACAGCATGAATATTAGGAACAATATCACAGGTGTTACGTATGCCTCCTGCGATATTGGTAGTAATATCATCCTCTCCCCACCTGGATATTACAAACAATATCACAGAAGGGTGTTAGCTCCTTGAGATATGGGAAGTAATATCATCCTCTCCCATCCTAGGTATTATAAATAATATCACAGGGGGTTCTACACCTGCAGCGATATAGAAAGTAATATCATCCTCATCCTCCCTGGATATTATGAACAATATCACAGGATGGTGTACACCCCCTGAGATATTGAGGTTAATATTTTCTTTCCACTTGATTACTACAAACAATATAACAGAAAAGTGTACACCCCCTGCGATATTGGGGGTAATATCATGCTCTCCCCGCCAGGATAATAGCAAAAATATCACAGGTGGGTGTACACCCCCTGCAAAATTGGGAGAAATATCATCCTCTCCCCGCCTTGATATTACGAACAATATCACAAGGGAGTGTACACCCCCTGCAATATCAAGAGTAAGAACATACTCCCACCGCTGGATATCGTGAACAATATTACAAAGGGGTGTACACACCCAGTAATATTAAGAGTAATATTATTCTCTTTCCCCCTGGTTATTATGAACAATATCACGGAGGGTGTACAATCTTTGCGACATTGGGAGTAATATCATTTTCTCCCCCAGTGGATATTACAGACAATATCACAGGGGGATGTACACCCTCTGCGATATTTGGAATAATTTTATGGTCCCCCCTGAAAAATTATAAACAATATAGGGGAGTGTATACTCCATGCGATATTGGAAGTAATACCATCCTCTCCCCCTCTGAATATTACGAACAATATCACAGGAAGGTGTACACTCTGCGATATTGGGAGTAATATCACCCTCTCCTCCCCTGGATATTATAAACAATGTCATAGGATGGTGTACCCACCCTGTGATATTGGGAGTAATATCATCCTCTGCCACCCTGGATATTACGAACGTTATCACCGAGAATGTACACACAGGGTGTTTATGATATTGGGAGTAATATCAACTCCCCCCTAAATATTACAAACAATATAACAAGGGGGTGTACACCCCCAATATCAACAGGGGAAGAGAATAATATTACTCCCAATATCGCAGGGGGAGTACAATCCCCCTGTGATATTGTACCTAATATCAACGAAGAGAGAGGATGATATTACTCCCAGTATCACAGCGAGTGTACATTCCCTTTGTGATAGTGTTCCTAATATCCAGGGTGGGGAAGGATGATATTACTCCCAATATCGCAGCAGGTGTACACCTTCCCTGTGATATTGTTCCTAATATCCAGTTACGGAGGGGATGACATTTCTCCCAATATCGCAGGGGGTGTACACCCTCCTGTGATATTGTTTCTAATATCCAGAGGCGGAGAGGATATTACTTCCAGTGTCGCAGGGGGTGTACACCCCTCTGTGATATTGTTCCTAATATCCAAGAGAAGACAGGATAATATTATTCCCAATATCGCAAGAGGTGTGCATCCCCTCTGGGATATTGTTCCTGATATTCAGTGGGGGAGATGATATCACTCCCAATATTGTAGAGAGTGTACACCCCCTTTGTGATATTGTTCCTAATATCCTGGGAAAAAGAGAATGATGTTACTCCCAATATCGCAGAAAGTGTACACGCCCCCTGTGATATTGTTCCTAATATTCGGGTGGGGAGAGGATGATATTACTCCCAATATCTCAGGGGGTGTACACCACCACTGTGATACATTTCCTGATATCCAGGGAAGAAGAGAAGAATATTATTCCCAATGTCGCAGGGGCTGTATACCCACCCCGTGATATTGTTCCTAATATCCAGAAGGAAACAAAATGATATTACTCCCAATATCGCAGGGGGTGTACACTTTTCTTGTGATATTGTTCCTAATATCACAAGGGTGAGAAAAGGAAAAGTCCCAATATTGCAGGGGTTGTATACCCCCACTGTGATATTGTTCCTAATATTCATGGGGGGAGAGGATGATATTACTTCCAATATCGCTAGGGATGTACACCCCCACGTTATATTTCCCGAATATCCAAAGGGGGAGAGGATGATATTACTCCAAATATCGCAGAGGGTGTACACCCCTTCTGTAACATTGTTGCTAATATCCAAAAAGGGAAGGGATGATATTACTCTCAATATCGCACAGGGCATACACCTCTTCTGTGATACTGTTCGTAATATCCAAGGTTGAAAATAATGATATTATGCCCAATTTCACAGGGGGTTTACAACCCCCAGGTGACAATGTTTCTAATATCCAGGTGGAGTGAGGATGATATTACTCCCAATATCGCAGGGGGTGTATGCACCTTCTGTCGTATTGTTCCTAATATCCAAAGTGAGAGAGGATAATATTACACCCAATATCACCGGGGCTATACACCTCCCTTGTGATATTGTTCCCAATATTCAGAGAGAGAGAGAGAGGATATTATGCCCAATATTACAGGGGGGTGAACCACTGTTCCTAATATTCAGGGATGCAGAAGATGATATTATTCCCAATGTCGCAGGGGGTGTACACTCCTTCTGTGATATTGTTTCTAATATCCAGAGGAAGAGAGCATAATATTTCTCCCAATATCGCAGGGGGTGTACACCCACCTTGTGCTATTGTTTTTAATATCCAGGACAGAAGAGGATAGTATTAGTACAAATATCAGAGGGGGTGTAAAACCAGGGGTAAAGAGAATGATATTACTCCCAATAGCGCAGGGAATGTACATTCACCTTGTGATATGGTTTCTCATATCTAGAGAGGGAGAGGATAATATTACTCTCAATATCGAAGGGGGTTGTACACCCCTCCTGTGATGTTAATATCCAGGTTAGGAGAGGATAATATTACCCCCAGTAATGCAAGGGGTGTACACCCCTCCTGTGATATTTTTCCTAATATCCAGGGTGGCAGAGGTTGATATTACTTTCAATATTGCAGGGATGTACACATCCCTTGTAGTATTGTTCCTAATATCCAGAAGAAAAAAGATGACATTACTCCCAATATTGCAGCAGTTGTACACCCCCTTTGTGATATTGTTCTTATATATAGCGGGGAGAAAATGATATTACTGTCAATATCGCGGAGAGTGTACAACTCCCCGTGATATTGTTCCTAATATCCACGTTCGGAAAGGATGATATTACTTTCAGTATCTCAAGAGGTGTACACCTTGCCTGTGATATTATTGTTCCTAATTTCCAAGGGCGAAGAGGATAATATTACTCACAATATCGCAGGGGGTGTACAGCCCTCCTGTGATATTGTTCTGAATATCCAGAAAGGAAGAAAATGATATTACTTCCAATAACGCACGGGATGTACATCCCCACCTGTGATATTGTTTCTAATATGCAGAAGTGGAGAGGATTATATTACTCCCAATATCGCAGGTGTTGTACAACCTTTCTGTGATATTGTTCCTAATATCCAGGGGGTAAAGGATAATATTACTCCTAAGATCACAGTTGGTATACACCTCTCTGTAATATTGTTTCTAATATCCAGGGAAGGAGAGGATGATGTTACTCTTTTTTTTTTTTTGAGACGGAGTCTCGCTCTGTCACCCAGGCTGGAGTGCAGTGGCGCGATCTGGGCTCACTGCAAGCTCCGCCTCCTGGGTTCACGCCATTCTCCTGCCTCAGCCTCCTGAGTAGCTGGGATTACAGGCGCCCGCCACCACTACAGGCTAATTTTTTTTTTTTAGACGGAGTCTCGCTCTGTCGCCCAGGCTGGAGTGCAGTGGGCCATCTCGGCTCACCGCAAGCTCCGCCTCCCGGGTTCACGCCATTCTCCTGCCTCAGCCTCCCGAGTAGCTGGGAATACAGGCGCCCGCCACCACCCCGGCTAAATTTTTTTTTTTTTTTTTTTTTTTTTTTTTTTTTTTTTTTTAGTAGAGACGGGGTTTCACCGTGTTAGGCAGGATAGTCTCGATCTCCTGACCTCGTGATCCTCCCGCCTCGGCCTCCCAAAGTGCTGGGATAACAAGCGTGAGCCACCGCACCCGGCCGTGCTATTACTCTTAACATCGCAGGGGGTGTACACTTCCCCTGTGATATTGTTTCTAAATCCAGAGGGGAAGTGGATGATATTACTCCTAATATCTCACGGTGTGTACACCTTTCCCACCGTAATATTGTTCCTAATATCCAGGGCGGGAGAGGATGATATTACTCCCACTATCGCAGGGGGTGTGCACCCTCCCTGTGATTTTATTCCTAATATTCAGGCGGGAAGAGGATGATATTACTCCCAATATCGCAGGTGGGGAAAACACCCCGCCTGTGATATTGTTCTTAATATCCATTAAGGGAGCGGATGATATTACTCCCAAAATTGCGGTGACTGTACACCCACCCTGTAATATTGTTCCTAATATCCCGGGAGGGAGAGTATGTTGTTACTACCAATTTCGAAGGGGGCGTACACCCCCTCTGTGATACTGTTTTTAATATCCAAGGGGAAAGAGGATTATATTACTCCCAATACCGCAGGGGGTGTACACTCCTATGTGATATTGTTCCTAATATCTAGCGAGGGTAGAGGATAACATTACTCCAAATATCGCAGGGAATGTACACGTTCTCAGGGATATTGTTTTTAATATTTGAGGATGGAGGATGATATTACTTCCAATATTGCAGGGAGTGTACACCCACCCTCTCATGTTTTTCCTAATATCCAGGGGAACAAATATTACTCTCGATATCACGGGAGGGTGTACACACCGTCCCGTGATATTGTTCCTAATACCCGGGGGGGCGGGGAGAAGATAATATTACTCCCAATATCAGAGAAAGTGTACATTCCTTCTGTGACATCGTTTCTAATATCCATGGAAGAAGAAGATTATATTACTTTCAAATTTGCAGAGGGTGTACACCCCTCCCCCCCGTGATATCGTTCCTAATATCCAGGAGGAGAGAAGATGATATTACTGTCAATATCTCAATATTGCAGGGAATGCAAACACCCCTGTGATATTGTTCCTACCACCCAGGAGGGGGGGATAAAATTATATTACTCCCGATATCGCAGGGGCTGTACACCCCACTGTAATATTGTTCCTAATATCCAGAGCGAGAGACGATAATATTACTCCCAACAGGGCGGCAGGCGTACACCTTCCCTGTGATACTGTTCCTAATATCCAGGGGGAAAGAGTATGATATTACTCCCAATATTGTAGGAGGTGTACACACCCCAGTGATATTTTTCTCTAATATCCAGAAGGGGAGAGGGTGATATTACTCCCAATTTCGCAGGTGCTGTACAACCCCTGTGATATTGCTCGTCATTTCCAAAGAGGGAGATGATATTACTCCCAATAACATACACAGACTGTGTTGACAACCCCCTGCCATGTGGCTCGTAATGTGGGAGAAGGGAGTGATATTATTCCCCATATGGCGGAGGGTGGACACCCCCCTGCCATGTGGCTCATAACCTCCAGGTGGGAAGAGGGGGGTGATATTACTTTCCATATGGCAGGAGGTGAACATTATCATTATTAATTCATTTTTATATTATTATTAAGACTAATAAACATATTAAAGCAATGACTCAACAAATCTAGTTTTATATTATTTCACTTATCACTTCTATTTTTCCAAAACAACTTTTTAATTAAAATTATAAAATTAAATTAATAAAAATTATTAAATTAAATTATTTTATTTAATTAAATTAATAAAAAATTAATAGAATTTTTTAAATTTTGTAGTTGTCTTTTTGAGAGTATATAATTTTTTTTAGAATAGTTTTCTCTTTGGAGAATATAAAGTACATAGAATTTTCATACTCATAGTTTCTATCTTCTTATCATTCTTGTTTATATCATGCAATAATTTATCACATAGATCTTCACTGCCTTTGTAAAGTTTTGTTTGCATAATTCCATTGAGTTTTTCTGCTCAGCAATTATGTTTTTAAGCTATGATTTTTCTCACTTTTCTCAGTATTTTTTCTATAATTTCTAAATTAATTTTATATAATTTATATAAGTGCAATTATCTTTCAAATCACATTTTAAAATGTAAACATTAGGAAAGATTTTTCACAGCTTTGGGTTAGTTCTTTTCAGAGAAAAATATTTGTTAAGATTTCACATATTAGGCTCTCTCTTTAAATTCCCAAATCAACCCACTTTCTCTTTTAGAAAAGGGTCTACAGTTGCAAAGAATTTGGAAGTGATGTGGTTTTTGTCCGTCTTAATCTTGCACAAGCAACAGAAAATATTGAATGATTTTTCATCTGTCTATGGATTTCGTAGTCTGCACTGAGTAAGACAGGACATACATAGGCAGGGCGAATACTTGAAAAATATTTTGTCTTTCAAGCACTATAGAAACTCAAACTAAATAATGCAAAAATCCATCTCTAATTGTCTTTAAAGGAAGCATCCTCGGTAAGGCTGAAGATTTACTCAGAATGTTGTTTATAGTAAGTGCAAACTGTAAGTGCTACATATAGTAGAATTCAGTCTATCCAAATGAAGGCTTGGAACAATTGTTATAAATTCAGATGCAACAGATTTAAACACATATACCTTAATATCCAACTTCTCAAGCCCTGTTCTGAAGGACATGAGCTTCTGTCATTATCTTAACAAATAGCAGAAAAACAACTTCATCAATGTTAAGAAAAGATACTCTGGATGACTTTACTCTGAGATGGAAAGGCCCTCCTTCTAAGGAATTAGTGTTCTGGAGTAAAACTTGGATTTCAAAAACCTAAATTTTAGCAGCACATACCACCCTCCCCTCTCAACTCTGCCACACACACACCCTTAGCTTGAGTTGGCATTCTATCTAAGGTACACTATGAACAATCATTAGTTATGCCCTTGCATTTTATCCTTACTTTCAAAATTCATTTTTAGGCAGGTTTCTTATTCTCCTCACTGGATTGTTTCATATCTCACTTTGGTTGCATTTATATCCAGTTTCTTGAAATGTCAATATTTAGATGATATTCTCTGGCTTCTGCTGAAATAGATAATTTTTCCTATTGAATTTATTTGATCATTTACATGGATTTTAAGTATATAAGCTCAAATTTTTATTTTTAAGAATATACTTTAATAATATGCATGTCATTTTATAAAATGTTTTTTAGCAATAATTATATTTCAGAAATATATTTTTTATTTAGAAATTTCACTTTCTGTGAACTGCCATATTTTCCCATGAAAGTAATGATTTTTCACATTTAGCAATTCCTTGCATAAGGTAGGTTGTGCTTGCCTAATTTTGGCATGCATTCAAGAATGGATAAATCAAGACTGGCTACAACAAATGTTGGTGAGGATGTGGAATGACCTCATATTGATAATGAAAAGGTAAAGTGGTATAATGAAATTTGAAAAATTTTTTGCAATTTCTTATAAAATTAAACATGCATCTATTCTACAACCACACAATTCTATTCCTAGTTACTTTTCCAAGGAAAATTAAGATGTATGCCTACAAAAGACTTATAAAAGTATGTTCATAGCAACTTCATTTACAACAGAAAAACTGAAAAAACCCAGAGTTCAATCAGCAGTACATACACACATTTTAGTATATTTGTTTAATAGAATACCACTTAATGATAAAAGAAGAAACACACAACATGGATGAATTTCAAAAACATTCTAAGGAGAAGAAAAAGCTGGGCACAAAAAAATACGTACTGCATAATCCCAAATATATGAAGTTCTAGAACACATAAGTGGTTGTTCTGTGCAGGAAGAGGCAGTAAGAAACTTTTGGGTGTAATAAACATGTTTTTATCTTGAAAAGGGTGGGGCTTATACTTGTGCATGCATTTGTGAAATGTATTAAGTTGTAAACCTGAGATTGGTCCATTTCATTGTATGTGAATGTAAGTTTAAAAAAAGCAAATAAGTGATAAGTTTGATGTTTTGAAATAAACATTAAACTCCATTGAGTAGGTTTCCTTTTATAGTGGTGTATTAGTCCATTCTCATGCTGCTATGGAGAAACACCCGAGACTGGGTGATTTATGAAGAAAAGAGGTTTAATTGACTCACGGTTCTGCATGGCTGGGGAAGCCTCAGGAAACTTACAATCATGGTGGTGGAAGGCACCTCTTCACAGGGTGGCAGGAGAGAGAAATGCCAGGCAAAGCGGGGGGAAAGCCCCTTATAAAACCATCAGATCTCAGGAGAACTCACTCACTATCATGAGAACAGCATAGGGATAATTGTCCCCATAATTTGATTATCTCCCAAAACACATGGGAATTATGGAAACTACAATTCAAGATGAGATTTGGGTGTGGACACAGCCAAACCATATCAAGTGGTATCTTAAAATTCTGAAACTATTTTTTATCAACTTAAGCAAATAAATAAGCTTTTGAGAATTACAGGAACCAGATTTCTCACAGTTCGAACACAATGTTACCAATGGAAAGGCAGAAGACTAGAATGTACCCTGTGGTGTTTTGTTTTGTTTTGTTTGACATCAGAAATGATGTATCAATATGCAATCATGGTTTCAATATATGTAAACTATGTGTCTATATCGTAGCTCTCTGCAGAAAGGGTCTAGAAATAATAACACACAAGTACCACTAAACTTATCTACTATTTGATTATTAAATGCCACGTTTCATTAATAAGAACAAGAATTCCTTAAAGAAATTGCTGATTTCAGAGTTGGAAGTGAGAGCAAGTAGAAGACGGGCCTGAAATAACTTTTTGCATCAGAAAATAAGAAAGTGCTAGCTCTTAGTCTGTTCAGGCTGCTATGACAAAATACCGTGGACTGGGTGTAACAACAGACACTTATTTCTTCTACTTCTGGAGGTGGAGAAGTCCAAGTTAGAGGTGCCATCCAATTTGGATCCTGGTGAGGGTCCTCTTCCGTCTCTTTCCTCTCTGGTGTCTTCAGTGATGGAGAGAGAGAGTTCAAGTTTGTCTTCCACTTCCAGTAAGGACACTAATCACATCATGGGGCCCCACCTCATGACCCAAACCAAATTACCTTCCAAGTGCCCCTGGCTCCAAATGGCATACCACTGGGAGTTAAAACTTTAACATATAAATTTGGGGGTGAGGACACACACTTTCAGTTCTTAATAACATGACGAAAAATTGTTATAGTGATAAGCAGGAAGGAAAGGGATACAAAGTACATAATCTATGAGCGTAGCTATATAAACTAATAAACAATAAATAAAAATTTAAAAATACAATAGAAGTACATCGAAATCAGGCCTGGAGCAGTGTCTCACACTTGTAATCCTAGCACTTTGGGAGGCTGAGGCTGGAGGATAGCTTGAACCCAGGAGTTTGTGACCAGTCTGGGCAACATGGTAAAACCCTGTCTCTAAAAAAAAGAAAGAAAGAATTAGCCAGGAGTGGTGGTGCATGCCTGTAGTTCCAGCTACTTGGGAGGTGAAAGTGGGAGGATCAGTTGAGCCCAGGAGGTTGAGACTGCAGTGAGCTAGGATTACACCACTGCACTCCAGCCTGGGTGATAGAGTGACACACTATCTCAAAAAAAAAAAAGTACATCAAAAATAATTTTTTGTTTTGTTATTATTTTTGTTTGTTTGTTTGTTTGTTTGGAGATGGAGTCTTGCTCTGTCGCCCAGGCTGGAGTGCAGTGACACAATCTCAGCTCACTGCAACCTCCGCCTCTGGGTTCAAGTGATTCTCATGCCTCAGCCTCCCGAGTAGCTGGGATTGGAGGATTTATTGTTCAATGGGTGTAGAGTTTCAGTTTGGTCTCGAATTTTTTTTTTCAAGACCTTGGCCTCCCAAAGTGTTGGGACTGCAGGAGTGAGCCACCATGCCAGCCAGTAGTACAAAAATTTTAAAGATGCTGAGTAACTGTGAGCAAAATCGTGAGATTTTTACTCTGTTTGCCAGCCTTCATAGTCCCTGCCACACCTAATTCAACTTTTTTTTTTTTTTTTTTTTTTTTGCTGCCTGTCTTTATGGAACCTATTTAGAGAAATCAACTTGGTTTTTACACTTGTATTTCATTGGTTTATTTTTAGTTAGTTAAAATATGTAATTACAATAACAAGTCCATTTATGAAAGGAGGAGTTTGGAAACAACTGATTCTTGGTATAAGTCAACTGGTGGAACAAAAGTGTGTATGTACAGAAGCCTACTAGCTGCAAAGGCTCAGCATGCTGTGGACATCAATCATTTGGGAGCACACAGATGGAGAACAGAGCTATTGGAAGCATACTATTTGCATTCATATCCTAGCTCAGCCATTTAACCTTGAACAAGAAAGATTTCTCTGTATCTCAGTTATACACATGGCAATAACAATAGTATCTACCTTATAAAATCCTTATAAACATTAAATAAGTAAATATTTTGTTAGAATGCTGAACACAGGGCTTGGTGCAGAATAAGTACCATGTTAAGTGAAGGTATCATCTTTTAGAGAAGGAATCAGTTGAATAAATAAAGCTATATTAAGAGATCTCAGCCAGGCACAGTGGCTCACACCTGTAATCCCAACACTTTGGGAGGCCGAGGCGGGCAGATCAAAAGGTCAAGAGATAGAGACCGTCCTGGCCAACATGGTGAAACCCCGTCTCTGCTAAAAATACAAAAATTAGCTGGGCGTTGTAGCGCATGCCTGTAGTCCCAGCTACTTGGAAGGCTGAGGCAGGAGAATCGCTTGAACACGGGAAGCGGAGGTTGCAGCTAGCCGAGATTGCGCCACTGCACTCCAGCCTGGGTGACAGAGAGACTTCATCTCAAAAAAAAAAACAAAAAACAAAAGAGAGAGAGAGAGATCTATCTTAGGGAAAAAATAAGTTAGATACTTCATATTTTAAACTGAAATTAATACAAAATGAATTAAATAGATAAACATAAAACCTGAAAACATGAAAGAGAAGAAAAGTTTAGGTAGAAAATTATCTGATTTAAGGTGTGTAGAGTTGTTTTAATGGAAAAAATATGAAAAAATAAATGTAAATTTGGCTATGTAAAGTTTTTAAAGTTCTTTAAGTCAGAGAAAAATAAATAATGTAATGGCCATATGCAGTTTCTACCTGCCTAGCACCCATTACCCATTCTTATCCTAATAGGATCCTGATTTTTCTCAAGAAAGCCCCTTTCCATTCTCAGTCTATGCAGCCCAGGAGCCACTGACTTCATTCTCAATGAATCAGAGCATGACCATGGTTATTGGCTTAGGAATGGCCTCACAACCATCTAATCAGGCCAATGAGACCAAATGAGTCAATTCAGAGACACTTACGAGACCTGATGGTAGAGAGGCTCTCTCTCTCTCTGAACTTGAAACTGGGAGAATGTAGACCTGAAAAAAGTATA
Organism: Pongo abelii; assembly: GCF_028885655.2. Lineage (NCBI taxonomy): Eukaryota > Metazoa > Chordata > Mammalia > Primates > Hominidae > Pongo > Pongo abelii. Next base: position 26,248,215 of record NC_072000.2, read on the forward strand.
AACCACTTTCCAAATCATTTTAAGAGGCTAAAAAAACCTTGATATCAAAACTGAAAAGGACATGACAGTAAAGAAAATTTACAAACGAATCTTTCTCACAAACATAGCTACAAAAATCCCAAATATCAGCATACTGAATGAAATGATACACAAAAGAAATAATGCATCTAGCAGGCGTGGTGGCTCACACCTGTAATCCCAGCACTTTGGGAGGCTGAGGCAGGTGGATCATGAGGTCAGGAGATCGAGACCATCCTGGCCAACATGGTGAAACCCTGTCTCTACTAAAAATATAAAAATTAGCTGGGCATGGTGACATGCACCTGTAGTCCCAGCTACTCGGGTGGCTGAGGCAGGAGAATCACTTTAACCCAGGAGTTGGAGGTTGCAGTGAGCCAAGATCACACCACTGCACTCCAGCCTGGTGAGCGAGTGAGATTCCATCTCAAAAAAAAAAAAAAAATAGTTCTTTGCTGGTGCAGTGGTTTGCACCTGTAGTCCTAGCTACTAGGGAGGCTGAGGCAGCATGATCACTTGAGTCCAGGAGTTCAAGGCTGTATTTCACTAAGATCTAGCCTGTGAATACCCACTCCTCTCCAGCCTGGGCAATAGAGCAAGACCCCATCTCTAAAAATAAAAAGAAAAGAAATAAAAAAGAAATAACACTTTATCACACTCTTCAGTTAAAGAAATATTTGTATTCTATTAAAGAGCAGCTATAGAAACCTATAGCAAACATCATACTTTGTGGTAAAATGTTGAAAGATTACCTTCTGAGATCAGGAGTAAATCACGATGCTATCACCCACTTCTACTGTACTACAGTTGCTAGCCAATGCATTATAGCAAGAAAAAGAAATTAAAGGACAAAGTATTGAGAATGGAAGAAATAATGCTATTATTATCACCACTGATATGCTCTTGGAATTAATAATTTCAATTGATACAAGTTCAGTCCACCAAAAAAAGCTTTGTTTTATATACCAGCAATAAATAGTTAGAAAATTAAAATGTTTATTTATTAGTCCATTCTCATACTGCTATAAAGAAATACCTGAGACTGGGTAATTTATAAAGAAAATAGGTTTAATTGGCTCACAGTTCCACAAGCTGTACAGGAAGCATGGCAGCATCTGCTTCTAGGGAGGCCTCAGGGAGCTTTGATTCATGGTGGAAGGCAAAGGAGGAGCAGGCATCTTACATGGCAGGAGCAGGACCGAGGGCAGGGGGAGGTGCCACACACTTTTAAACAATCAGATCTCATGAGAACTCACTATCGTGATGACAGCACCAAGGGAGATGGTGTTAAACCATGAGAAACCGCCCCCATGATCCAATCACCTCCTATCAGGCCCCACCTCCAACACTGGAGACTACAATTGAACATAAGATTTGGGCAGGGACATATCCAAACTATGTCAGTTTAGGAGCTAGGTGCAGTGGCTCACACCTGTAATTCCAGCTACTCAAGAGGATGAGGAAGGCTGCGCATGGTGGCTCACGCCTGTAATCCCAGCACTTTCGGAGGCTGAGGCTGGTGGAGAATTCATGAGGTCAAGAAATTGAGACCATCCTGGCCAACATGGTGAAACCCCATCTCTATGAAAAATATAAAAAAATTAGCCAGGTGTGGTGGCATACACCTGTAATCCCAGGTACTTGGGAGGCTGAGGCAGGAGAATTGCTTGAACCTGGGAGGCAGAGGTTGCAGTGAGCCAAGATGGTGCTACTGCACTCTAGCCTGGGTGACAGAGTGAGATTCCCTCTTAGAAAAAAAAAAAAAAAAAAAAGACGATGAGGAATGAGGATCATTTAGGGCCAGGAGTTTGAGACCAGCCTGAGCAACATAGCAGAACCCTGTCTCTAAAACAATTTTTAAAAATTAGCCAGCAGTGGGGACAATCAGTGACAGCAGGTGGTCTCTAAGCCCAGTTGCCGCCTAACTTTTCCTTGACTTTGGGTGCTTCCTTTAGAGGGGACAACTGTGGGCAGAGAAGCTGCATCTAGATGGCTGTGAGAGACAGGAGGGGCTCCTGGGGGCTTGGCTGGCTCTGCAGGGGAACAGGGGACAGGAGTCAGGTTTGTCCTGGAGGGTGGCCAGTAAGGTAAGAGCTGCACCTGAGAGGTTACCAGAATAGGGCTCCTACCTGAGCTCCACACCTGCCGGGCCCCAGGCAGGACCTCCCTAGTGGTAGCTTCCACAGCTACAGGGCAAGTGAAGCAGGAGGGGCACAGCTGACCTTGCTTGTCTGAAGGGCTTGAAGCCAGCACCCCTCGGCACAGGCTGTGAAACCAAGGAGCAGCCTGTGGAACTCCCATCATCCACCCTCTACAGAGGGCTCATTGAAAAAATTGTAATGTTCCTCCCAGCTTCTCCCTCTATCCACTTTTGAACAGAGTAGATTGCCTTGCTAGGCCCAGAACCAACTTTGACAAGAAGCGGTCAGGCTGAATCTTCAACCCATAGCAGAGCAAGGTCCCCTGGCCACCCAGAAATTCAGCACTCTGGACACCACAAAGAGGAAGCATTTACTGGCACCTTTTCCTCCACCCATTTCTGCACTAATAGAAATTTCTGTGAGGATGGAAATGTTCTATGTCTGCATGATCCAATGTAGTAGCCCCTAGTCACATGTGACTATTGGGTACCTCAACTGTGGCTAGTGCAACTGAGGAAATGAAATTTTAACTTTATTTAATGGTAATAAGTCTTTTCCTAAATGACAAAGATTTGTTTTTATGTTATGGGTGCTGTGAGTCATTACAAGATCACATTTCTCTCTGTGCTGGCTGCTAGGAAGCTTGTCAGTTTTGATCCTATGGTTGCAAGAGTATATAGCCTCATGGCATGCACCTTTAATATAACCTCATTCTCAGCTTCCTTTTATTTTTACTTTTTCCCATTGCCCTGCTTAATTTTTTATCTTGTCAATGTGGTAAGACTTGAATCCTTTGTGCTGGGATAACAGGTGTGAGCCACCACGCCTGGCCCTAGAATGAAATTTTTAACTCGAAACTAAGCTATAAGCTATTTATAGGAGGTAAAAGGATGAAAAAATATATACTAGAAAAATATTAACTAAAAAATTGGCATACGTTTATTAATATTGGGTAAAATAGACTTTAAAGCCAAAAATAGCATTATGAAGATGAAGAGGATCATTGCTTAATGACATAAAGTTCAAGCACTGAATAACATAGCTGCAAAAAATATAAAGCAAGGATTAACATGATGAAAAGGAAATATTTATAAAACTATCATCATAGTAGAATATTTCACACAATTATTTTAGTTATTGATAATTGAGGCAGATAAAAAATAAATCTTTTATGATCAAGACAAGGTACAGAGAGTGATCAAACACACAGACCTCTACCTCTGCCACTTTTTGCTTATGCCCTTGGGCCCTGACAGGACCCACAAGCAATTCACCCTGGTCAGCTGTGGTCTCCGCCCTTCCTCGGAGAGTTAGCTGCTCATTATCTCAGTCCATGGAGGCTGCTGTCAGCTTGTAGAATACTTGGTCCCAAGCAGCTTCTCTTACAGGAGGTGATGCAGGCTGTGAGCCATCTCCACTCCCCCACGGTGTCTCCAGCACAACATCCTCCTCCCAACACACAAGCTGCTCCCCACACAGGACCCACATCACCACATGGCAGTGTGGAGCCTGGGGAGGCAGTGGCACTGCTGGAGGGGCTGACTCCCCACTGGGAGTCACAGCCATGAATAAGAGGAGTGGTTCCATCAGCATCTCCCAGTCCATGGGGGTTGAGGGGAGCAGGTTTCCTGTGGGGGAAGACAGCAGGGGCATGGGCAGTGTAGTACTCTGGACTTCACCTCCCCAGGGCCTCTTTGGTGTCAGGGAAACCAGCTCCTCATTCAAACCTTAATTGAATCATCCAGGCCCTGTTCCAATTGTTGGCCTGGCTCAAGGTCTGGCCCATCTGCTGCTGAGCCCAGAGAGGGGTGCTGGGGTTAGCTGGGGACTGGGTTTGCCTGGCCTGGAGGGTATGAGAGGCTTCAGCCAGCCAGAGCCACTCTGTGCTGACAGTCCAGCATCTCAGTACTCAAAGCCCCCACATGCTTGTGAGATAGGGTTGGGGGGTCACTGGTTAAGGAATGCAGAGCCCTTGACAATCATACATGTATGCACAGCTGGCCCACGTCCCTTGTCTGAAACCTTGGCTGGCTGCTCACCACCTTGAGGAAGAAGGCCAAGTTCCTTATGGCCTTACAATGACCTCCCTGGCCCTGGGCCCCTCCCAGCATCATCCCACTCCACTCCCTATTCCCACTTGTAGTTGTTGCTTGTCTCTGTGTTTTCATTAATGTCTTCTCTCTCTCTGCATGGCTGCCTCCTGCTTATTCTTCCAGATATGGCTCTTACTTTCCTGACTCCCTCAGGCAGAGTTAATCACCCTGACTCTAATCACCCATAATACATGTCCTTGTGCTCATCACTGGTTGTTTCATGGTATTATCAATATAGATTTACCCACTTATCTCTCTAGCTAAACTTAATAGTAAACTCTGCATAATGTCTGGCACACAGCAGGTGGTAAATAAATATTTGCTGGATACAAGTCTCCCCAGTAGCTGGGATTACAGGCGTGTGCCACCATGTCTGGCTAATTTTTGTATTTTTAGTAGAGATGGGGTTTCACCGTGTTGGTCAGGCTGGTCTCAGACTCCTGACCTCGTGATCTCCTTGCCTTGGCCTCCCAAAGTGCTGAGATTACAGGTGTGAGCCACCACGCCCAGCCTGTTTGGTTCTTTATTCTTGGGAACTGAAGGTCCCTGTCTGTTACAGTGTAACCACCCAATGGGTTCACCTTTCCTGCTGACTCGACAGAGCTGATTTATCAAGAGAGGAACTGCAATAGAGAAAAAGTAATTTACACAGAGTCAGCTGTGCAGGAGACTGGAGTTCTATTATTACTCAAATCAGTCTCTCTGGGAGCAGATTTTTTAAGGACAACTTCGTGGATGGAGGGAAGCCAGTGAGCCAGGAGTGCTAACTGGCCAGGTAAGAGATGCAGTCATAGTGAATTGAAGCTGTCCTCTTGCACTGAGTCAGTTCCTGGGTGGGGGCCACATGAGACTGCCGGATGAGCCAGTTAATCGATCTGGATGGTGCCAGTTGATCTGTCAAGTGCAAGGTCTGCAAAATATCTCAAGCACTGATCTTAGGAGCATTTTGGGAGGTCAGAATCTTGTAGCCTCTAGCTGCATGACTCCTAAGCCATAATTTCTAATCTTGTGGCTAATTTGTTAGTCCTACAAAGGCAGTCTAGTCTCCAGGCAAGAAGGATGTTTGTTTTGGAAACGGGCTCTTATTGTCTTTGTTTTAAACGATAAACTAAGGCCAGGCCCAGTGGCTCACACCTGTAATCCCACCACTTTGTGGGGAGGAGGCAGGCGCATCATGAGGTCAGGAGTTCGAGACCAGCCTGGCCAAAATACAAAAATACAAAATTAAAAATACAAATATTAAAAATACAAAAATTAGCCGGGCGTGGTGGTGGGTGCCTGTATCCCAGCTACTCAGAAGGCTGAGGCAGAAGAATTGCTTGAACCCAGGAGGCAGAGGTTGCAGTGAGCCGAGATCACACCACTGCACTCCAGCCGGGGCAACAGAGCGAGACTCTGTCTCAAAACAAACAAACAAACAAACAAACAAAAAACCTATAAACTAAGTTACTCTCAAAGTTAGTTCAGCATACCCCCAGGAATGAACAAGGACAGCTTGGAGGTTAAAAGCAAGATGGAGCTGGCTAGGTCAAATCTCTTTCATTATGTCAGTTACAATTTTGCAATGGCAGGTTTCTATAGTAGGTGGCTAGTCAGGCATGAGCCGGGCAGGAGAGGGTTTCCCCCACCCACCAGAAATGTCAGGCCACCATCAGATGATGGTCTGACAGCTGTCACACTAAAATGATAATTGGTCACAGCACCAGGGAGAGGCAATTTCCCAATAGATAAAAATGCGGCTGGGCGCGGTGGCTCATGCCTCTAATCCCAACACTTTAGGAAGCCAAGGTGGGTGGATTGCCTGAGGTCAGGAGTTCGAAACCAGCCTGGCCAACATGGTGAAACGTTGTCTCTACCAAAAACAGAAAAATTAGCCAGGCATGGTAGCTCACGCCTGTAATCCCAGCACTATGTGAAGCTGAGGCGGGTGGATCACTTGAGGTCAGAAGTTCGAGACCAGCCTGGCCAACATAGTGAAACCCTGTCTCTACTAAAAATAGAAAAATTAGCTGGGTATGGTGGCACGTGCCTGTGATCCAAGCTACTCAGGAGGCTGAGGCAGGAGAATCACTTGAACCTGGGAGGCAGAGGTTGCAGTAAGCCGAGATCATGCCATTGCACTCCAGCCTGGGTGACAGAGCGAGACTCCATCTCAAAAAAAAAAAAGAAAAAAAATTCAAAAATTAGCTGAGCATGGTGGCAGACACCTGTAATCCCAGCTACTCAGGAGGCTGAGGCAGGAGAATGGCTTGAACCCGGGAGGTGGAGGTTGCAGTGAGCCAAGATAGCACCACCGCACTCCAGCCTGGGCGATGGAGTGAGGCTCCATCTAAAAAAACAAAACAAACCAAAAAACACTTGAAATCAGCAGCTTCCAATAAAATCTCAGGTAGTGAGTGAGTGGGCATGAGCATGCACAGTAACCCATTAATGCCTAGTGTTCCATTATTGGAACGCTAAGCATGTGGGAGTTATTTATATCCTACTGCTCAATGTCATCGCAAAGGTCTGATTGCAAAAATTCAAAAAATTGCAACCTCGGGCATAAATGGGTTAAGAGACAAAATGGCAGAGTATGACCTTCTGGGGCATTCCACCAGAAAAGGGAAGAAAGTCTCAGGTGAGCATGCCTACAGCTTCTTTTTGTTTTGCTTTTTGTTTGTTGTTTTTTTGTTTTGTTTTGTTTTTGAGAGGGAGTCTTACCCTGTTGTCCAGGCTGGAGTGCAGTGGTGCAATCTCAGCTCACTGCAACCTCCACCTCCCAGGTTCTAGCGATTCTCCTGCCTCAGCCTCCCCAGTAGCTGGGACTACAGGTGTGCGCCACCATGCCCAGCTAACTTTTGTATTTTTAGTAGAGACAGGGTTTCACTATGTTGGCCAGGCTGGTCTCGAACTCCTGACCTCGTGATCCACCCACCTTGGCCTCCCAAAGTCCTGGGATTACAGGCATGAGCCACCGCACCCGGCCTAGAACTTTTTTTTTTTAACGAGTTTCGCTCTTTCTGCCCAGACTGGAATGCAATGGTGCAATCTTGGCTCACTAAAACCTCCACCTCCCGGGTTCAAGCAATTCTCCTACCTCGGCCCCAGTAGCTGGGATTACAGGCGCCCACCACCATGCCCAGCTAATTTTGTATTTTTAGTAGAGACGGGGTTTCACCCTGTTGGCCAGGCTGGTCTCAAACTCCTAACCTCAGGTGATCCACCCGCCTTGGCCTCCCAAAGTGCTGGGATTATAGGTGTGAGCCACTGCACCTGGCCTACAACTTCTTAAATACACTGGTCATGCTTACTTCCCAAGCACAAGGCAAGCACCATGCATATGGGCAGGTGACCCCAAGGGAAGAATCAGGAGGAAAGGGCCACAAGACCCCAGAAGTATGCCAACATATAAAATCCCAATTCAAAAGGTCAAACACCACACTTGACCTCCACAGTCCCCTCTTGGGTCTCTTCCAAGTGTACTGTCTTTTCTTTCCTGCTCTACAGCTTTTTAATAAACTTCCACTCCTGCTCTGAAACTTGCCGTGGTCTCTTTTTTCTGCTTATGCCCCTCAGTCAAATTCTTTCTTCTGAGGAGGCAAGAATTGAGGTTGCTGCAGACCCATATGGATTCACTGTCGGTAACTCAGATATTCGCCGCCCGTAATAGGCTGAGGCCACTCTTTGGTGGGATCCTGAAGCCCTAGAGAAGGGATACCTGTCTGTCATTGCCCAGAGGGGTGAGGGACTAGCCAGGGTTCTTTTCTATTTTCAGACTGCCAGTGAACCAGCTTGAGTACTCTTTGGCAATTGAGGGTGTCTGACCAAGGGCATTCCCTGGTGTTACCCAAAGCCAAGACAAAAAAGTGAATTTGCTATTGCCCATCAGGGTGTCAAGCCCACTTTTACTTTAACACTCTGTAAATTGTGCCTTGGAAACGAGCAGCAGCGATTTCAACTCAACTCTGCGCAGACACATGCTACTAGTTGCAGACCTAATTTTGGATTCAATTTCATCACAAGCACTGCATCCCAAGTTATGGGTGAGTTCTCCTTCACATTAGGTTGGAGCTGACCACTCAAACAAGGGCACGCCTGGACTGGTCCTCCAGGCAAGGGCAGGCCCTCTATTCGTGGTGGGATGCCCCCAAGTAGAGGGAGCCAAAGGGAAAAGGAAGGTCCAAATCCCTCAGGGACGCCTCAGGGATCTTGTAGCCCCTTATCTAAACCCAACATGGGTTCAATTCATTCTTCAGTTCATTCCAATTCACCCTTGGGTTGCATTCTTAAAAATTTGTCCCATTTTAACCCACAAACTCTCAAAAAGAAGTGTGTAATTTTATTTTGTATTTAGAGGTCCCATATGTTCAGGTCTTTTTGGCTTTATCCCAAAACCCAAAATTACATAAAAATTGTCACACATGCTTCCAAGGAACTTCCTCTCTCCCCAATTCTTTTTTTTTTTTTTGAGACCAAGTCTGGAGTACAGTGGCACAATCTCGGCTCCCTGCAACCTCTGCCTCCCGCTCTCTCCCCAGTTCTGATGTCGTAGATGATCCTTCCTTTTGCCTGTCACACTCTCCTCAGCCTGCACCTGCTTCACCTATACCCTCTTCATTTGCTCCATCCCCGAGTCAACGCCCCTCCATATCCAGACATCCCCCACACATACTCTCATGGGAGTCACATATGCCGCTAGTACAGAGTCCTCAGAATATCCCAATAATGTTTTGCCTCTCCATGAGGTGACAAATGGAAACTTGGGAACAATTCAAGTCATGTCCCTTTTGCAAATTTAATCCAAGTTGGGTTCATTTAGCCAGGATCCCTCTAAGCTCATTCAAGAATTGTGGGCTTTTGACTATTGCCTTTGATTTAACCTGGCAAGACATGTTTGTGGTATTAACTACTTGTTCCCACAAAGAAAAATCATGCGTATGGTCTTTAGCTTGAGTTTTTGGGCAGATGAAGCTCATGATCCTAATCTTAATGGTAATAGAGCCAGGGCAGTAGGTGACCCCAACACAGAAACCAGTTGGCAATATCAGGCTGCTGATGCCGGCCCACACAGAGGCGGGGCAGACGAGATCGCATGTTAGCTTGCTTGTTGGAAGGAACGAAAAAGGCTGTAATAAAACCTGTTAATTTTTCTTTTTTCTTTTTCTTTTTCTTTTTCTTTTTTTTTTTTTTTTTGAGATGGAGTCTCACTCCATCGCCCAGGCTGGAGTGCAGTGGCGCGACCTCGGCTCACTGCAACCCCCACCTCCTGGGTTTAAGCAATTCTCTGCCTCAGCCTCCAGAATAGCTGGCATTACAGGTGCATGCCACCATGCCCAGCTAATTTTTTTGTATTTTTAATAGAGACAGGGTTTCACCATCTTGGCCAAGCTGGTCTTGAACTCCTGACCTCATGATCCACCCATCTCGGCCTCCCAAAGTCCTGGAATTACAGGCGTGAGCCACTGCACCAGGCCAATTTTTCTAAATTACCGGAAATTACCCAGCAGCCATCTGAGAACCCTACCCTTTTCCAAATTAGACAGGTGGAGGCCGTACATAAATATACAAATTTAGATCCTGAAAGCCCTGAGGGCCAGTTCACTCTGGCCGTACATTTTATAAGTCAGGCTTCCCCAGACATCAGACAAAAACTCCAAAAATTAGAGCAAGGCCCACAGAATCCCTTTCCTACTTTATTAAATACAGCCTTTAAGGTTTTCAATAACTGGGAGGAAACCTCAAAAATAAAAAAGGCTCAATTGGAGGAAGAAAAATGCCATCACCAAGCTAATTACGTGGTGACACAGCATTGACACATTCTTTTTCGTTAGTTAATAACCCAAAGGCATGTGCCTATAATACTAACAGAATGGGGGCCTGTCATCACTGCAGAAATCCAGCATATTGGCGTAGAGAACATTCCAAACCTCCAGGTTACAAAGCTGCCCCCAGGATCCTGTCCTCATTGTAAACAAGAGGGTCGTTGGAACAGCGAGTGTCCTCCTCTCCCTCATAAGGAGGGGCCACCTCCTCCTACTGGGCCGTCACAGCCACAACCTCACCAACCTACCCAACAAGGGGGTCCTGCAGAAAGAGGACAAGGGCAAGGGCAAGCACAAGCACCTCTAACTCTATTCCTGGATTATGATCGAGCCTCTGAAAGTCATCCCCTAGATGACTGATGGGGCCTTGAGGCCATCCAGGCCCTTATCTTTTCCAACTCTATGGAGGAGCCTCAGTCAATCCAGCTGTGGCTGAACAAGAGATAATGTTCCTCATAGATACAGGGTTCAGCTTCAAATGCTGACCAAATGTGCCAGTCCTCCATATTCCTCACGGGCATTGACGAAAAACCCCAACGAGGCTGTTTCACACAGCCACTCCCTTGAAAAATGGAAGGCTATTTATTTACCCACTCCTTTTTAGTCCTACAAAGCTGCTCTGTTTCTTTTTTTTTTTTTTTTTTTTTTTTTTCTGAGACAGAGTCTTGCTCTGTCACCCAGGCTGGAATGCAGTGACGTGATCTCGGCTCACTGCAACCTCCGCCTGCCAAGTTTAAGCGATTCTCCTGCCTCAGCCTCCTGAGTAGCTGGGATTGTAGGTGTGGGCCACCGACACCCAGCTAATTTTTGCATTTTTAGTAGAGATGGGGTTTCACCCTGTTGGCCAGGATGATCTTGATCTCCTGACCTTGTGATCCACCCTCCTCGGCCTCCCTAAGTGCTGGGATTAGAGGTGTCAGTCACCGCCCCTGGCCTAGAATTATTATTATTATTATTACTATTTTTGAAACGGAGTTTCACTCTTGTTGCCCAGGCTGGAGGGCAATGGCTTGATCTCGGCTCACCGCAACCTCCGCCTCCCAGGTTCAAGAGATTCCTCTGCCTCAGCCTCTCGAGTAGCTGAGATTACAGGCATGCACCACCACGCCTGGCTAATTTTGTATTTTTAGTAGAGATGGGGTTTCTCCATGTTGGTCAGGCTGGTCTCAAACTCCTGACCTCAGGTGATCCGCCTGCCTCAGCCTCCCAAAGTGCTGGGATTACAGGCATGGGCCACCACGCCCAGCCCCTAGAATCATTGATGAAACTGTAATTCCTATTCATCCTATTGTCCCAAAATCTTATACACTTTTTGGACAAACTCCCACCACCACAGCTTGGTTTATCATACTTGATCTTAAGGATGACTTTTTTGCATTCCTGTACACCAAGACAGCCAAATTTTGTTCACTTTTGAATCGCAATATCCAGATACACGAATAACTCAACCATTAACTCCTGCAGTTCTGCCCCAGGGATTCAGAGATAGCCTCTATCTTTTTGGACAGGCTCTAGCTAGGGACTTGTCCACCCTGCAGCTTCTCCCATATAGCAATCTGCTCCAGTATGTGGATGACCTACTAATCTGTAGTCCTAACGGGGCTGCTTCAGACCAAAATACAGTATTAGTACTAAACAAACTTGCTGATTGTGAATACAAATTATCTTCTTCTAAGGCCAAAACACCCACACAAAGGTTCAATTTTGGAGTCTTATCTTAACCCTTGGTACAAAGAGCCTCTCTAGTGCTCATAAAGATCTTATCTTAAACAAGACAATTCTAGCAAATAAACAACAGCTTTGGTCCTTTCTGGGTAGGGTTGGGTTTAATATGGATTCCTTCCTTCAGATTAATAGCAAAATCTTTATATGAAGCTTTCAAGGGAACTGAGGAACAACCTCTAACATGGACTAATGATATGAAACATGCTCTAAACACTTTTAAACAGGCTTTAATCTCAGCCCCAGCCCTAGCCTTACCAGATCTGACTAAGCCTTTCTTTTTGTATGTACACAAACAAAAGAGAATTGCTTTGGAAGTCTTAGCCCAAGATCTGGAGCCCTCTAAGTGCCCTACAGAATATTTTTCAAAAACTTTAGACTTGTACCCCAGGGATGGCACCCCTACTTAAAAATAGCAGTGGGCCAGGCACGGTGGCTCTCACCTATAATCCCAGCACTTTGGGAGACTGAGGCGGGAGGATCACAAGGTCAGGAGTTCAAGACCAGCCTGGCCAACATGGTGAAACCCCGTCTCTACTAAAAAAATATATAAAAATTAGGTGGGTGTGGTGCGCACCTGTAATCCCAGCTACTCGGGGGGCTGAGGAAGGAGAATTGCTTGAATCTGGGAGGCGGAGGTTGCAGTGAGCCGAGATTGTGCCATTGCACTCCAGCCTGGGCAACAGACAAAAACTCCATATGGGGAGGGAAAAAAAAAAAGCTGCAGTGGCCCTCTTAGTCCAAAAAGCCTCAAACTATATTACCTGCTCCTTCTGGGCTCTTAGGGCTTTATGGCACTGCCAATAATTATTTAAACCCTTTTCAAGCTTTGGCCCTATCCCACCTTGATAATTCTCTTCATTATGGTGACTGTACTCTGAGAACAATAGTTCCCACCCAAATCACTGTCTTGAATATAACTTCCAATTCAGAATTCCATTCTAGAAGAAAGGGAGCCCTAGGACTTATTATGGCTGGAGTTGTGGGAACGATTGCAACACTCACCCCTTGAGGGGGTTTTGCTTACCATGAAATCACACTACAAGGACATACTGTCTTCCTTGAAATAGCCTTAGCAAAAACTGGTGCAAGTCTATCAGCAATAGAAAAGTCTTTAGACTCGCTAGCAGGAATGGTGTTTGAGAACAGATGAGCTCTGGATTATCTAATAGCTGAACAAAGAGGAGTCTGTGCTGTCATCAACAAAACCTGTTGCACCTATGTTAATGTGTATGGAGAAGTGGAACTTCTAATGTCCAAAAAATTTTTAAACAAGCCAAGTGGCTACACACACTTTCCCAAAGTAGCCAAGACTGGGCCAAAACCTTTACTGATTGCTCTCCAAAAATCACTTGGCTTCTCCCATTCTGGACCTTTATTCCTTGTCATTCTTTTAATATTTGGTCCCTGCCTTTTTAATGCTCTCATTAAGTTTACATCTTCGATATTACAACAATTCCACCTACAGATGGCTATGCAATCCCAATACCAGCCTGCAACAGCAACTTCCATTCACATGGGGTCTCTTGATGGAATCCAGTCTTCCCCATAACATGACAGAGAGCAAGAAAGAGAAAAACTCAACCTAATCCCTTAACACCCCCTTTCAGCAGGAAATAGCCAGATGTACTTGTCACCCCTCTTCACTATGCCATTTTCCCTTTCTTGAGACCCCAATAGGCAGCAGGTAGCCATGATCATGAGGGAACATAAAGGGCCAAAGATTTGACCAAAATGTCTGTCAGGGAAAAAATGAAAAGAGCAAAATCACCTGGTGACCATCTAGCAGGCCCTGGAGACAAAAACTCCTTATCTGAGGAATTTAGAAGTAATTAAACTTCCCTGTTATCTAAAGGCACGTGGTTCCAGGCCTTTTCTCAACTTAAAATTTGTAAGTAACTAGAATTTCTATACATCTCCAGAATGCATGCATGTTGAAACTCATTGTGCAACCCTTGCTGACATTAAGGCACCAAAATATCTGTAAACGTAATCATTTATTGTGCAAATTTCCCTTCAGCTCCTGCATTAAGGTCCATAAACACCCCTAAGGAAAAATCCACTGGTGTTCTCACTCCTCTAGTGCGCCACTGCCGTCTTCTGTAGCATTCTTTCTTTCTAATAAAACGTTCCTTTTTCTGTTTTTGTGTGAGACGGAGTCTCACTCTCCCAGCCTGGAGTGCAATGGCATGGTCTTGGCTTACTGCAACCTCCACCTACCGGGTTCAAGTGATTCCCCTGCCTCAGTCTCCCGAGCAACTGGGATTACAGGTGCATGACAACATGCACAGCTAATTTTTGTATTTTTGTAGAGATGGGATTTTACTATGTTGGCCAGGCCGGTCTTGAACTCCTGACCTCAGGTGATCCACCCACCTCAGCCTCCCAAAGTGCTGGGATTACAGGCATGAGCCACTGTACCTGGCCCAAAACTTTCCTTTTTCAAATCTATACTATAGTCGGTAGATTCTTCTTACCAACCTGCAAGTCCATCACTGCCCAATGCTGATGCCAGGGCTCTGACACCACACCCGGCCGTTTTCTAGCAGTGGAATCTGTCATACTAACTCTTTGAATGAGTAACTGAAACAGATTCTGAAACTGAAACTGCCTCTGCAAGGACTATGACAGTGGGAGAAATGGCTGTCATGACTGCCTCCATGACATGACTGACTCCATCTTGCTTCTAAGCCTCACAGGCTGACTGTCCTCACTCATGCCTGGGTGTGGCCAAACTAACCATGGGAGGTATTTAGTTTATAGTTTAACTTGCAGGCGGCAAGAATGATAATAATCCTTACCTAACACTAACCCCCTCCTTCCTTGCTCAGGGACTGAAAATGAATGACAGGCCATGAGATTAGGATTATGGGAGGAGCCTGAATTCTGCTAAGGATGTAAACATCGTTTCTATAACCACTTACTGCTCAGGAGTCATGTTGCCAGAGGTCACAATATTTGTGATTTCCCCAACTGCCCCATAACAATACAATATAAGCCAGACAATATAGGTGGTGGCTCACACCTGTAATCCCAACACTTTGGGAAGCTGAGGTGGGCGGATCATGAGGTCAAGAGATCAAGACCATCCTGGCCAACATGGTGAAACCCCATCTCTACTAAAAATACAAAAATTAGCTGGGTATGATGGTGTGTGCCTATAGTCCCAGCTACTCTGGAGGCTGAGGCAGGGGAATCGCTTGAACCCAAGAGGCAGAGGTTGCAGTGAGCGGAGATCTTGCCACTGCACTCCAGCCTGGCAACAGAGTGAGACTCTGTCTCAAAAAAAAAAAAAAAAAAAAGGCCAGGCGCGGTGGCTCACGCCTGTAATCCCAGCACTTTGGGAGGCCAAGGCAGGCAGATCACCTGAGGTCGGGAGTTCCACACCAGCCTGACCAACATGGAGAAACCCCATCTCTACTAAAAATACAAAATTAGCCGGGTGTAGTGGCACATGCCTGTAATCCCAGCTACTCCGAAGGCTGAGGCAGGGGAATCACTTGAATCTGGGAGGTGAAGATTGCAGTGAGCTGAGATCGCATGACTGCACTCCAGCCTGGGCAACAAGAGTGAAACTCCATCTGAAAAAAAAAAAAAAAAATACAATGTAATAGTGATTCTAGGACCTAAGATTGGTCTTTTAAGATGTTTTCCAGACTTTTGTATTCTGTCTCATGACCCAACTGGTCCTGCAGCCCCCATCCAGAGGTAGATTCAGCACACAAGGATTGTTTTCTACATTCCTATGATTTTATCCCCAACCAGTCAGCAGCACCCACTTCCTAGCCCCTGCCCACCAAATTATCTACAAAACCCTAGCCTCAGAGTTCTCAGGGAGGCTGATTTCAGTAACAATTCTGTTTTCCACATGCCTGGCCAAGTGTTAATTAAACTCTTTCTTTACTGCAATGCCATGGTCTCCGTGAATTGGTTTTGTCTGTATAGCAGGCAGGAGAAACCTGTTGGGCAATTACAAAACTTTTTCTGGAGTTTCACAGTAAAAAAAAAAAAAAAAGGCCCTTTCAAAATCCATTAATGGTAGGAAAAGTAGAGTCTATGTATGTGAGGGATCCTATAAAGAGTTGTTATCAAACTGAACTTGGGTTCGCTCACCCAGCACAGTAAAGTCAAACATCCACACCAAGTTTTTTGCAGTGGGAGAAAGGAGGGCATTTATTTGCAGGGCACCCAACAAGGAGAATCAGGTAGCTCACACTTAAGACCCGACCTCCCCAATGGCTTACAGTTAAGGGTTTTTTAAGGCAAGGAAACAGCGGTTATGGGCAAAAATCATAAATCGGGCCAGGTGCTGTGGCTCACACTTGTAATCCCAGCACTTTAGAATGCCGAGGCAGGTAGATCACCTGAGGTCAGGAGTTCAAGACCATCCTGGCCAACATGGAAAAACCCCACCTCTACTGAAAGTACAAAAATTAGGCAGGTGTGGTGGCGGGCGCCTGTAATCACCAGCTACTTGGAAGGCTGAGGCAGGAGAATCACTTGAACCAGGAAGGCGGAGGTTGCAGTGAGCCAAGATTGTGCCACTGCACTCCAGCCTGGGTGACACAGTGAGACTCTGTCTCAAAAAAAAAATCATAAATCAATACATGGAGGCTATACAGGACATCTCAAATAGGGGCCCACAGGCCACAGGTGAATTCAAAGATTTTTCTGATTTGCAATTGATTAAGGAGGGAAAACTTTGTAAAAAATTTAGGATCAGCAGAAAAGAATGTTAGCTCTGGTTTATGGGCATGCTCCCTCCACACCCTTCAGGAAGAAATTTATAACAAAGAATGGTGGCCAGCATTCATTCCTCAGTTTCCCCCTTATCTGAGGTCTGCGTGCCAGAGGAGCCATTTGATGGAGGTCTGGGTTTCTGAAAAACAACTCAGGGATATATGTTAAGATGTTATCTTCAGTTTCTAAAGGAAACCAAACATCCTGTAACTTCAACTTCCTTGGCTATTGTTTTAAGCTACCATTCCCTTCTTGCTTATCAAGTTGTTCATTTACTTCTCAAGGCTAGCTGGGTGCCTGGAATTTCCCTTGAAGGAATTCAAGATTTTTCTTTATTTCCATGCTTTGTGGGGAAGGTCAACGCTGGCAGGCCCCCAACAGGGGTCTTTGCTCCATCTCAGAGTCTATGTATGACTGGAACTTTCATACATTGCTAGTGGGAGTGCAAAATGATATAATCACTTTAGAAAATAGTCTAACCTTCTCTTATAAAGTTTAACATATACTTACCATACAAACCATCAAATCCCTTTTTAGATGTGTACTCAAATACTTGTATGCAGCTTTATTAATGATAGCCAAAAACTAGAAACGGCCCACATGTCCATCAACTAGTGAATAGATAAGCGTATGGTGGAAGACCCATACTATGGAATGCTCCTCAGCCATAAAAAGGAACAAATTAACATATAATCTAGGTAAACTGATACCCATTTTACCTGGGAGGAATATGGCCTTCTAGTGAGAATGAGTAATGAAGGTGTGATATTGAAGAGTTGGCCCAGCTGTACTCATGCACTGCTGTCCACTCTGTCTATCATCCACAGCCTCCTTCAGCCTCAGTTCCTGTTTTTTTAAAATAAGAACAACGTTTATCTCAACATATAAAATTGGCAAAATAATAATAACTATGTTGTAGAGAATTCAGAAAACTGATGCTCTCCAACAGCTAGTGTGATCCTCAGGAGCACAGTCCAGGAATGTGAAAAAAAGCCTTAAAATGTGCAGACCTCCTGACCCAGCCATTCCACTTTTAGGCAATTACCCTAAGACTATAATCACTTATGACGAAAATATTGGTCCTAGTGACATTGACAAAGTTACTCATTTTATCTGATATATATTAGTTTCAGAAAAATAATGCCAATATTATTAGTAATAATAAAACTATGACCTACATAAACAAAAAAACTTTGTGTTATCTCAGTTAAACCTCAAAACAGGAAAATGTTGTGCCTAAACAGACGAGGAAAATGTTGTGCCTAATGACACCTATCTAGTAAGTATATCCTTAGTCATCAGGATGCAAACCTCGACAGTCTGAGATAATCCTCACTGTTAGCCACTGTCTTACACAGCCAGATATACAAGGCCTGGGCAATTGTACCCACTGTTAGAAATTCAAATAACTATGTTTTAGGGACTGCTAGTAATGACTACATCAAACAAATCAATACATTGAACACTAATTCTTTTTTTTTTTTTTTTTTTTTTGAGACGGAGTCTCACTCTGTTGCCCAGGCTAGAGTGCAGTGGCGCGATCTCGGCTCACTGCAAGCTCCGCCTCCCGGGTTCACGCCATTCTCCTGCCTCAGCCTCCCAAGTAGCTGGGACTACAGGCGCCCACCACCACGTCCGGCTAATTTTTTGAATTTTTAGTAGAGACGGAATTTCACCGTGTTAGCCAGGATGGTCTTGATCCCCTGACCTCGTGATCCGCCCACCTCGGCCTCCCAAAGTGCTGGGATTACAGGCGTGAGCCACCGCGCCTGGCCGAACATTAATTCTTGAATTTGCTCATTGCTGTTCCCTATTTAGAGATATGAGCCAAAGTGTAACTTTACAACAGACAAGTGTCACCTAACTCTTCTGAGTTTGATCCCAGGTTATCAATCTCCTATTCCTTCTAGTTTACTAGACAAAATATAAAGAACAGTTGGTCTGTCAAGGAGTTCTGGAAGTTTATTAACAAATTAACAGGGCAATAGAAGTTATTAGATTAGATTAGAGCTGAGGAATGATGGCAGGGTGTTCCCCTGCCCTACAAAGACCATTTTGACTTCTAACCTGGGGACAGAGTCCTGGTTATGACTTTAAAGGAACCTAAACGCCGGGCGTGGTGGCTGACGCCTGTAATCCCAACACTTTGGGAGGCTGAGGGGGGCGAATCACTTGAGGTCAGGAGTTTGAGACCAGCCCGGCCAACACAGTGAAACCTCATCTCTACTAAAAATACAAAAATTAGTCGGGTGTGGTGGAGGGCACCTGTAATCCAGCTACTTGGCGGGCAGAAACAGGAGAATCACTTGAATCCGGGAGGTGGAGGCTGCAGTAAGCCGAGATCACACCACTGCACTCCAGCCTGGGCTACAGAGTGAGACTCTGTCAAAAAAAGAAAGAAAGAGAGAAAGAGAGAGAGAGAAAGAAAGACAGAGACAGAGAAAGAAAAGAAAAGAAAAGAAAGAAAGAAAGAAAGAAAAGAAAGAAAGAAAGAAAGAAAGAAAGAAAGAAAGAAAGAAAAAGAAAGAAAGGAAAGAAAGAAAGAAAGAAAGAAAGAAAGAAAGAAAGAAAGAAAGAAAGAGAAAAGAAAAGAAAAAGAAAAAGAAAAAAAAGAGAATAAAGGTCCTAAAAAGTCTAGCCTGACCACAGGTCATCTGGAAAGGCCAAGTTGATTCCAAAGCCATTCTAAAATGTGCATTCACTCCTTGATAGATCTGAAAACCTACTTTCCAACCCCAATCCAACCAACCCAGCCTTTCTATGGCAAGTGCATGCTCTGGGGCATGAGCACTGGTGAGAATCATTGCCCCGATAAAACTAAGACTGGAGTTGAGTTCTGTCCATCCCCAACTAGAAGGGAGATTATTTATCCTTTCCATTATTTTCTCCCCTCTGTCTGCTCCTGCTGATTCTCTTTCCCCTATTCTCACTAAACACTAACTCATCTTGCAAATATTAGTCACTTTAAGTCATAAAACAACCCATCACACTGGAATATCTTGAGGTGTCAAACTCTCAGTGTGTATCAATTCCTGAAGAGTGTTGGGTTCTAACTAAAGAGCCAGGGAAGGCCTGGTGCAGTGGCTCATGCCTGTAATCCTAACACTTTGGGAGGCAGAGGCTGGCAGATGGCTTGAGCTCAGATGTTCAAGACCAGCCTGGACAACATGGTGAAACCTCGTCTCCATTTAAAAGAAAAAAAAAGAGCTAGAGGGATATCAGAATGGCTCTTCCTCTTCCCTCTTCCCTGCCCTTCCTGTCTATCCCATGAAGGAGGTAGAATGGCCACCAAAGAGGCAGCCACAGGGAGGCAGAGAACCAAAGAAGATGCTGGCAAAGGAGGTGGCACCAGAGCTGGGACTGAGAAGCTGAGAGGGTCAAGAAAAATGGAGTGACCTTCTCCCACATGGAATGGAAGAAAGCTAAAAAAAAATTGAGATATTGGATTGGAATTGGAGATACTGGTGTGAATTTATATTTGCTAGATGATAATTAGATAGATAAGATTAGATAGATATAGATAATCAATGTGTGCATGTGAACCCTGGTTCCAATGAGCCTACTAGCACCCAGATCTTGGTATCTAAATACCATCCTCCACTAAAAGGAACCAGGAATCCTTGGAGAAATGACAGATTCCAGTGCTGGGGTATAAGTTGAGTTTGGAATATTCTATAATAGCAGAAAATAAGGAAGTACTCAAAGAATGATGGACATATATCCAAAGGAAACGGGACTCAGCTTTGAGAGGGTTTTCACTGACCAAAACTGGGACAATCTGAGCATTGTAATAAATGATGATAACAGATCCTAATCTATTGACTAACATAAGAGTCCATGAGTTCACATTGACATGAATAAATGAATGAATGAATGAATGATTAAGGAAGAAGGGAAAGTTTTTCTTTTTCTTTTCTTTTTCTTTTTTTTTTTTTTTTGAGACGGAGTTTCACTCTCGTTGCCCAGGCTGGAGTGCAAGGGCGCAATCTCGGCTCACTGCAACCTTCGCCTCCCAGGTTCAAGTGATTCTCCTGCCTCAGCCTCCCAAGTAGCTGGGATTACAGGCATACACCACCATGCCCAGCTAATTTTGTATTTTTAGTAGAGATGGGGTTTCTCTAGGTTGGTCAGGCTGGTCTCGAACTCCCAACCTCAGGTGATCCACCCGCCTTGGCCTCCCAAAGTGCTGGGATTACAGGCGTGAGCCACCACACCCAGCCAGCTTAGTATTATTTTGGGGGCCACTGCCAAAAAATCATGACCTGAGTATGGACAGGAGAAAGTATCAGACAAACCCCAATTGAGAGTACTTAGAGAATGAAATAGAATATACTGTTTAAAGGTCATGAAAGACAAGGAAACATTAAGGAACAATTCTAGATGGAAGAAGACTAAAAAGACATAACAACTAATGCAATGTGATACTGGATCACATTCTAGACCACAAAGAGAACAGAAGAGCTGGCAAAATTTGAACAGGGTCTGTTAATTGCGTAGTAGCATTATATCAATGTTGACTTCCTGAATTGGGATAGTTGTATTATACAGGAAAAATGTCCTTGTTCAGGGGAAATTCACTGTAGTATTTAAGGGTTGGATCATCGTGTTTGCAACTTGTTCTTCAACGGTTTGGAAAAAGAATCATCATATACGTTAGAGAGAGAGAGAAAAATATGGCAAAGTGTTAACAACTGGGAAATCTGAGTAGAAAATATGGAAGTTTTGTGTTTGAAATCCTGGATTGTGATTACGTGGGGGGTTCACTTCATAAACTGTATCAAGCTGTACACTTTTGGTGTGTGCACTCCTCTGTATACATATTATACTTTTAAAAATAATTTACTTAAAAAAATTAACCCTCCCCAAAAAATTAAGAATTGGGCTTATTTGGTAACTTTTTATTTTGATATAATTTCAAATTTACAGAGAGGCTGAAGAATCATACAAAGCATTCTTGTATACTCTTTCTCTAGATTCATTAATTGTTTACATTTGTCCCATATTTTGTCATTCTCTCTCTGCAGATACATGTGTATACATTTTTCCTGAACGCTTTGAGATTATTAAGTGGCAAACATCACACCTATTTGTCCCTAAATTCTTTAATGTGCATTTCCTATGAACAAGGACATTCTCTTACATAACCATAGTACAATTATCAAAATCAGGAAATTTAACATTGATACAATACCATTTTTTCTTTTTTCTTTTTTTTTTTTTGAGACAGTCTCACTCTGTTGCCCAGACTGAAGTGCAATGGTGAGATCTCGGCTCACTGCAACCTCCGCCTCCAGGGTTCAAGCGATTCTTCTGTCTCAGCCTCCCGAGTAGCTGGGATTACAGGCATGAGCCACCACACCCAGCTATTTTTTGTATTTTTAGTAGAGATGGGGTTTCACCATATTAGTCAGGCTGGTCTCAAATTCCTGACTTCAGGTGATCCACCTGCCTCAGCCTCCCAAAGTACTGGGATTACAGGCGTGAGCCACCGCGCCCGGCCTACAATACCATTTTCTAATCCAGTACGTAGTCACCTTCATCAGTTATGCCAACACGTCTTTCTTTTTAAGTCCAGTCTCCAATTCCAGGATTATGTTACATCCAGTTGTCATGTCTCTTTAGTCTCCTCTAACCTGAAACAGATCATCAGTCTTTCATGACCTTGACTTTTTTGAAGACTGGAGTCCAGTTTGTAGAATATCCCTCAATTGGAGTTTGTCTGATATTTCCTCATGATTAGATTCAGCATATGCATTTTTGGCAGGAATACCACTAAAATGATGTTGTGTCCTTGTTAATACATCACATCAGAAGGCCAGGTACTGTGGCTCACGCCTGCAATCTCAGCACTTTGGGAGGCCAAGGCGGGCAGATCACCTGAGGTCAGGAGTTCAAGACCAGCCTGGCCAACATGGTGAAACCCAGTATCTACTCAAAATACAAAAATTAGCCGGGCGTGGTGGCAGGTGCCTCTAATCCCAGCTACTCAGGAGGCTGAGGTGGGAGAATCACTGGAACCCGGGAGGTGAAGTTTGCAGTGAGCCAACATCTTGCCACTGCACTCCAGCCTGGGTGACAAATGGAGACTCTGTCTCAAAAAAAAAAAAAAATACATCACATGAGAAATGCATGTTACTTGATCCCATCATTAGTGATATAACTTTGATTACTTGGTTAAAGCAGTGTTTACCAGACAGCGCCACTGTAAAGTTACTATTTTTCCCTTTGTAATGACTAAGTAACCTTAAGGGAGATTATTCAAGACTAGTAAATACCACGTTCCTCATCAAACTTGCTGGCTAACTTTAGCTACCATTGATGATTCTTGTCTGAAGCAATTACTAATATGGTAGTTATCAAATGGTGATTTTCTCATTCCATCATTCCATCTACATTTATCACACTTATTAGTTGGCATTCTGCTGTAAGGAGAAGGTGTTCTGTTGTCTTCCTTTTATAGGCTATTCATTTCTTCACGTACATCAGTTTGGACTCTTGGATTTCTATTTTGGTCAGTAAGTTATTATGTCTTAACTATCATTGTAACTTTGAGGCTCAAATGTCCCAGAATTGGCTAGTGGGGAATCCAAGACGCATTCTCGCCCTGACTTCCTCATTACTAGCCAAGTCGCCTTGTACTCTCAACTTCTTCACACCAAAGTAAAATTAAATTGTGCATTTGAGTTGCACAATGTACCCAACTACAACATATGTATAGGAGAAAAAATACAACATAAAAGAATAAAAAGGGGAAAGTAGGGAAATTCTATGATCTATAAGTAGCAAAATCTCCCTACTTTCAGCAATATAAGTTAACTCACGGTAAATGACAGCAGCAGGGATAAGTGTTGAGGCTCTACTAAAAGGCCGGGCGCAGTGGCTCACGCCTGTAATCCCAGCACTTTGGGAGGCTGAGGCGGGTGGATCACAAGGTCAGGAGATCGAGACCATCTTGGCTAATGCGGTGAAACCCCATCTCTACTAAAAATACAAAAAATAAGCCGGGCTTGGTGGTGGGCGCCTGTAGTCCCAGCTACTCGGGAGGCTGAGGCAGTAGAATGGCATGAACTCAGACGGTGGAGCTTGCAGTGAGCCGAGATCGTGCCACTGCACTCCAGCCTGGGCAACAGAGCAAGACTCCGCCTCAAAAAAAAAAAAAAAAAAAAGGCCCTACTAAAATCTGCCATGTTTGAAGGCCGGGTGCAGTGGCTCACGCCTGTAGTCCCAGCACTTTGGGAGGCCAAGGTGGGCAGATCATCTGAGATCAGAAGTTCGGGACCAACCTGACCAATATGGAGAAAACCCATCTCTACTAAAAATACAAAATTAGCCAGGTGTGGTGGCACATGCCTATAATCCCCGTGACTCAGGAGGCTGAGGCAGGAGAATCGCTTGAACCCAGAAGGTAGAGGTTGCAGTCAGCCAAGAAACTGCCATTGCACTCCAGCCTGGGCAATAAGAACAAAACCCTGTCTCAAAAAAAAGAAAAAAAATCTGCCATGTTCAAATCAGGAATAAGTAACAGTTAAAGTTCAAAAAACTGTAGTCTTCTTTTTTCTTTGTTGTAGAGGCCTCTTTTTCCAACAGCTCACAACGCTCAGTTCTCTTTCTATTTGGTCTAAAGTGCCATGATAGATATCAACTAACAACACTGAGAACTAGAAGTTCCTCTATAAGTTTGCACAATACCCAAAAAATTGTTTATAAGACCAGGTTATCCTTTCTTATTTTTATCCAGTCTCATAGGATGATGACATTTTTCAAATTAGCATTTTTTATTTATGAATAGAATTATTGTCATACAATAATAAACCCTATTTTCTTCATCTTGAATAACAAACATAAAATCTCCAAGAAGCATTCTACTTTTCAAAATCAGGATCATGTTAAATAACTTCTACATTTAAGGAGAGAGAAAAGCCCAGCCTAGGCAACACAGTGATGTTGCAAGACTTTCCTTAGTTCAGCTAAAGACGGGTTTCATGTCTGTCCCACTGCCATGAAAATTTAGGCTCACAGACGGTTTAAAGGGTGAGTGAAGTAGGGTTTTATTGAGTGAAAAGGGAAAAAAAAAGGGGAAAACAAGGATCCTCCGCAAGGCCAGAGCCCCCTGCTAGAGCGCATCCCACCCACCCTTTGAATCTCAGATTCCACACAGGAAGAGGAGGGGCCAGGCTCCTCCCCACTGCGAAAGTCATGAACTTCCCCAGGCTCCACCTCAGCTGGTAGGATGGTTGGAGTTTCTCCGGGGACCACCTCCCACCTGTCTGTCTCAGTGAGACCCCATTTCTTTTTTTTTTTTAATTTTTAATTAGCTGTGTGTGGTGGTGCACCCCTGTAGTCCCAGCTACTTGGGAGGCTGAGGAGGGAGGATGGCTTGAGCCTAGGAAGTTGAGGCTGTGGTGGGCCATGATCGCACCACTGCACTCCAGACTGGGCAACAAAGCAAGGCCTCATCTCAAAAAAAAAAAAAAAATTAAAAATTAAAAAAAGAAAGAAGAGAGAAAAGCCTGTCAAATGAAGTAGCTTTGTTTTTTTTGTTTTGTTGTTGTTGTTGTTGTTCTTATATAGAGCACTGTGAGTTACACTTAGGGCAGAAAAACCTCCAGAACTCTAAGTTTAATGAATAAAACCAATACATGCCACTGGGACATAAACGTAAAAAGTCAGAAGATAGAACTTGATCATATCCTAAACAATGAATTAATGTATCTAGATCAGAAACTAGAAGGTTAAAACGTGGAGAAATGAAAGGGATTGGAAGGGCAAAATGTGTTAGGGATTAGCTAGCTAGCATGGTTCCAGGGAGAGGCTATACAACAAGCACTATTCTCTGATGAGACTGGTTACTTTAGCCAGCTTCTGACACAATCAAATAGTAAGACCTCTCAAGCTGAAGACAGACCCCTAGTTGATTTTAACATCATTGGACAAAATTATACAAAGCCTATCTTAGCAGCAATCAGTTTTTGGTGACACCACTATTTCTTCACGCCCCCATCAAACTGCAGTAGATATGTTGGAATTTAAGCTCAGCACATATAGTCATCCAAATTGTCTCGAAAGGTTACAAAAGATGGGAAGAAAATTATATGTTGTTCTATGAAAACTATGAAAGGAGAGTGTTAGAAAGAAAGATAATCAACAGTGTCAAATACCACTGAGAAATCTAAGACAATGAAGGACGAGAAAAATCCGCCACGCCTCAGGATGAGGAACCCAGGGTTGCCTTCAGCAATCAGTTTGAGTGGCAGAGATGAGGGCTGAGGGAGCAGCAGACGTCAAGAGGGCAGAACAAGGAGTGACTCTGCATTGAGAAAATGGAATTCTTTTTTTTTTTTCTCTTTGCCATCTATTTATTTATTTATTTATTTATTTATTATTATAGTTTAGGTTTTATGGCACATGTGCGCAATGTGCAGGTTAGTTACATATGTATACATGTGCCATGCTGGTGCGCTGCACCCACCAACTCGTCATCTAGCATTAGGTATATCTCCCAATGCTATCCCTCCCCCCTCCCTCCACCCCGCAACAGTCCCCAAAGTGTGATGTTCCCCTTCCTGTGTCCATGTGTTCTCATTGTTCAATTCCCATCAAGACACATGCACACATATGTTTATTGCGGCATTATTCACAATAGAGAAAATGGAATTCTGTCCTCAAACATCTAACAACAAAAGGATGAGGAAATTAGGATAAAAATTGCTGCAAGGTCAAATGAAGGCTTTGGGGTTTGGGGTTTTTGTTTGTTTTTCTCAGCAAGGAGGAAAAAGGATTATGTCTGCAGGCAGAGGACAGAAGAAGAAATTAAAGGTGCTTAAGCTAGACAAAAAGGAGATAATTAAGAGAGAAAATCTTTGATTGCAGATGTTATAGCACCCACCAGGGAGAAAAGGGAGAGAACAGAGAGGACTGAAAACATAAGATTAGTTTAAACTTAGAAAGAGGAAGTTCAGTTCCTCGCCTAAGATGGGGAAGAGAAAGAAATTGCCACAGAGTTGTTTTGGAACGGATTAAAAGGCTTATCTCATGTGGTCTTTATTTTGCCAGCAAAGTAACAGATATCCCCTGTCAAAGGAGAAGGGGGCACGGAGGGGCACCAAGAGGAGGGTGCAGGAGAGAAAAGGCTTAGAACAATGGTGGGCAGGAAACTGCAAAGAAATGGACACCTGACACCAGGTGTCAGTACCTACTCGGTAGATGTTGGAATAAATTGATAAGCCATTTTAAAAGGCCAGACTCGGTGGCTCACGCCTGTAATCTTAGCACTTTGGGACGCTGAGGAGGGATGATAACTTTGGGCCAGGAGTTCAAGACCAGCCTAGGCAACATAGTGAGACCCCGTCTTTACAAAAAAGTAAAATAAAATAAAAGTTTTTTAAAAGACATTTTTAAAAATAGCTGGTTAGTAATGGGGAGAGCCCCACTGATCAGATGATAAAATTTTCTTATAACTTTTATATCTTTCTGCAGTACCACTATAGTGTTGATAGTAGACTCGCAGAATCAAAAGAAGGAAGGATAAATTACTCTCTTCACTGCGACCTGTTGGCTTTCCCTAGTGGTGCTGGAGGAAAAGTAAGAGCTCCAGGGTACCTAGGCTTTTGCTTTGTAAGGATAGCCTCAATATTGGTACACACTTTGAAACACGGGCTGGGTAAGAATTTAAGTGTAGCCAGAAAAAAAAAATCTTGGTATGAGCTTCATTTATCAATACTTTATCATAAATTCATCATTGTATCTTCAAATTTGTGATTTTTTAAAATGTTGCCACCTTTTCTTTGTGAGGCTGTTCTCAGCCATCTGCTCTTGGCACTTCATACCACTCACCCGAAGAGCTCAAGCAATCATAGTTACTGTGACCACATCAGTGCTGACGAGAATAAAACGTTTTCAGATCCTGTCTCTCCCACAAACTCCAGGGCCACAGTTGATCTATGTACAAATTATCTCCACTTGAATAGCCCGCTGTCATTGCAAATTCAATATACTCAAAACCAAACCCGACACCTTTCAAAAACAACCCAGCTGCACTTCTGTAACTGGCAAGACCCAGTCAGGAGACAGAAACCATACCAGTGTATGGAAAGAATTAAATATAAAGGATTGTTAAGTAATTATAAAGTTGTTAATTAGGTAACTGAAAGAGCAAAAAGAGAACTCTAAAGGACCACAGAGGTAGCTATTGCAGAACGCAGTTGCCACCCCTACAGCTGAGAGAACAAAGGGAAGAGGCCAGGGTGATTAAAACTTTGAAGCTCAGGCGGGGCACAGTGGCTCATGCCTGTAATCCCAGCACTTTGGGAGGCCAAGGTGGGTGGATCATGAGGTCAGGAGATCAAGACCATCCTGGCCAACATTGTGAAACCCCGTCTGTGCTAAAAATACAAAAATTAGCTGGGTGTGGTGGCACACGCCTGTAGTCCCAGCTACTTGGGAGGCTGAGGCAGGAGAATCGCTTGAACCTGGGAGGCAAAGGTTGCAGTGAGCCAAGATTGCACCGCTGCACTCCAGCCTGGCGACGGAGCGAGACTCCGTCTTAAAAAAAAAAAAACAAACAAAATAAAAAACTTTGAAGCTTAAACAAAGGCTCCCACAGAACTGAAATTCATACATCTGAGGAGAGAGCACCACTGATGTCTCTGAGTGGGCATGATAAGACCGGCTCTGCAAGTGTTAGAAAGATTGGAAACTGGATACAGCTCCTGGATGAGAGGCACTGCCGGAATGAAGAAGCGCCGCTTGATGGTGCTCACAGGATGCAATTAGATAGGAAACCCACATGGAACAAACTAGAGGTAACAATTCATTCTCCCACGTCCAGCCTTCTAGCCCTGCTCTAGCATCCCTCATTGGCAGAGTGGAACAGGGAGCCAGTTAGAGAAGCAGAAAAGCAGTTTGTGGAATACCAGCCCCAGAATCACAAAGCAGTGGGTTTGGAGCTAAGAGATAATAACTTAATAACTGATGCAGCTTCTGAACTATATTAGTTAGGGTCCAGCCAGAAAGCAGAAACCACTCTAAGTATTTCAGAAGGATTTTACCACAGGGAATTGGTACATGGGTAAGAGAAGAGCTAAGAAGCCAAAAGGGGCACAATGAAGCAATCTGGAAATGCAACAGCAGGAACCTGTCGCCACCTCCTAGGCTGGAGGGACAATGGGAGTTAGTGGAGTTAGTGGAGCCCAGAACCTAAGGGCATCCAGAGGTCAGAAGAATCATGGCAAAGTCTGCATGGAGGGAACTAGGATAGTGGAGAGAAAGGCTGTCTGGCCAAGGAGGAAGAGATGTTGCTGCTAGGAATAATACAGGAAGCAGATAGAGCAGGAGAGAACTACCCTGGGTTCTCTTCCCCCCGTCTACACTCGTGCCAGTGACTTTTGTGAACTTAAAAGTATCTGAGATAGGTCTCAATCAATTTAGAAAGTTTATTTTGCCAAGGCTAAAGACATGCCTGTGACACAGCCTCAGGAGGCCCTGACAACATGCGACCAAAGTGGTTGGGGTACAGCTTGCTTTTATACATTTTAGAGAGACATAAGGCATCAATCAACACATGTAAGATTTACATTGGTTTGATCTGGAAGGGTGGAACAACTCAAAGGAGGGAGGTGAGGGGTGGGCCTTCCAGGTCATAGGTAGATTTAACAATTCTCTGCCCGACACCATGGCTCACACCTGTAATCCCAGCACTTTGGAAGGCCAAGGCAGATCACCTGAGGTTGGGAGTTCGAGACCAGCCTGAGCAACATGGAGAAACCCTGTCTCTACTTATTTATTTATTTATTTTGAAACGGAGTCTCGCTCTGTCATCCAGGCTGGATTGCAGTGGCTTGATCTCGGCTCACCGCAACCTCCACCCCCTGGGTTCAAGCTATTCTTCTGCCTCAGCCTCCCGAGTAGCTGGGACTACAGGCGTGTGCCACCACGCCTGGCTAATTCTTGTATTTTTAGTAGAGATGGGGTTTCACCATACTGGCCACGCTGATCTCGAACTCCTGAGCTCAGGTGATCCGCCTGCCTCGGCCTCCCAAAGTGCTGGGATTACAGGCATGAGCCACCATGCCCAGCCCAATTTTTTTTTTTTTTTTTTTTGGAGATAGCAGGTCTCACTCTGTTGTTCCCCAAGCCAGAGTGCAGTGGAGAAATCATAGCTCACTGCAGCATCAAACTTTTGAGCTCAAGGGATTCTCCCACCTCAGCCACCCTAGTAGCTGGGACCAAAGGTGTACACCATCATGTCTGGCTAATTTGTTTTAGTTATTTTTTTTTTTTTTTTCTTGAGATGGAGTCTCACTCTGTCACCCAGGCTGGAGTGCAGTGGCATGATCTCGGCTTACTGCAACCTCCACCTCCCAGGTTCAAGCAGTTCCTCCTGCCTCAGCCTCCTAAGTAGCTGGGACTACAGGCACATACCACCATGCCTGGCTAATTTTTGTTGGTCAGGCTGGTCTCAAACTCCTGATCCACCCGCCTCAGTCTTCCAAAGTGCTGGGATTACAGGTGTGAGCCACCGTGCCCAGACTGTCTCTACTAAAAATACAAAATTAGCCAGGCGTCATGGTGCATGCCTGTAAACCCAGCTACCCAGGAGGCTGAGGCAGGAGAATCGCTTGAACCCACGAAGCGGAGGTTGCAGTGAGCCAAGATCACGCCACATCACTCCAGCTTGGGCAACAAGAGTGAAACTCTGCCTCAAAAAAGAAAAAAAAAAGAAAAAAGAAACCATTATCTGATTGGCATCAGGTTGAAAGCGTTACTATCAGTAGAAAGGAATGTCTGGGTTACAATGAGGGGTTGTGTAAACCAAGGTTTTATCCTGCACTTGAAGCATCCAGGTAGCGGGCTTCTGAGAGAGTAGATTGTAAATGTTTCTGATCAGACTTAAGATCTGTGTTGGTCAATGCTGGTCGGGCTTTTCCTGAATTCCAAAAGGGAAGAGGGTACAATGAGGCATTTCCGACCCTCTCTTCCATCATGGCCTGAGCTAGTTTTTCAGGTTAATTCTGGAATGCCCTTGGCCAAGAGGAGGGGTCTTAGAATTTTATTTTTGGTTTACACTTCCATTGCCAGAACCCATTCAGAAGCCAGGGGGCATGTAGTTTCATGTGATATGAGTTAGAGAGGGTAAGAGCAGAAAAGGATTTGGGAGCATCCAGGCAAATGGCCAGTTCATGGATGTATCCATTTATGTTGGTGGCACTGCCCTGCCCTTTCCCCACTTCCCTGCTCAGAACCCCCAAAATCTTTCATTTTCTCCACTTCAAGTTCTGCATTCCAGTCATCACCTGGTCTGCAGTCCTTTTCCCCTAAAAGGGCTCCAATATATCTCCATTTCCATCACATTGGCCCAGCTTAATTCTGGCCCTCCTCACTGCAGATATTAATTATTGCCGTATTCTCTTCCTAACTTGGCTTGAACCTCCAGTTTTTATCTGCTACTGTCCCTTCTACGTGGTCTATTCCAGGAGTCACCAAACTATGGCCAATCGGCCAAATCTAGCCCACCACCTGTTCTTGTACATTAAGGGTTTTTTAATTGATATATAATAGTTGTTCATATTTGGGAGGTATGTGTGTTATTTTAATACCTGTATACAATGTGTAATGATCAAATCAGTATAATTTGGATATCCTTCCCTCAAACATTTATCTTTTCTTTGTGTTGGGAACATTGCAATTTTCCTTGTACATAAGTTTTATTGGTACACTGAGTTAAAAGAAAAACTTCAGCCGAATTAAATTTAAAACAGTTAATTGAGCAAAAAAATGATTCATGAATCAGACAGCCTCCCGAGCTAGAGTATCCTCAGAGACTCTACAGCAGCCATGTGGTGGAAGATTTATGGGCAGAAAAAGGAAACTGACATACAGAAAATGGAAATGAGGTACAGAAACAGCCGGATTGGTTGTAGCTCGGCATTTGCCCTATTTGAACACAGTTTGAACACTTGGCCATGTTTGATTGGCCGAAACAGTGATTGGCACAAGAGTAGGCTACAGTCTGTTTACAATTCCATTTAGGTTGTAGTTCACAATGTACAAAGAAACCTTTAGGCTGAACTTAAAATATGTAAGAAGGTAGCTTTAGCTTAAACCTGAGATTTAGCAGCTGCCATGCTCATTCATTTAGTTATTGTCTGTCACTGCTTTCACATTAAGAGTTCAGTATTTGCAACAGAGACCATATGTATGCCCCAAAATATTTACTTTCTGGTCCTTCACAGAAAAGTTTGCTGATCCCTGAAATTAAACTGACACTAATCCATTCTTTTTTTTTTTTTTTTTTTTGAGACAGAGTTTCACTGTTATCTTCCAGGCTGGAGTGCAATGGCGAGGCTCATTGCAACCTCCGCCTCCCAGGTTCAAGCTATTCTCCTGCCTCAGCCTCCAGAGTAGGTGGGATTACAGGCACCCGTTATCATGCCCAGCTAATTTTTGTATTTTTAGTAGAGACAGGGTTTCACCATGTTAGCCAGACTGATCTCGAACTCCTGACCTCAAGTGATCCACCCGCCTCGGCCTCCCGAAGTGCTGGGATTACAGGCATGAGCCACTGCGCCTGGCCCACTAATCCATTCTGTTACCAAACTAATCTTCCTAAAACACCCTTCCTGTGGCCGGGCACAGTGGCTCATGCATCTAATCCCAGCACTTTGGGAGGCCGAGGCAAGCAGATTACAGTTCAGGAGTTTGAGACCAGCCTGTCCAACATGGTGAAACCCATCTCTATTAAAAATACAAAAATTAGCCAGGCGTGGTGGTGCATGTCTGTAGTCCCAGCTACTCAGGAGGCTGAGGCAAGAGAATCACTTGAACCCGGGAGGCAGAGGTTGCAGTGAGTCGAGATCATGCCACTGCACTCTAGCCTGAGCGACAGAGTGAGACTCCGTCTCAAAAAAAATAATAAAAATAAATAGCCAGGCACTGTGCCTCACACCTGTAATCCCAGCACTTTGGGAGGCTGAGGCCAGTGGTTCATCTGACGTCAGCAGTTTGAGACCAGCCTGGCCAACATGGGGAAACCCCGTCTCCACTAAAAATACAAAATTAGCCGGGCATGATGGTGCACACCTGTAATCCCAGCTACTTGGGAGGCTGAGGCAGGAGAATCACTTGAACCCAGGAGGCAGAGGTTGCAGTGAGCCGAGATTGTGCCACTGCACTCCAGCCTGGGCCACAGAGTGAGACTCCATCTCAAAATAATAATAATAACAATAATCAATAAAATACTCTTCCTCGTGTCATTTTCCTACCTTCAAATCATTCCTTATGTCTACCCAAAGTCCGCAGCTTGTCATGATTCAATGTTTTCCCAAACTTGATGCCATATTAAATCAATATTTAAATCAATGATTTCATGAGACAGTCAATATATCTTAATACAATGCCCAGTACACAGTGAACAATCAATAATTAAGGTATCATTGAAGTTATTTCACCTACCCTCCTATTGCTATTTGCCACGTATCTTTCTACTGTAGTCAGGCTTGCCCCAGTTTTTGTGTCTGTATTACCAATAATATACCAATTACTTTTTAAACTAGTGTACAGGTTGAATTGTATCTTCCCAAAATTTGTGTAAGTCCTAAGCCCCAGTACTTGAGAATGTGACTATATTTGAAGATAAGGTCTTTAAAGCATTGCTTAGGTTAAAATGAGGTGCTCTGTTTTTTTTTTTCAGGGTGGGCCCTAATCCAATATGACTGGTGTCCTTTTAAGAAGGAGAAATTTAGGCATACCAGGAGACACCAGAAACATGTGCAGACAGAGGGAAAACCATGTGAAGAAAAAGTGGGAAAGTAGCCACCTGCAAACCAAGGAATCAGGCCTCAGAAGAAACCAGGCCTACTGGGACCTTGATCATGGACTTCTAGCCTCCAGAACTATGAGAAAATGAATTTCTGTTGTGTAAGCAACCAAGTGCATGGTATTTTGCTATGGCAGCTCTAGCAAACTAATACAAATATTATCCGAGAGTATAAACAAAATATGTAATCATTACAATAAATGTTAAAATTACAGAAAAATATAAAGATGGAAATACAAATCACCTATAATTCCATCAACAAGTGATAACCATCATAAAATATTTGGAGGCCAGGCATGGTGGCTCATGCCTGTAATCCCAGAAATTTGGGAGGCTGAGGCAGAAGGATCACTTGAGCCCAGGAGTTCGAGACCAGCCTGGGCAACATAGGAAGACACTGTCTCTATAAAATAAATAAATAAATTATACTAAAGTAAATGTTTGGAGTATTTTCTTCCAGGCTTTTTTTCTAAGATATGCATATTTTTTCATTTTCATAAAATTGCCATCATAGTGTACTTACAGTTTTATATTCTGCTTCTTTTACATAATTATGAACATTTTTATTTCTTTTTTTTTTTTTTTGAGACAGTCTTGCTCAGTCACCCAGGCTGGAGTGCAGCGGCACGATCTCGGCTCACTGCAACCTCCTCTGCCTCCCTGGTTCACGCCTTTCTCCTGCCTCAGCCTCCCAAGTAGTTGGGACTACAGACGCCCACCACGATGCCCGGCTAATTTTGAGACAGGGTTTCATCACGTTAGCCAGGATGGTCTCGATCTCCTGACCTCGTGATCCACCTGCCTCGGCCTCCCAAAGTGCTGGGATTACAGGCATGAGCCACCGCGCCTGGCCTGAACATTTTTATTTCCTCATGGACATTTTACCACCTTGTTATCAAAAACATGTTTTGAAATGGCTACATATTGTTCTACTGAATGAATACAGTCTAAGTCATTTCTATTCCCCTATTGATTAAAATGTCAGTTGTTTCCATTTTTAATCATTTTATTTATTTTTCTTTATTTTTATACATTTTTGTCTTTTTTTGACTCACCTCAGGATCAGCCAGTACGAATATGAGAGAAATCAGTGTCACACAACAGTCACAGTTGTCATCACTTCCCCCCAATTTTCATCTTTTTTGGAGTTTTGTTTGTTTGAGACAGAGTCTCCCTCTACTGCCCAGGCTGGAGTGCAGTGGTGTGATCTAGGCTCACTGCAACCTCTGCCTCCTGGGTTCAAGCAATTATCCTGTCTCAGCCTCCTGAGTAGCTGGGACTACAGGCACATGCCACCACACCCAGCCAATTTTTGTATTTTCAGTAGAGATGGGGTTTCACCATATTGGCCAGGCTGGTCTCAAACTCCTGACCTCGTGATCCACCTGCCTCGGCCTCCCAAAGTGCTGGGATTACAAGCGTGAGCCACCGCGTCTGGCCAATTTTCATCATTTTAAATAACACTGTAATGAACCTCTATGAATATAACTGTGATTAATTTCCTACGTGGAAATCTTTATAAAGGAATTACAGGTTAAACTTTATTGCAGGCCAGTCTTCACAGTGTCCTCCACATACCCGACTCATCACTGCTTCCAGGCCTGCTGTCTTGTTCCCTCTGCCTGGAAGCACCAACTAAAATCTCACCAACACTCCTCCTTCATAAATGTCCCCTGAATGTTGTGACCCCATGTCAATTTCACCCTCACAGTTACCCTGTATTTTGTTACCTCAAACTTCATTACACACTCTACTTAAAAGTACTTTAATCATGTCATGTATAGGTATTTTCTCCATATCTAGACTATAAATTCCTCAGGCTTTTTTTTTTTTTTTTTTTTGGTATCCTGGAGTATTAAACACATTGCTGAAAATTTAACCAAAAAAAAAAAAACATGAAAAACCCATGTTTAAAAATAAATATGTATTTGTTTAAAAGGAAGATTAAATAGAACTACTGGTATCATACTCTCTACCCAAAGTGGTTTTACATTCATTACAGAGTGATTTCTTAGAATGTTTGATATTAAATATAATTTAAGAATATTAGCAATGGCAACAAAAGCAAAAATAGACAAATGGGATCTAATTAAACTAAAGAGCTTCTGCACAGCAAAAGAAACTACCATCAGAGTGAACAGGCAACCTACAGAATGGGAGAAAATTTTTGCAATCTACCCATCTGACAAAGGGTTAATATCCAGAATCTACAAAGAACTTAAACAAATCTACAAGAAAAAATCAAACAACCCCATCAAAAAGTGGGCAAAGGATATGAACAGACACTTCTCAAAAGAAGACATTTATGCAGCCAACAGACACATGAAAAAATGCTCATCATCACTGGTCATCAAAGAAATGCAAATCAAAACCACAATGAGATACCATCTCACACCAGTCAGAATGGCAATTATTAAAAAGTCAGGAAACAACGGGTGCTGGAGAGGATGGGGAGAAATAGGAACACTTTTACACTGTTGGTGGGACTGTAAACTAGTTCAACCATTGTGGAAGACAGTGTGGCGATTCCTCAGGGATCTAGAACTAGAAATACCATTTGACCCAGCCATCCCATTACTGGGTATATACCCAAAGGATTATAAATCATGATACTATAAAGACACATGCACACATATGTTTATTGTGGCACTGTTCACAATAGCAAAGACTTGGAACCAACCCAAATGTCCATCGATGATAGACTAGATTAAGAAAATGTAGCACATATACATCATGGAATACTATGCAGCCATAAAAAAGGATGAGTTCATGTCCTTTGCAGCGACATGGATGAAGCTGGAAACCATCATTCTGAGCAAACTATCACAAGGACAGAAAACTGAACACCGCATGTTCTCACTCATAGGTGGGAACTGAACAATGAGAACACTTGGACACAGGGCGGGGAACATCACACACTGGGGCCTGTCGTGGGGTGGGGGGATGGGGGAAGGATAGCATTAGGAGAAATACCCAATGTAAATGACGAGTTAATGGGTGCAGCAAACCAACATGGCACATGTATACATATGTAACAAACCTGCATGTTATGTACATGTACCCTAGAACTTAAAAAGAACAAAAAAAAGAATATTAGGCCCCATGAGGGATAAATATTGACTTATGTGTATCTCTATTGCCTAGAATAGTACCAGATATATAATGGGCACTCAATAAATATTTTGTAGAATAAATAAATGTTGAATGATGAATGACCTTTTACATGGTACTGTAGCAGGAATTATTTAATTATAACATAGCTAGTTCCACTTCTTAAATAGCAAATCCCTAGAGACTACATCTTTTAAAAGATTGCCTGATTAAGCACAAACAGCATTCTGCATAGAGAGAAATCATCCGTGCATAATTAATGACTGAAAATTATACACAGGTCTTTAATATGGAGACGTGATATTACAAACAATGAAAACACAGAGTCCCTCAAAAAAAAACAGTGTTATTTTTGCAAAAGGCAATATTGTTTTTCTTTATTGTTAATTCTGCCTGGAATGCCATGCTATTTTCTTTATTTTTATCTTTCTTTCTCTGCATCTATTAATTAAGGCCAAGATTAAAAATGGTTTCCTCCATGAAGCCATCCCTGATGTATTCTTAGACATAATCTCTCTCATCAGAACTACCCAAGCACTTTATTCATTTCTCTCATAAGGCATCAAAGACTAAATGTCCATACCAGGTGAAAAAGCAAAGTAATTATCCAGAGAATAAACTTTTTAAAATTTTTCACTCAAAATATATGAATTAATCGAGACAAATGTACTATTTTGACAGGGCAGTGTCCTCTGTAAACTGTTTTTCTACTTATGAATAAAATTTATTCATGTATAACTTACATAAAATGTGCCCATTTAAATGAATAGTTTGCTGAGTTTTGATAAATGTATTTACCTACGTAACCACCACAAAAATCGAAATATAGATTTTTTTTTTTTTTTTTTTTTTTTGAGACGGAGTCTTGCTCTTGTCACCCCAGCTGGAGTGCAAGGCACGATCTCAGCTCACTGCAACCTCTGCCTCCTGGGTTCAAGAAATTCTCCTGCCTCAGCCTCCCAAGCAGCTGGGATTACAGGCGCCAGCCACTGTGCCTAGCTAATTTTTGTATTTTTAGTAGAGATGGGGTTTCGCCATGTTAGCAGCCTGCTCTCAAACTCCTGACCTTGTGATCCTCCTGCCTCAGCCTCTCAAAGTGCTGGATTACAGGTGTGAGCCACTGGCCCTAAATTTTTTTTAGAGATGAGATCTCACTATGTTGCCCAGGCTAGTCTTGAACTCCTGGTCTTTTTTTTTTTTTTTTGAGATGGAGTTTCACTCCTGTTGCCCAGGCTGGAGTGCTCACTGTAACCTCCATCTCCTGGGTTCAAGCGATTCTCCTGCCTCAGCCTCCCGAGTAGCTGGGATTACATGCATGTGCCACCATGCCCAGCTAATTTTGTATTTTTGGTAGAGACAGGGTTTCTCCATGTTGGTCAGGCTGGTCTTGAACTCCCGACCTCCGGTGATCCACCCACCTTAGCCTCCCAAAGTGCTGGGATTACAGGTGTGAGCCACTGTGCCTGACCTCTTCTCTTAACTTTCTATTTCTTTTCTTACACTTACTTAAGGTCCAATGTGCTCTTTTCTTCTATCTTATTAAAATGGATGCTCATGTGATATCAGCAAAATGGTGGACGACAAAGCTCCAAGCTTTCATTATCCAACAGAAACTTCATAAAACAACCAGAAATGAGCTGAACTAACCTGTAAGAGCTCCAAGAAACAGTTAAAGGTTTACAGTAACCAAGTGAATGCCCACCTTCAAAATGTTAAGAAAGTTTTGTGGTGTCTTTATTTGCCCTTGTCCCCTCCTCCTCCCTGATGCGGCAGTGCTCTTAGTCTGGAAGAGGCAGCAGCCTAATTCCAAGTTCCCTCCCTTAAATGGAAGAGAGAAGAGCAAAGCCTTTTGCAAATTATTGTGCACATATGGGGGTTACCTAAAGGACTGGCCTCAGGTCTCAGAAAAGCGATAGTCATTGCTCATGAAAGCTGCAAGGAGACTACAGACCCACTGACATGTGGAGTAAAAGACTACGGGTGGATACATACAGTAGACCATGTAAGGCCCCAGCAGAAACCGGACTGAGACTCTTTAGGAAATAAGACATTCAAAAGCAGCCATGTATATGGGGAAATTGGGAAGTTACACATGCCCAGGTAAGACACTTGGTCAGAAAAGCCCTGAAAAGACCTTAAGCCTTCACCTCAGCTGATCCCTAGGCTCAAAGCAAGCCTTGCTCAGTGCTGAAGAACTGTACCAGTATACAGCCAATCTGCAAAGACTAGGGGAGTTAGCTGTTTTTTCAAATGTCTAATTTTCAACAAAAACTACAAAAATTACAAGGCATACAAAGAAACAGGAAAACATGGCGCATTCAAAGGAATAAAATTAATTGGCAGAAACCATTTCTGAGGACACCCAGACATTTGACTTACCAAAGACTTTAAAACAACTATCTTAAATTTGCTCAAAGAGCTAAAAGAAAACATGGACAAAAAACTAAAGGAAATCAGGAAAATGGTATATTAACAAAATTAGAATACCAAGAAAGGGACAAAAATTGTAAAAAGGAGCTAAACAGAAATTCTATAGCTGAAAGACACAATAACTGAAATGAAAATTCACTAGAGGAGCTCAAACACAGAATAATCAGTGAACTTGAAAATATGACAACTGAAATTTTCAAATCTGAGGAGCATAAAGAAAAATAAATAAAGAAAAGTGGATAGGCCAAGTGAGGTGGCTCATGCCTGTAGTCTCAGCACTTTGGAAGGTCAAGGCAGGTGGATCACTTGAGGTCAGGATTTTGAAAACAGCCTGGCCAACATGGCAAAACCTTCTCTCTGCTAAAAATACAAAAATTAGCTGGACATGGCGATGAGTGCCTGTAATCCCAACCACTCGGAAGGCTGAGGCAGGAAAATTGCTTGAACATGCGAGGCAGAGGTTGCAGTGAGCCAAGATTGTGTCACTGCACTCTAGCCTGGGCAACAGAGTGAGGCTCTGTCTCAAAAAAAAAAAAAAAAAAAAAAGTGGACAGAGACCAAGGAACTTGTGGAATACCATTAAGTAGACCAACATATGCATTACAATTCCCAAAGAGGAGATAGAGAAAGGGGCAAAAAGATTATTTGAAGAAATGGCTGAAAACTTCCCAAATTTGATGAAAGACACTAATCTACAAATCCAAGAATCTCAATAAACTCCAAGTAAAATAAATCCAAAGAGACTCACACTGAGACACATTATAATCAAACTGTTGAAAGACAGAGAATCTTGATAGCAGCAAGAGAGAAGCAACTCATAATGTACAAGTGATCCTCAATAACACTATCAGCTGAAGTCCAGTCACTCCGGAAAAAAAAAAAAAGACTACTGGCCATTTTCTCAGCAGAAACCCTGGATGCCAGAACGCAGTGGGATAATACATTTAAAATGCTTTAAAAAAAAAAAAAAACTGTCAGGACAGGCATGCTGGCTCACACCTGTAATCCCCAACACTTTGGGATGCACCAAGGTAGCTGTGTAGATCACTGGAGCCCAGGAGTTTGAGACCAGCCTGGGCAACATGGAAAAACCCTATCTCTACAAAAAAAACACAAAAATTAGTTGCACCTGTAGTCTCAGCTACTCAGGAGCCTGAGGCAGGAAGATCACTTGAACCTGGGAAGTCAAGGCTACAGTGAGCCATGATCACACCACTGCACTCCAGTCTGGGCAACAGAGAGAGATGTTGTCTCTTAAAAAAAAAAAAATTATGTGAAATCTACTCTGCCTGTGTTCTATAAAGGGAACAACAAAGCCTGGATGACAGCATATCTGTTTACCCTACAGTTTGCTGAATATTTTAAGCTCACTACTGATACCTACCCCTCAGAAAAAAAAGACTCCTATCAAAATATTATTGCAGGCTGGGCACAGTGGCTCATGCCTGTAACCCCAACATTTAAGGAGGCCAAGGCAGGAAAATCACTTGAGGCCAGGAGTTCGAGACCAGTCTAGGCAACACAGCAAGACTCAGTCTCCAGTAAAAAAAAAATTACTGACCATTGATAGTGCACCTTGTCACTCTATAGCTCTGATCGAGATGTACAAGGAGATTAATGTTGTTTTCATGCCTGCTAACACAAAATCTCTTCCATAGCCAGTGGGTCAAGAAGTACTGTTGACTTTCAAGTCTATTACTTAAGAAATATATTTTGTAAAGCTATGGTGACCATAGATAGCAATGCCTATGATGGATCTGGGCAAAGTCAGTTGAAAACCTTTTGGAAAGGATTCACCCTCCTAGATGCCATTAAGAGCATTTGTGATTCATGGGAGGAGGTGAAAATATCAACATTAACTGGAGTTTAGAAGAAGTTGATTCCAACCCTCATGGTTGATGTTGAGAAGTCTAAGACTTCATAGAGGGATGTAACTGCAGATGTGGTAGAAATAGCAAGAGAACTAGAATTGGAAGTGGAGTCTGAAGATGTGACTGAATTGCTACAATCTCTTGATAAAACTTTAAGAGATGAGGAGTTGCTTCTTCTAGACAAAGTGGTTTCTTGAGATGACATTTACTCCTGGTGAAGTTGCTACGAACATTGTTGAAATGACAACAAAAGATTTAAAATATCATATAAACTTAACTAACAAAGCAGCAGCAGGGTTTGAGAGGACTAACTCCAATTTTGAAAGAAGTTCTACCGTGGGTAAAATCCTATCAAACAGCATCACATGCTATAGAGAAATCTTTCATGAAAAGCATAGTCAATTGATGCAGCAAACTTCATTGTCTTATTTTAGGCCACCCCAACCTTCAGCAACCACCACCCTGATAGTCATGATAGTCAACAAACATCAAGGCAAGACCCTCCACCAGTAAAAATATGACTTGCTGAAGGCTCAGATGATCATCAACATTTTTAAGCAATAAAATATTTTCAAATTAAGGTATGTACATTGTTTTTTTAAACATGTTATTGCACACTTAAGAGACTACAGTATAGTGTAAACATAACTTTTTCTTTTTCTTTTTTTTTTTTTTTTTTGAGATGGAGTTTCGCTCTTGTCGCCCAGGCAGGAGTGCAATGGCGTGATCTCGACTCACTGCAACCTCCACCTCCTGGGTTCAAGCAATTCTCCTGTTTCAACCTCCCAAGTAGCTGGGATTAGAGGTGCCCACCACCACGCTTGGCTAATTTTTGTATTTTTAATAGAGATGGGTTTCACCATGTTGGCCAGGCTGGTCTCAAACTCCTGACCTCAAGTGATCCACCCACCTCGGCCTCCCAAAGTGCTGGGATTACAGGCATGAGCCACCACACCCAGCCTAGTATTTTTTTTTTTAAGAGATGGGGTCTTACCATGTTACCCAGGTTGGTCTCAAACTCCTGAGCTCAAACAATCCACCTGCCTCAGCCTCCCAAAGTGCTGAGATTATAGGCCTGAGCCACCATGCTGGCCCAACATAACTTTTATATGCACTGCAAAACAAAAAAATCCCTGTGACTCACTTTATTATGATATTGGCTTTATTGTAGTGGTCTGGAACCCAACCCACAGTATCTTCCAAGTTTGCCTGTACATTTTAGCTATCTATTATTGAACAACTTAGTGGCTTAAAACTACAGTAATTTTTTTTATTTGCTTGTAATTTTGCAATGTGGGCTCAAATAGCCTTTCTTTGTTCCACATGCAGTCACCTGAGGTGGCTCCAGTGGGCTGGAGAATCCACTTTTTAAATGGCCTTCTTCACGTGGCTGGCAAAAGTTGGTGTTGACTGCTGGCTGGGGGTTCAACTGAGGCTGTTGGCCCAAACCTCAGTTCTTCTTCACGTGGTTGGTTGGGCTTTTCACAGGCAGTAAGTCTGAGAAGTCAAACTTCTAACACAGCAGCTGGCTTCCCCCTGAATGCAAAAACAGAAGCTATCAGGCCTTCTTAAGGCATAGTCCCAAACTGGCATAGCATCACTTCCAACGCATTCTACTATTGATTAAAGCAAGTTACAGGCCCAATCAGACTCAAGAGAACTCCTAAAGGTGCAAATATTGGGAAGCCTGGTTCATTTGGGGCCACCAAAGTAGCAGTGTACTGTAAGATAGTCACCCTGCCAAGTGTTCTGTAGCTGTATATTTGTAATTACTTCTAATTGTATTGAGTTTTAAAAGTAATCTCTAAAAAAAAATCAGTAAGTTGCCATATCAAAAAATCTATTGATGTTTACAATAGCATCCAACATATGCAAGTGTTAGCTCATACCACTATTACTAAATCAGTATTATATTTCTTTGCCTCCTATTTTTGCCATATCTGTCAGGTACATTCATAATCGCCCCAAATTAGCAGTCACTGAAATAATTTCAGGTTATTGTATCTTCCTGAAACTATAGTTTGTTGTTTATAAAGTAATCTGCATATTGAGAGACTTTGTAAGGGTTCAAACATAATCAACTCCACCTTTCTGACCAGCAACTTTTTTTCCCTGAAGATGAATGCTTTTAACTTCAAGAAACAGAACACCCAAGCAACAGACTTAAGAGTCTAAACAGTAAAGACCTTTAATTATCTTTTTTTTTTTCTTTTGAGATGGAGTCTGTCACCCAGGCTAGAGTGCAGTGGCTCCACCTCTGCTCACTGCAACCTCCACCTCCCAGATTCAAGCGATTCTCCTGCCTCAGCCTCCCTAGTAGCTGGGACTACAGGTATGCACCACCACGCCCGCCTAGTTATTTTGTTTTTTTGTTTTTTGTATTTTTAGTAGAGATAGGATTTCACCATGTTGGCCAGGCTGGTCTCGATTTCTTGACCTAGTGATCCACCCACCTCAGCCTCCCAAAGTGATGAGATTACAGGTATGAGCCACTGCACCTGACCAAGACCTTTAATTAATTTACACAACAAAGTCTGGAGATAGGCGGTTCCAAGCACGGTACAGCAGCTCAATGATATCATCAAGTATTTGGGTGTTTTCTATCTTTGCCCTCAACCATCTTCAGCACGTGAATTTTTCTTTTTTCTTTTTTCTTTTTTTTTTTTTGAGACGGAGTCTCGCT
The DNA here is from genome assembly GCF_028885655.2 of Pongo abelii. Classification (NCBI taxonomy): domain Eukaryota; kingdom Metazoa; phylum Chordata; class Mammalia; order Primates; family Hominidae; genus Pongo; species Pongo abelii. Next base: position 26,291,641 of record NC_072000.2, read on the forward strand.
CTGACTCCATTGCCAGGCTGGAGTGCAGTGGCACAATCCCGGGTCACTGCAACCTCTGCCTCCCGGGTTCAAGTGATTCTCCTGCCTCAGCCTTCCGAGTAGCTGGGATTACAGGCGCCCACCACCACGCCCGTCTAATTTTTGTATTTTTAGTAGAGATGGGGTTTCACCATGTTGGCCAGGATGGTCTCAACCTCCTGACGTCGTGATCCACCCGCCTCGGCCTCCCAAAGTGCTGGGATTACAGGCCTGAGCCACCGCGCCCGGCCTGCACGTGAGCTTTTCATCTGGAAACTTGTCCCCTCATGGTCAGTCCTCACACCACCCCACTTACAGAAGAAAAAAATGGAAAGGCGAAGTCTCCTCTGGAAGCTTCGTCTTTTTATCTGGGAGGAAAATATTTCCCAGAAGCTGCCTTCTCTTAATTTCTGTCAGACTGTAGACTACTCTCAAATTTCATTGGACCTGCGATTACAATATTACCTAGCAGTAAGAATCAAAAGAATCGAACATCATTGAGTCGGAAAAATCCTCTGCAAGTACAGCCAAGACTTTTCTGAGGCTATTTTTAAACTTCCAAATCAGAGGATAATCGCGACATTAGAGGAAAATTACCCAGGTTTACGCCATCACTAACGATGATAGTTTACGATGATAGCTAACCCAGCTCTTCAACTTCCTTTCAATCTCCAGAAAAGGTTCTCTGCGTGCTCATGGTAACGTGGCTTTACAGATTTTTACCCACTTCAAATATGGCCGCCAATCTCCGTTCTCTTTTACCACCTGATCTGCGGCGACAACTCTGGCTTCATGCCCGCTTCCAAAAGTGCTTCCTCTCGCGGGGTTGTGGTTCTTAGTGCGCAGGCGCAAAAGCAAGTCCTCTTCCGGGCAAAATGGCGATGGGACTGATGTGTGGACGCCGGGAGCTTCTGCGCTTGCTACAGTCCGGGCGTCGGGTAAGGATGCACCGGGGCTGAGCACCGGGATGCTGCCTTGACCCAGTGAACCAGGCCCCAGGACAGCTCGTGCTAGGGGTATGAGCAGACGCTGACCTGCTCACCGGGACCTGAATGTCATGACCTCGGGTCATGTGAGGACGCCCTAGGGTTAGTCCCTGACACTATGGGCCCAGCAGCCCGGTGTCAGCTTCTGGAATTGGCTTCGCCCCTGGCGAGAGCACCTCGGCCTCGTTCTCAGGGCCCTCCGATGTGGGTCTGCGATAACTGAGATGCGGGGAACCCAGGTTCGAGCTTCGCTCTGCAGGCACCACTCGCTGCATGCCTTCGGGCTAGCGGTCTGCGCGCGGTAATAGCAATGTCCTCACCTGTAGTGGCCGGGCTGCTTGCTTCTTCGGGAGTTAGCATAATGAATCCCCTTTGCCCCCACGCGAGGACTTCTGCTCCCGGTAAAGGGGCTCCATCATCCTTTTACACGCTCAGGTCCACAGCGTCGCAGGGCCCTCTCAATGGCTTGGGAAACCGCTGACCGCACGGCTCCTATTCCCAGCAGCCCCGTGCTGCTGTCGCCCACACTACCTCTTCCTTGCGGCTTCCGGCCCCCGCAGCCTCAGTACCTCTGCCATCTCGTTTGCAGAAGTCCAGGTAAGAGGCCTTTCGTTCCTGCAATATTAGGAGTAGTGTTTCCTGGTTGGTTTCATATTTTGTTTTGTTTGGGAGCAGGGGGAATATGGAGCAGAGTTCTTGTCCACACTCCACCCAGCTCTCCAAAATGATAGCATCTCTGCTTGGGATGGATTTTCAATTCAGTGGGGAAATGATTGAAAGTACAACAGGAGAGATGTTATATTTGGTTTTCTGAGCTGTTTTAAAGAAAAGCAATTGTTTCATGTTAATATATGGCAAAAATCATGATAGTGATATTCAGATGGCTGAAGTTTGGGAAACAGTGAAAAAAGAAATAACTTCCCAGCATGAAGGGAAGTCATGGAATCTTACTCAAAGTAACTTCTCTTCCTAACCATTGATAAAAATGAGATGTCCTTTTTAAGCTTGAATTCTGCGGACACTAGGCTAACCTGGAAGAACAAGAAGTAGAGAGAACAGAACCCAGTACTGGTTATTATAAGAAGGTCTCACTTTCCTTGTGTTCACTACTGAATAAATACCATACAAGGCTTTCTTTCACACAGGTTCAGGCCCCTCCTGTTGTTGCGGCAACTCCCTCACCCACAGCGGTACCTGAGGTGGCTTCTGGAGAGACTGCAGATGTAGTCCAAGCTGCTGCAGAACAGAGCTTCGCTGAACTGGGGCTGGGGTCATACACCCCAGTGGGACTGATCCAGAATTTACTGGAATTTATGCATGTTGACCTGGGCCTACCTTGGTGGGGGGCCATTGCTGCATGTAAGGGGAATATACCCTGGACATGGGTTAGGGATAGAACCTCATAGATGGCAATTCTTTGAATGGATTCAGGAAGTAGTTGCAGAAGCTCTGGGGTCAGAAGAGCAGATGATTTCAAATGAGCGATAGAGGTTCATGATACCTAGATGCACTCTGCCTATATTTCTTAAAGAACATGATAAAACCACCAGATCATCTGGGATTCAAGAAGTATAGATATTTGAATACAAACATGGGGTTAGAGTCAGGGGACCTTATTAACAGTCATGAAGCTATCCTGGTTTAGAACAGAGGTTCAGGTCAGGCACTTAAACCCCTAAATTGGGAAGCCACTCGCATTGCTTTTGTAAAGGCTAAAACTCTGCTTTGAATTATGTGTCTCTCTGCCACATTGCTCCATCAATTATCTCTTCTCTCCCCTGTGTCTTCAACATTTCCCTCCTTACTGCCCTACCCTGAACATGTAAACATGCTCAAGCACACCCATGTGTTACCTGGGGGAAGATTTCTTCCTTTCATCCTGAGTTCCCCTTCACCTACTACCCTATCTTTCTTCTTCCTTTGATGGCTGTTATTTGTTTTGTTGTTGTTGTTAATTTTTGTGGATACCTAGTAGGTGTATATATTTATGGGCTACATGAGATGTTTTGATAGAGACGTGCAAGGTGTAATAATCACATTATGGAGAATGAGATATCCATCCCCTTAAGCATTTATCCTTTAAGTTACAAACAATCCAATTACACTTTTATTTTTTATTTAATTTATTTTTTTAAACAGAGTCTTGCTCTGTCACCCAGGCTGGAGTGCAGTGGTGCAGTCTCAGTTCACTGCAACCTCCACCTCCCAGGTTCAAGTGATTCTCATGTCTCAGCCTCTCAAGTAGCTGGGACTACAGGTGTGCCACCACACCTGGCTAATTTTTACATTCTTTATTTAAAAATATACTATTATTACTGACTGTAGTCACCCTGTTGTGCAGTCAAATAGTAGATCTTATTCTTTCTAATTTCTTTTTACCCATTAACTATTCCCAACCCTGACTACCCTTCCCAGCCTCTGGTAACCTTCCTTCTACTCTCTGCCCATGATTTCATTTGTTTTGATTTTTAGATCTCACAAATAAGTGAGAACATGGCGATGTTCGTCTTTCTGTGCTTGCCTTATTTCACTTAACATAGTGATCTCCAGTTCCATCCACATTGTCACAGATGACTGGGTTTCATTCTTTTGATAGCTATTACTTAAAAGATTGCTCTGCATCCAATTAGCCTACTTCTTTCCATTTACTCCATCAGCCGTCTGGCTTTTACTCATATCACCTCATTCAAACTGCCAGTAACATAATTGCTAAATCTACTTTTATTATACTTGGTCTTTCTGCATTAGACACTTTAGACCTTAAAATCAATCCTTTCCCAGGCGTGGTGGCTCACGCCTGTAATCCCAGCACTTTGGGAGGCCGAGGCAGGCAGATCATAAGGTCAGGAGTTTGAGACCAGCCTGGCCAATATGGTGAAACCCCATCCCTACTAGAAATACAAAAATTAGCGAGGCATGGTGGCGGGTGCCTGTAGTCCCAGCTTTTCAGGAGGCTGAGGCTGGAGAATCGCTTGAACCTGGGAAGCAGAGTTTGAAGTGAGCCAAGATCGCACCACTGCACTCCAGCCTGATCGACAGAGCAAGACTCCATTCAAAAAAAATAAAAAATAAAGTCAATCCTTTGGCTTTTATGATAACCTTTCCTGATTTTTCTCCCTGTCTTTCTGACCATACTTTCACATCTCTAAATTATCTTACCTACCCCTTCAGTGCCAGTAGTCTGTGTTCTATCCTTAGCTCCCTTCTCTTTCTACTCCACATCATTCATCATAATGTTGATAAAGCCTAAACCTATAACCTAGTCTCATATTTGTTGGAATGACCAGGAAACATGGAGTGAGAGAAAAGAAATATGAAGGAGCTAAAGCAGTAGACCACCAGATTATTTCCTACTCCAGGGATTTCTAGAACAATGGCTTCCGAACTTCATTCCTGGAAGCCCCAGAGTTTTGTAAAGGGACCTCTGAGCAAGGGGAAGGCCACCACATAAACAATCCTGTGGCCAGGCTTTTCCTTTGCTCAGAGCAGCTTTTTTTTTTTTTTTTTTTTGTACATTGGGGCTACATGTACAGTTTGATGGAGGGGGCAGGCTTTTGATCACAGAAAAGTTTGGAAGCTGTTGGTCTAGAAAAGTGCTCCTGTCACCTTTTTGTTTGAGGAAACAAACAGGATTCCTAATCATCTGCTTAGAGAAGTTAATGCCATACTTTTGTGATGCCAAATTAGAGAACTGAGCCTTAAAGCAACTAGTTCATACCCCCGACCTTATTTCTGGGCCTCTTAGGCATGAGTCACACAATGGACAAGGCAAGAATAAGACCCTTTCAGTAAGGACCTAAAAACCTTCAACCTTCTAGCTGCAGAACTGCTTTAATTTCACTCCAATCCTAGTTTGTATTTTCCAGGTACAGTCTTTGCCCGCTGCCTGATTTTTCCTCTCATCGTGACGGGCCAGCGAGAGGCAGCCAGGATCCACAATCACTTGCCAGAGATCCAGAAGTTTTCCAGTCGAATCAGAGAGGCCAAGTTGGCAGGAGACCATATTGAGTGTGAGTCAGTTGCAGAATGAGCGTGGGAGAAGACCACATTTGCACTTTTCCTTACATTCTGCTGGGGGAAAGGAACAATATAAATCAGAAGTTGCCACAGTCGGGGAAGTTCTAAAGGTTTATCTGTTTCTTGGGCCTAATGCTCCCAAGGACTGGCCAGGGTTGGTTAGAAATTTCACAGGCCAGGTAGATGATGAGGATGTTCACCTCCAGTGATGTAACTGTTACCCCAACCATTAATTTCCCCTCACCTCACAGATTACAAGGCTTCCTCAGAGATGGCATTTTACCAGAAAAAACATGGTATTAAACTCTATAAACCTCTCATTCTCCCTGTGACTCAGGTGAGCAAAAACATTTCCTTCCTTATTTCATCCAGTACCCATCAAATTTCCTCTCTGTGTTTCATGTGCCCCAGGTCCCCCAAAAAACAGGTGGTGGTGGATTGTACATGGCTTTCAGTAGTGGGGTGATGAAAATGTTCCCTCTGGTAAAGCATGCTGACACTGTTTATCTTGTGTAATAGGCCCCAATCTTCATCTCCTTCTTCATTGCTTTGAGAGAGATGGCCAACCTTCCTGTGCCCAGCCTGCAGACAGGTGGCCTCTGGTGGTTCCAGGATCTCACGGTATCCGATCCCATCTACATATTACCACTGGCAGTCACGGCTACAATGTGGGCTGTCCTTGAGGTAAGCCCAGATTGGCCAAGTGCCAGGCCTGCAAAGTGAACTGGGATTGGAGGGTAAAGTAGTTGTACAGAATGATCATCCTTCACTTGCTGGAGAAAGAGTTGATGGATAAGAGATTAGAGATGGATTCACTGAAACTGACAGCTTTCCTGACTTTTCCACCCCACTTCTTTTGGCAGCTAGGTGCTGAGACAGGTGTGCAAAGTTCTGACCTTCAGTGGATGAGAAATGTGATCAGAGTGATGCCCCTGATAACCTTGCCCATAACCATGCATTTCCCCACGGTATGTAATGCCTTATGGGCTGGCTCCAAGGCCTTCTGCCTAGCCTAGCCACCTAGCAAGCTGACCAGGGATACAGCTTCTGAGTCCCTTCTCTGTGTTCTCACCCAGGCAGTGTTTATGTACTGGCTCTCCTCCAATTTGTTTTCCCTGGTCCAAGTATCCTGTCTCCGGATTCCAGTAGTACGCACTGTACTTAAAATCCCCCAGCGTGTTGTACATGACCTTGACAAATTGCCTCCACGGGAAGGCTTCCTAGAGAGCTTCAAAAAAGGTAAGGGCTCGTCCTCTGTGAAACAGGACTAGGGAAAGGGGTCTAAAAATAGTAATGCAACTGAGTCTCTTGCTTCTCTTTACACAGGCTGGAAAAATGCTGAAATGACACGTCAGCTGCGAGAGCGTGAACAACGCATGCAGAATCAGTTGGAGCTAGCAGCCAGGGGTAAATAGTCTTTTCAGGCCAAATTCTGTCTTTTGTTTCTTCTTTTCTGTTCTTCGTTGAAATTTGTTTTCTCTTCTCCCCTCAGGTCCCTTACGACAGACCTTTACCCACAACCCTCTCCTACAACCTGGAAAGAATAACCCTCCCAATATCCCTAGCAGCAGCAGCAAACCAAAATCAAAGTATCCCTGGCACGACACGCTTGGCTGACTTATGTTCCGTGCGCATTCTGGCAGGAACTCTGTCTCTTCAGAGACTCATCCTCAAAACAAGACTTGACACTGTGTCCTTGCCCCAGTCCTAGGAACTGTGGCACACAGAGATGTTCATTTTCAAAACGGATTTCATGAAACACTCTTATACTCATGTTTATAAGAGAGCACTGGGTAGCCAAGTGATCTTCCCATTCACAGAGCTAGTAAACCTCTGTACTACATGCTGCTTCCTGATACTTATTGAACAGGGAAATGAGTGTGCACTTCAGAAAACTAAAGAATACCCAGCATTTTGGGAGGCCGAGGTGGGTGGATCACCTGAGATCAGGAGTTTGAGACCAGCCTGGCCAACATGGGGAAACCCCATCTCTACTGTTTTACAAAAATAGCCACACGTGGTGGTGCACACCTGTAGTCCCAGCTACTCGGGAGGCTGAGGCAGGAGAATTGCTTGAACCCGGGAGGCGGAGGTTGCAGTGAGCCAAGATTGCGCCACCGCACTCCATCCTGGGCAATAGAGGGAGAGTGTCTCAAAAAAAAAGAAAACTGAAGAACAGAGTGGGTCATGATTGCTTTTGCTGGCCCATGGCCTTGGAAAATATAATGTTTTAACCTGGCATTAAGGGTTTAAACTTCCACCCAGGCACAGTGGCTGACGCCTGTAATCCCAGCACTTTGGGAGGTTGAGGTGGGTGGATCGCCTGAGGTCAGGAGTTTGAGACCAGCCTGGCCAACATGGGGAAACCCCATCTCTACTGTTTTACAAAAATGGCCACACGTGGTGGTGGCACACCTGTAGTCCCAGCTACTCGGGAGGCTGAGGTAGGAGAATTGCTTGAACCCGGGAGGCGGAGGTTGCAGTGAGCCAAGATCGCGCCACCGCACTCCATCCTGGGCAATAGAGGGAGACTGTCTCAAAAAAAAAGAAAACTGAAGAATAGAGTGGGTCATGATTGCTTTTGCTGGCCCATGGCCTTAGAAAATATAATGTTTTAACCTGGCATTAAGGGTTTAAACTTCCACCCAGGCACAGTGGCTCATGCCTGTAATCCCAGCACTTTGGGAGGTTGAGGTGGGTGGATCGCCTGAGGTCAGGAGTTTGAGACCAGCCTGGCCAACATAGTGAAACCCTGTCTCTACTAAAAATACAAAAATTAGTCAGTTGTGGTGGTGTGCACCTGTAGTTCCAGCTACTTGGTCAGTTGAGGCAGAAGAATCACTTGAACCTGGCAGGCAGAGGTTGCAGTGAACCAAGATCAAGCCATTGCATTCCAGCCTGGGCAACAGAGTGAGATTCTGTCTCAAAAAAAAAAGAGGCCGGGTGCGGTAGCTCACGCCTGTAATCCCAGCACTTTTGGGAGGCCGAGGCGGGCAGATCACGAGGCAGCAGATCGAGACCATCCTGGCTAACATGGTGAAACCCCGTCTTTACCAGAAAAAAAACAATAAATTAGCCGGGCGTGGCGGCGGGTGCCTGTAGTCCCAGCTACTCAGGAGGCTGAGGCAGGAGAATGGCGTGAACCCGGGAGGCGGAGCTTGCAGTGAGCCGAGATTGTGCCACTGCACTCCAGCCTGGGCAAGAGAGTGAGATTCCTTCTCAAAAAAAAAAAAAAAACCAGTTTAAACTTCCAACCCATGCATGTGTTGTTCTATGCACATTTGGATTGCAGTCTAGAGGTGTGGCTGATAAGTTGAATGTTGAGATTGTATCTAAATATAGTAACTGCACTTCTTGATCCCAAGATTACTTTAAAAATTTCAAGAAGTAGATGTGTGCAAATTCTTAGTGATAATTAAGAATGAAAGTTCCAGGCTGGGCAAAGTGGCTCACACCTATAATTTCAGCACTTTGGGAGGCTGAAGTGGGTGGATCACTTGAGTCCAGGAATTTGAGACCAGCCTGGGCAACATGGCGAGACCTTGTCTCTGCTAAAAAGTTAGCTGAGCATGGTGGTGCTTGCCCATAGTCCCAGCTACCTGGGAGGCTGAGGTGGGAGGATAGCTTAAGCCCAGGAGGTTAAGGCTGCAGTGAGCCAAGATCATGCTGCTATACTCCAGCCTTGGCTACAGAGCAAGATCCTGTCTCAAAAAGGAAGTTCATGTCATTTTTATGTAACAATCCAACATTTCACTAGAGCAGTTTAAGTGTTCTGTTGTCTGCCTTTGTGTAGAGCCTGGTTTATCAGCCTTCAGCAGCTAGCTTGAGAGAGAAGATGGATATACTTTCAAGCATAAGATTGATTTTAGTCTTTATGTTTCTAGGCTAATGGGAGCTGTCCTAGAGATACTATTAAAATGAAGCCACTCAGACTTTAGGAACATAACCTTTTATTGTCATCCAGCACCTGTGATAGTTTCATGTCTCTCTAAAGGAGACAGGAAATTGGAGCATTGTGGGCCCTTTTAAAAGAAAAGAGGAGTAGGTAGGCACACTCAGGTGCTTCTAAAACAACCAAGCCCACACCTGACATGCTCCTCCCCACAGTCACCTTTATTGTCCCCTTTAAAAGTCTGGAACAGTATGTAGCAAAACAAATAAATTACTTTTCATTTCAAAAAGTAAGTTCAAAGGTTGAAGCTGCCTAGGCCAGGCTTCTGGAGAGGTGCCTCCAAAGAAGTGAGCTTTCCTTTTCAACTTCCTTAGCTCTAGCCAGTAGACCAGAAACCCCTGCTTTCCACATCAGGATTCCAGATGGTGTTTAGTTAGACTTGGGATCCCGTTGCTTGGGCATCTCTCCTCCATCTTCCAAATCCATTTCTGCAGCAACTGACATACACAGGACCTGGAGGTACCTTGTGGCAGACCCTACAAAGAGAACTTTGAGTTGGAATTGAGAAGAGGTCAGCTGGGCTGAGTTCAGGTGTCATCGAATGGAACTCAGCGTGAGGGGAGTGATTCCATTAAGCCGAAGAGTTCATAAGAAGGGGCTAAGGCAAAGATGTCTTTGGAGGCTAGATTTACAGAAAAAGGCAAAAACCAAGCTCTACAATAGCTGAGCAGACTTAAGGATGCACGACTTACCCACGATCCTTCGGAGGTAAAGCGGTCGCTTATGTTCTGGCACTCTGACAATGAGGAAGTAAAAGGGCAGGCCTGAGAGGGCAATGGCAATGCCGATGAGGGAGTTGATAGTATCACTGTAAAGTGGAACAGCCACCAGGAAGATGGTGCAGAGGCAGAAGACAATCGGGAAGAAAACGCTGAGCTAAGGGCACAGGAAACACAACTGGAGTGGACAACTCAGGATTCTTCACAGCTAAAATAGCCCCACCTCCCATAAGGATTAGCGCACTGAGCCTTCTTTCCATACCTTTAATTTCAACACATTACTAACCACCAAGTCCCAGGCAAAGGTTTCTCAATAAAGTGTCTTGTAATAGTCCCTTGTAGCAGCAACTCTAGCTGTTTCAGGTGGAGCAGAGGTAGGATGGAGTTGCCTTACCTTGAGGGGACGAGGTCGATCAGGCTCCTTCCAGCGCAGATAAAGCTGACCCACAATAGAAAGCCCCACAAAGAACCAGTAGCTGAAGCTGTAGTAGTTAATGAGCTGGAAGATGTCTTCCACGCACAAGTAGATCAATGCCATGATACCCTGTAAGCGTGAGCCTAAGTCAGCTCTTCTCAGGGCCTTTGTTAATCCAAAGGCTTTCACTCCCTTTATACCCCAGAAATCCATCCGCTGTCAATCCTCAAAGTCTCCTGGTCCTCTTCTGTTTTTAATCCCTTTAACACCCTAGTTTCAGTACCGTATCCCCTCTCTTATAAGTCAGTAGTCTCAACTGGTTTTTCAGCCCATTCTTCAAGTTAACCCTGTATAAAGCAAGCTCGAAACAATCCCTCAAAAGTCTTGCATAGGACCCTTTCCATAATGGCTCCAACCTACAATAACCCGTTCTTATCTCCTCCTACATGTTGAGTATCCCTATTCTGAAAATCCAGAATGCTCCAATGAGCATTTCCTTTGAGTGTCAAGTCAGCACTCAAAAAGTTTCAGATTTTTAGAGCATTTCAGATTTTGGATATTTAGATTAGGGATACTCAACCTGTATTAAAACCCATACTGCTTTACCACAGGATTTTCTGATGCTATTTCTCCTACCTAAAGCCCATCTCTACCATTTGCAACCCTAGCCATCAAGATGCACTTTTTTTTTCTGAGAACACTTCGGTGGATTTTAAGACACACACACACTTCTAGAAGTAATCATTCACCCTCTACTCCCATGGAAGTGATCATTTCTTCTCTTAAACACCGTATCACTCACTATCTGTCATGGCAATCAATCATTACAGTGTATTCCATGTACTTTATGCCTTATCTTAGAGCAGAGGTGTACCATTCCTTAGAGCATTTGGATTTTCCCTGTAGCGGTTAGCATAGTGCCTTGCCCATGGTGAACATTCTGATCCACCAATAGTTTTTCTATTGGAATCTCTTTTAGAGCTTTCAGGAAGCTACTAGAACAGTCGCTTCTGCTGTTAGTAAAGTTTCCCCCGCAATCTGGCTTTCAGTCTCATCCTTGAGCTCACTTACATTGAAGAGCAGAGAAGGCACTGGTGTGAACCGCTCAACATGGATCATGCAGATGGCATCAGGGAGATGGCCTTCTCTTGAGCCCACAAAGAAAAGCCTATGTGAGGTAAGATAGGAGAAGCTGAGAAAATTGGTGGACACGGTGCAGCCTGGTTCAGCTGCCACATGGCCCTCCCTCTCTGCCATCCCTTCCTTCAAAAGTGTTTGGATAATATGGACTGGAGCTCAGTATTAAGATTAATGACAACTGCAGGCTTCTGCTAGAAACAAGAAGAAAGAGGTTGTGGTATCGGTTGGAGAACACAAGTAATCAAAGTCTGGGTCCTGTAAGTTCTACTGTCTACTGCATAGCCCTTCGATGATACACCCCCCACAAAAGATGCCACTCTTACCTAGAAGCAGCCACAATGGAGGCATTGAGGCCACCAAAACAGGATAATGCAACTGACAGTGGAATTATCCAGTTAAATATTCCAAATATCTGATCTGCAAAAGTCTAAGGGAAAAGAATGGAAGAGTCATTAGCAGGATCTAAAAGGGATGAAAGACATGGATGGGCATGCCCCCAGATTCCCCTTATTAGGACTCCAACCTTTCTTCCACAGTGGGGGTAACAGGACCTTCTTGCAAGCCCCGTATTCTAAATGAACTCCTTTCAAGGCTGTCTACCCCCTTTCCAGGACTTTCAAGAGCCGGAATATACCAAGTACCCCACAAGACACCCTCAACCTTCTGCTAGTGAAAATCCTTTACCACAGCAACAGCATCACTGGCCAAGATGTCTCTCATGTCGAGCACGGTATAATAGGCCACATTGGTCAAGATATAGATGATGGTGACAATGGGCATGGAGATGCCAATGGAGAGGGGCAGGTTCCTACAGCCAAATAGAATAAAATACACATTAGTCCCACAGTCATATCCCTATCTCTCCTTTAATCCTTAGACTGTCCCTGCCACACCAGTCTTTCCAGGGATGGAGACTCTTGCTACATTTCCTCAATGCATTTGTCTTTGACGGTGCCCTGGATAGTGGCTGAAGCTCTGAACACTTAAGAACTAAAGAACGTTAGGGGAAAGGAATATCATATTAGGAGACAGGACTGTGCAGCTGGGAGCAGTGGCTCATGCCTGTAGTACCAACACTTTGGGAGGCTGAGGCAGGAAGATGGCTCGAGTCCAGGAGTTGGAGACCAGCCTGGGCAACATGGCAAAACCCTGTCTCTACAAAAAACTAGCCAAGCCGCTGGGCTTGGCGGCTCACGCCTGTAATCCCAGCACTTTGGGAGGCCGAGGCAGGTGGATCACCTGAGGTCAGGAGTTCAAGACCAGCCTGGCCAACATGGCAAAACCCTGTTCCTACTAAAAATATAAATAGCCAGGCATGGTGGCATGCACCTGTAGTCCCAGCTACTCGGGAGGCTGAGGTACGAGAATCACTTGAACTCAAGAGGTGGAGGTTGTGGTAAGCCAAAATTGTGCCATTGCACTCCAGCCTGGGCGACAGAGCGAGACTGTCTCAAAAAGCAAACCAAAAAAAAAATTAGCCAAGCGTGGTGGCGCATGCCTGTAATCCCAGCTATTTGGGAGGCTGAGGTGGGAGGATCACTTGAGCCTGGGGAGGTCAAGGCTGCAGTGAACCATGACTGGGCCACTGTACTCCAGCCTGGGCAAGGCAGCCAGACCCTGTCTAAAAAAAAAAAAAAGTGGGGGAGGGATTAACAAAGACTGTCCCAGCATAATAATGCACAGGAAAATGGGAGGTTATTTTGTTTTATGCTCCAAAGATCTTTTGGTGTCAGGATTCCATCTCTAAGATTATCAACATTGGCAATTTTGCCTCAAGGTTGAGAAATATAAAAAGAAATTATGGAGGCAAATTGTGAAATTTAACATCTTCAGAGAATAAGATAGGCCTTCAGTAGGAAGAGAAGTGTGTGTATCTGACAAGCAACCTGGAAGATATGTCTGCCCACCCCTTCCTCAGTTTGAGAACCTCAGGAGCCATCCTAACTGGTGGGCAAAAGAAAGATGCAAAGAGCTCTCAAGGTCCCTATAGCCCAATAAAACCATGATCTTTATAAACATCCTTAACAGTAAGGCTGCCAAAAAAAAAGCACAAATTGGGGCAAATACTCTGCAAATAGAGTCATGCAGCTTCTGTCCGGTAGGTGGAAGTACCACCCAGGCCTTGATCCTGCTTCTGTTATCTCTGTTCCCATAGCGTTACCACTAGTTGTGTACCAAGAGTGCTCTTCTGTTTCTCAAGCCAAAAGGAGTTTTTTGGTATAAGAATTGTGATTTTTTTCACTTAAGCATTTACAGAAAGCTGGGCACAGTGGCTCACGCCTGTAACCCCAGCACTTTGGGAGGCTAAGGCGGGCGGATCACCTGAGGTCAGGAGTTCGAGACCAGCCTGGCCAACATGGTGAAACCCCGTCTCTACTAAAAATACAAAAATTAGCCAGGCGTGGTGGCAGGCGCCTGTAATTCCAGCTATTTGGGAGGCTGAGGCAGAAGAATCACTTGAACCTGGGAGGCGGAGGTTGCAATGAGCCAAGATCGCGCCATTGCACTCCAGCCTGGGAAATAGAGCAAGACTCTCTCCAAAAAAAAAAAAAAAACATTTTACAGAAACTCCACTCCCTGGCAAATCTTAGTTCCCAGAATCATAGAATTGTAGAGCCAGGAAAGGCCATGAACATCACAGAATTTAACCCCCTCAATTACAGATAAGGAAGCAGGCAAAGAGATGGCCGGGCAACTCCCTCAAGGTCAGCCAACAAGTCAGTGGAAAGACAAACTCTAGGTCCTTGACTTCCTGTCCAGTTCTCTTTTCACTCTATATGTAGACTACAGAGCAATAATGGTGGGGTAACTTAATTGAATGAAACTATACCACAATGTCAGTATGAATTTAGGAAACAAGGAAGGTATCAGAGGGAAACATAGGAAGGTTTCTGGAAGTCTATATCCCAAAGCTATGTATGTGGGGTAAGGGTGGATAAAATATCTATCAAGGAAAATCTGTTTTAAAAACATACATAAGCATATAATACAACCTGCTTTAATTAATGCAGAAATTAATGAACAAATGTAAAAATGCCTTTAAAAAATTTACAAAGCATGCATGAGAAGGTTCATATTTTAGCCCTGTTACTGTGATCATAGACAAGTTACTTCTCTGAGCCTCAGGCCTCCCATCTATTAAAATGAGGCTGATAAAATTAACCTCATAGTGGTTGTGGTATGCTGTCTGGCACATAGTAGGAGCTCATTAAATGATGGCTATCACTGCTATGGAAAGTTGGTGGTGCAGTACCTACCTCTCAGGATTCTTGATCTCTTCAGTGACATAGTTGAGGGTGTCCCAGCCTGAGTAGGAGAACAGAGCTGAGTACAGTGCCAGGGCAATGTCACCCGCTGCAAATGATGAACCCTCAAAGGAATTCTCAAAATGAGTGGAGGCTCCTGGAACCCAAGAACATTGGAAGGCAAGGGATTAGTGGCTCATTCCTCCACTTCAAGATGGTCAAGTAAAGGACTGACAGAATATGGTAATATAATAGCAGGTAAGTGGCCTACAACACCTTTGGCAGCAAGGATACCAGTAAGGGAACAGGAAACAGAAGAGAGACGTCTGTAGAGATAGACCAGAATGCCCTGCATCCTAATGACGTAGATGAGGATCTTGACAGGAAGGGTCCAGGGTAGCTTTCTAGGATAAGAAACCACCATAGAGCAGAAAGGCTGGAGAATAGAAACAATGCAGTTCTTTCTACTCTGCAGGCTGCTGATTCCTGCCTCCTATCACAATCTGCCAAAGCCAGCTCCCAGGGCATGGCTGTCAACCCTTTGCCAAGATCAGCCTCCTCTGGGAGGCAGCATGCATGGAAGTTAAAGGACAGACTTTTGGGTCAGTTGTCCTGGATACAAATTTCAGCTCCTCTACTTACTGGTAGCAACTTGGGCAAGATATTTAATTCTTTTTTTTCTTTTTTTGAGACGGAGTCTCGCTCTGTTGCCCAGGCTGGAGTGCAGTGGTGCGATCTCGGCTCCCTGCAACCACCGCCTCTTGGGTTCAAGCAATTCTCCTGCCTCAGCCTCCCGAGTAGCTGGGATTATAGGCGCCTGCCACCACGCCCGGCTAATTTTTGTATTTTTAGTCGAGATGGGGTTTCACCATCTTGGCCAGGCTGGTCTTGAACTCCTGACCTCATGGATCCACCTGCGATGGCCTCCCAAAGTGCTGGGATTACAGGCATGAGCCACCGCGCCCGGCCCAAGATACTTAATTCTGCAGCCTGTTTCCTCATCTATAAAATATGAATAATAATAGTGCCCACTGAATAAGGTTATAGTAAGAAATGAGATAATGCACAAAGAGCACTTAGAGGAATGCGGCTCACAGAAAATGCTTAACAAAGATTAGTTGCTACTAATATTATTTCTTACCCTGGCCAAGTCTAACAATGCCTGCAACGATGACCGCGATCAGTGCCAATACTTTAGCATAGGTGAAAATATCTTGTACCAGGGTTCCCCATCTGACATAGGCACAGTTAATGAAGGTTAAGAGACCTGAAAGAAAAATAATACTGATTGGTGACTTACCCTTACCACCGTAGGGCCTTAGACTCCCAAGCAATTTTTCCAGTACCAGTCACCAAGGTATACCCTTCAGCCAAAGACAGACCCTCTGACCTGCTCTGCACTGGAACCCTCGGGCCCCAGAGTGTCCTCACCATTATCACACAAAGGTCTCTATACTCCCTACCCCCAGCACCTTATATGGGAGACACAAAACAAAGTGACTGCAGATCCGCTTACATAAAAAATACATCCAAATGTCCAATCACAGCAGTGGGAGGCAACTGGGAACTGTACAGGATTAGTGATTGTTCCGGCTCTTGGCTCTGAAAAGTCACGGTCTTTCCCTCCTACCTCCCATTTCCCATGGGCTCCAGGACACAGCACTCTGACTCTGTGGTATTACTGTTAACCTTGAGGAGTTCTGCTGTGACTTATCCAATGCTGAGCCAGCAGGTCATTCTGTGTGGCCAAGGATTAGGATGAAGGCCAGACTTCCTGCCCACTGCCTGGCAGCTCAGCTGCCTGCTTTTGTGCTTGGAAAGATTCTTGCAGCTAAGAGTGGTTCCTGTAGAATGGGGACAGGGCATTTTTCCTGATGGGACAATAGAGAAGTAAGAGCCACACACATTCCCCCAGTCCTTCTACTCAGAAGTACAGGTTTTAAAAGTACCTTTTATCAGGGTTCTTAACTAGGCCTCCATAAGGCTCGAAATTCTTTTTCAAAGTGTTACGTCCATATGAATACAGACATACCTAAGAAAAAGGTTCATACCTTTTCTTAGAAAACGATCATAGCTTTTATCAGAATCTCAAAGAAGTCCATTATCCCTCCCCCAACAAAAAAGTTACAATCTATGACTTGAATTTGAATTACTTGAAGAAATTCAACAAGGGAGGTCCACACATGCTGTGAGGTTGACCAGTAGCCCCAGGATGTGGCCGAGAAGAAAGTTGGAAAAAATAACACAGATCTTCCCACTGGTAGCATAGTGAATCGCTTCATTGCTCCCTCCTTCCCAGCTCAGCAACTGGAACACTATAAGGAGGGCTTAACTTTAAAGCCCTTCTCCCAAGGGCTCCAAGGGCAAGGTCAACATCACCCTGCCTTACCAGTCAAGAGAATGAGGCCTAGTACAGTTCTTGCCTACTTCAGGCCACCAACACAGTCAGAAACACCCTCTGTCTGAGTTCTCCTGGCAGTGGTGTGGCCTTGGTGTCGCTAGTCCTCTTATTTTGTGGTGTCCTGACCTCACCACATTCTGGCTACTTCATCCTGAGAAGCAGGAAAGTCTGGCCTCTCAGAACAGCTGCCCCATCTTCTCTCTCTCACCCTCCCTTCCACCACCACCCTCATTCTACTGACTGCCCAAGTTCCTTTCTGCTGTTCCTGAGAAGGGGCATTCCTGTCCTATGCAAATGCTTGCCTTTCTGCCTAATAAACAGCAAACCTTATCACAGGGCTGGGCAAAAATGTACCCACAGCTCCAGGCCACCCCAGTGCTAAGTTAATAATTAAGACACAAGTGTGCAGCACCCCACAAAATGACCAAAGTGCCTGTATCTTGCCCTCCACAAATCTTTCAAATCTGTCACTCCTCCTCAGCCAGTCACCCATCCTTTACTCCCCACTGGACTCCAGCCTCCAGCCACTCAACAACTTAGTGCCCCTTCTCCCAGCCTGTAACCTCTGCCCTTTTATCCTAGGCTCTGTGGCTGGCTCATAACCACAATGTAGCCAGGTTTCCAAGTAGAAACACCAGACACAAAGGATGCTGCCACATTGTCAGGGGAATGGGATCCCCAAATACAAATTTATGATTCCCTGCAGGGTAACTATGAGTCATAACACCAAACTGGAATAAGCTTACAGGACTAGTTCTAGTTCAGACTCAGTCTGAGCTGTGTGCCACAAGGTTCTTCTCAGTTCTGTCCAGGGATGTAGGCAGGGAAAAGGAGGGATAAGCAACCAATTCACCACCTGCTACCACAGCAGATTCTGAAATGGAAATACATGGCTTGTTTATATTTTATTTATTTTATTTTTATTTTTGAGACAGAGTTTCACCCTTGTTGCCCAGGCTGGAGTGCAATGGCATGGTCTCGGCTCATGGCAACATCTGCCTCCCAGGTTCAAGCCATTCTCCTGCCTCAGCCTCCCAAGTAGCTGGGATTACAGGTGTGCGCCACTATGCCCAGCTAATTTTTATATTTTTAGTACAGACGAGGTTTCACCATGTTGGCCAGGCTTGTCGCAAACTCCTGACCTGAGGTGATCCACCCACCTCAGCCTCCCAAAGTGCTGGGATTACAAGCGTGAGCCACTGCGCCTGGCCTATATTTTATTATTATTTTATTTATTTATTTATTTATTTATTTATTTTTGAGACACAATCTTGCTCTGTCACCCAGGCTGAAGTGCAATGGCATGATCTCGGCTCACTGCAACCTCCACTTCCCAGGTTCAAGCGATTCTCCTGCCTCAGCCTCCCGAGTAGCTGGGACTACAGGTGTGTGCCACCATGCCTGGCTAATTTTTGTATTTTTAGTAGAGATGGGGTTTCACCATACTGGCCAGGCTGATCTCGAACTCCTGAGCTCAGGTGATCCGCCCACCTCGGCCTCCCAAAGTGCTGGGATTACAGGCCTGAGCCACCACAGCCGGCCCTTTTTTTTTTTTTTTTTTTTCTCGGAGATGGGGGTCTCACTCTTTCACCCACACCAGAGTACAGTGGAGAAATCATAGCTCACTGCAGCATCGAACTCCTGAGCTCAAGGGATCCTCCCAGCTCAGCCACCCTAGTAGCTGAGATCAAAGCTGTGCACCACCATGCCCAGCTAATTTGTTTTAAATTTTTTTTTTTTTTGAGATGGAGTCTTGCTGTCACCCAGGCTGGAGTGCAGTGGTGCGATGCTCACTGCAACCTCTGCCTCCAGGGTTCAAGCAGTTCTCCTGCCTCAGCCTCTTGAGTAGCTAGGACTACAAGTGCCCACCACCACATATGGCTAATTTTTGTATTTTTAGTAGAGACGGGGTTTCACCATGTTGGTCAGGCTGGTCTCGAACTCCTGACCTCGTGATCTGCCCTCCTCAGCCTCCCAAAGTGCTGGGATTACAGGTGTGAGCCACCGTGCCTGGCTGTTTTAATTTTTTTAGGGACAGGGTCTTGCTATGTGGCTCAGGCTGGTCTCGAACGCCTGGCCTCAGGCAATCTTTCCACCTCAGCCTTCTGAGGAGTAACTGGGATTATAGGGAGAAGCCATGGCACCTGGGTGGCTTGTTTACATTTTAATCCCTATTGCTTCTCTACTTCTCTTTTTTTTTTTGAGACAGTCTTGCTCCGTCCCCCAGGCTGGAGTACAGTGGTGCGATCTCAGCTCACTGCAACCTCTGCCTCCTGGGTTCAAGCGGTTCTCCTGCCTCAGCCTCCCGAGTAGCTAGAATTACAGACATGCAACACCATGCCCGGCTAATTTTTGTATTTTTAGTAGAGACAGGGTTTCACCATGTTAGCCAGACTAGTCTCAAACTCCTGACCTCAGGTGATCTGCCCGCCTCAGCCTCCCAAAGTGCTGGGATTACAGGTGTGAGTCACCAGCGTGCCCAGCCTCTTCTCTACTTCTCTATCCATCCGTTTGTATCCCTCTCTTTGTCCACCAGTATCCCACCTCCCCGACTCCTGAGCCTGATTTCTTAGCCACTGACCCACCTTCTAGCTCTGATCTGCTCTCTGTACTGAGCACAGAAGGCTCAGTTTGAATGAGGAAGGGAATCCTACAGAAAGAAACCAGGGAGCAGAGGGAACTGCCTGAAGAGAGCTAGCCCTCCTCTTCCTCAAAGCCTAGCTTCCTCCAGGGCCTCTTGGCTGTGGGAACAGGAAATGGGTATGGCAGGCAGCAGTGCTGACAGGGCTTTTTGTCCCCACCTCAGCGGATACAGCTGACCAGTGGCCCCAGAGCCCAGCTAAGTGCACTGCTCTTGAAGTGGAGCCCAACCTCCTGCTTCAGGGCGAGGGACAGGAGGGGACCATGGGGTTAGGATAATATGGAGGCAACTGCAAGTAAACCTCAAGGGCAGAGATGCCCTCCCCTTCTACCTCTAGGGGCAATTCAATCCCCACCCAACACTGGGCCAAGTCTATAGGAGGATAACCTGAAATCACCTTTGACCCTTGACTCAGGTGCAGCAGCACTCCTGCTTTGACCCCAGGGGGAGAAAAAAAGAATCTGCAAAGAAGTCACTCCTGGCCGTGCACGGTGGCTTACGCCTGTAATCCCAGCACTTTAGGAGGCCGAGGTGGGCGGATCATGAGGTCAAGAGATCGAGACCATCCTGACCAACATGGTGAAACCCCGTCTCTACTAAAAATACAAAAATTAGCTGGGCATGGTGGTGCGTGCCTGTAGTTCCATCTACTTGGGAGGCTGAGGCGGGAGAATCGCTTGAACCCAGGAGGCAGAGGATGCAGTGAGCCAAGATCACACCAGTGCACTCCAGCCTGGTGACAGAGCAAGACTCCATCTCAAAAAAAAAAAAAAAAAAAGTCACTCCTATAACCATCTAAAAAGATGTTCCTGAATGGATCATCAAACCCAGCCTACATAGAGGGTCCCTGGGAGTAGAAGACTAGTTCTAGTGGTAAGGCCCAGCATCAGCACTAGAACTAGAAGCCAGAAAGCACCAGACCAGGTGGATCCAAAACAGAACAAAACTTGCAGGCCCACTCTGGATCAGATGCTCAGATTTAGTTTAGATACCTAAATGAAACAGTTCCTGAAAAAGAACATTAAACCCTCAATTCTGTAAGCACTATTACCTTTAAATACACACAATGTATGTACCTTTAAATACACAAAATGTAACACACAAAACTTATGATTACAGGCGTGAACCACCATGCCCGGTGTCATTCCATTTTAAAAGTGATCTATAGAGCCAGGCGCGGTGGTTCACGCCTGTAATCCCAGCACTTTGGGAGACTGAGGCGGGCAGATCACTTGAGGCCAGGAGTTCGAGACCAGTCTGGCCACCATGGTGAAACCCCGTCTCTACTAAAAATATAAATATTAGCTGGGTGTGGTGGCGCATGCCTGTAATCCCAGCTACTTGGAGGCAGAGGCAGGAGAATCGTTTGAACCCAGGAGGCAGAAATTGCAGTGAGCCAAGATCACGCCACTGCACTCCAGCCTGGGTGACAGAGTGAGACTCCATCTCAAAAAATAAAATAAACTGATCTATAGCTCTTCCTTTTTACTAAGCCAACAGCATCTTCCTCCCAGCTTCTACCACTGGTGCCAGACCTCTCCTCTGGCTCCACACAGAATGAAGCTAAACCCTCTTCCACCCAATGGCCCTTCTTAACATTAAAGATGAATATCCCAGCCGGGTGCTGCCTCACGCCTGTAATCCCAGCACTTTGGGAGGCCAAGGCGGGCGGATCATCTGAGGTTGGCAGTTCGAGACCAGCCTGACCAACATGGAGAAACTCCGTCTCTACTAAAAATACAAAAATTGGCCAGGCGTGGTGGTACATGCCTGTAATCCCAGCTACTCGGGAAGCTGAGGCAGAAGAATCACTTCAACTCGGGAGGCGGAGGTTGCGGTGAACTGAGATCTTGCCATTGCACCAGCCTAGGCAACAAAAGCAAAACTCCGTCTCAAAAAAAAAAAAAGCCAGGCGCGGTGGCTCACGCCTGTAATCCCAGCACTTTGGGAAGCCGAGGCGGGCGGATCACGAGGTCAGGAGATCAAGACCATCCTGGCTAACACGGTGAAACCCCATCTCTACTAAAAATACAAAAAATTAGCCGGGTGTGGTGGCAGGCGCCTATAGTCCCAGCTACTCGGGAGGCTGAGGCAAGAGAATGGCATGAACCCGGGAGGCAGAGCTTGCAGTGAACCAAGATCGCGCCACTGGGCAACAGAGTGAGACTCTGTCTCAAAAAAAAAAAAAAAAAGCCAGGTGCAGTGGCTCACGCCTGTAAACCCAGCACTTTGAGAGGCCAAGGCGGGTGGATCACGAGGTCAAGAGATTGAGACCAGCCTGCCCAACATGGTGAAAACCTGTCTCTACTAAAATACAAAAATTAGCCAGGCATGATGGCACAAGCCTGTAGTCCCAGCTACTCGGGAGGCTGAGGCAGGGGAATTGCTTGAACCCGGGAGGCAGAGGTTGCAGTGGGCCGAGATCACGGCACTGCACTCCAGCCTGGCCACAGAGCAAGACTCCATCTAAAAACAACAACAAAGGATGAACATCCTTTCCCCTTGAGTCTTTACTCCTTCAGGCTAAAACCCAGATTTTACAACCCCTTGTGGAGCAAATATGGCTTCCAGACCCCTCACCGTCCCAGGACTGTCATTTATTTCACTTTGTCATTTACTGCATATACTTCACTGTGTCAGTGTTTCCCCGGAAATGCAAGACCCCACACAGAAAACTCCAGACACTGTTGCCGACTACGGAGTCTCAACCTGAAATCATTGTTTACTACAACTCCTTTCTTTCCCACCTCAAAGTGATGAGCTCTTTCCTCCCCTCTTTCTGGACCTATAAAAATGATTTTTTCAGCTGGGTGCGATGGCTCATGCCTATAATCCCAGCACTTTGGGAAGCCGAGGTGGGAGGATCGCTTGAGTCCAGGAGTTCAAGACCAGCCTGGGCAACATTGTGAGAACACATCTCCACAAAAAATTTTTTTAGTTAGCCAGACATGGCGGCACACACCTGTGGTCCCAGCTACTTGGGAGGCTGAGGTAGGGGGATCGCTTGAGCCCAAGTGGTCAAGGCTGCAGGGAGCTGTGATCGCACCCCTGCACTGCAGCCTGGGCAACACAGTAAGATCCTTTCTCCAAAACAAAAAAAGTGATTTTTTTTTCCCCCAGATACAGGACTTCATATTTAGCCTTACTGACTTTCCTCTGAGTTTTTATGCATTATTCTTATATATTAGATATGGGATTTTTCCTTCTTGATTTTATTAGTTCAAATCCCTTCTTTAATTTTGTGAAATCTGCAAATTTGATCAGCATACCTCCTGAGTCTTCACTGAAGTCACCCTAAAAATGTTGACTAGGGCAGGGCACAGTGGCTCACGCCTGTAATACCAGTACTTTGGGAGACTGAGGCGGGAGGATCACCTGAGGTCAGGAGTTTGAGACCAGCTTGGCCAACATAGTGAAACCCCGTCTCTACTGAAAAAACAAAAATTAGCCGGGCGTGGTGGTGGGCACCTGTAGTCCCAGCTACTCGGGAGGCTGAGGCAGGAGAATCGCTTGAACCCAGGAGGCGGAGGTTGCAGTGAGCCGAGATTACACCACTGCACTCCAGCCTGGGTGACAGAGTGAGACTCCGTCTCAAAGATAAATAAATAAATAAATAAATGTTGACATGGGCTGGGAGCGGTGGCTCACAGCTGTAATCTCAACACTTTGGGAGGCTGAGGCAGGCAGATCACTTGAGGCCAGGAGTTCGAGACCAGCCTGGCAATATGGCAAAACCCCATCTCTACTAAAAGGAAAATACAAAAATTAGCAGGGTGTGATGGCACACGCCTGTGGTCCCAGCTACTCAGGAGGCTGAGACATGGGAATTGTTTGAGCCTGGGAGGCAGAGGCTGCACTGAGCCAAGATTGTGCCACTGCACTCCAGCCTAGGTGACAGAGCAAGACTCTGTCTCAAAAAAATTTTTTTAATAAAAAAAATTAAAATGTTAGGCCGGGCATGGTGGCTCACGCCTGTAATCCCAGCACTTTGGTAGGCCAAGGCAGGCAGATCACAAGGTCAGGAGGTCAAGACCATCCTGACCATCCACAGAATGAAGATTGCTAATGAAGTGACAAAACAGGGAAATCATTCTGTATTATCTGGTTGGGCACAATGTAATCACAAAAGTTCTTAAAGATGAAAGAAGGAGGCAGAAAGGTCAATGTCAGAGTAGTACAATATGAGAAAGACTCTCCCAGTTACTGCTGACTTTGAAAATGGAAGGGTCCGTGAGACTCTAGAAGCTGGGAAAGGCAAGAAGATGGATTCTCTCTTTAAGCCTCCAGAAAGAAACACAGTGCTACTTCATAGTAGTCCAGTGAGACCCATTTCAGACTTCTGACCTCCAGAACTATGAGATGATAAATTTGTGTTGTTTTCAGCCACTCAATTGGTGGTAACTTGTTAGAGAAGCAATAGAAAACTCATATATTGGCTGGGCACAGTGGCTCGCTCCTGTAATTCCAGCACTTTGGGAGGCCAAGGTGGGCTGATCCCTTGAGCTCAGGAGTTTGAAAGCAGCCTGGGCAACATAGAGAAACCCTGATTCTACAAAAAATACAAAAATTAGCTGGGCCTGGTGGCGTGCACCTGTAGTCTCAACTACTCAGGAGGCTAAGGTGGGAGAATTGCTTGAGCCTGGGGAGGTCAAGGCTGCAGTGATCCTTGATTGCACCACTGCATTCCAGCCTGGGTGACAGAGCAAGACTATCTCAAAAAAAAAAAAAAAAAAAAACTAACTGCAGGCAGAAAACTGGAAGCAGCACTGGGTGGTACTATTCATTACATTTGTTGAAAAATGGAGAAAGGGGAAGTGAAACCCTTGACAGCTCACTAAATCTTGGTGTACTGAAATTTCCCTCTCACTTCAATCAAAAGAATCTAAATGTGACTTTATGCGAAGGAGGCAGGCATCCCTTATGATAGCAGATCCTCAAACAAGTATGTATCTCTCTCTTTAATGTACTACATCAATCCCAGCTCTTCTAGCAAATCATCATTTATGAACAAAGTATACTCTTTCATTATCATATTCTAATCAAATATCGCTGATGGCTATGAAATTGTTTCCTCCTTTCAGTAAAAGGTCAAATACGGGCCGGGTGCAGTGGCTCATGCCTGTAATCCCAGCACTTTTGGAGGCGGAGGCGGACAAATCATGAGTTCAAGAGATTGAGACAATCCTGGCCAACATGGTGAAACCCCGTCTCTACTAAAAATACAAAAATTAGCTGGGTGTGGTGGTGTGCGCCTGTAGTCTCATCTACTCAGGAGGCTGAGGCAGGAGAATCACTTGAACCCAGGAGGCGGAGGTTGCAGTGAGCCATGATCGCGCCACTGCACTCCAGCCTGGTGACAGAGCGAGACTCCATCTCACACACACACACACAAAAAAAAGGTCAAATACGTTTATTAGCCTTACTTGTAATATTTGTAGATAAGAGTTCAAAAGCATCATTTCTGATCTTCCATCCGATTTTCTCCAAATGCATTACTGAGCAACTCCTCTCTGCCTTTATTCTCTGCTATGTAGTACCTGATAGTCTCCAAAATACCCAGATTTATACTTTTATCTAGGCATTTTTCTCCTTGCCTCTAAAATTTCCATTTTAAAGCCTTATTATACACATCTCTCCCAATCCCTACAAACCTCCTCTTTCCCTTATCAGGAGTTTATCTTTCTGGTATCTTAGAATTTACGGTCAGGAACTCTGTTCTGTGTTCTTTTTTCTTTCACATACACAGCCTTCAGTTGACAAAGAGACGAAAATTCCACCTGCCACTCAGTTTGCTACTTTAAACTTCACACCACCAGTGAGACATCTCAGCTATCTTCTGACTGGTGACATCGTTCATCCCACAGCAATCAGCAGAAGGATAGCAATCCCTAGGCTTAATTGGTGTGAGCAAGCTCTTGGTCACATGTTGCTCAGAAAAACCGCACATTTCTAGGTTAGGCTGGGTCTGTGTATAGTCAGATGCACACTATTCCTGGGGGAAGGCCAAACCCCACAACTGGCATACTCAGGCCTGCTAATACCCTGGTGTCTCCAAAATACTCTACCACTGCTGTTTCCTCAGAAGGTCCAGATTTAAGCTCTCTCTGGAAACGCCTCATATCTGTTACCTAAACCCAGAGATTTCAAGTCTCTTCTTCCTTTTCTTTGCTGCATCCCCATTTGTTTTGTCTAATGTTGGTTTGGGAAACACTCTACACCTTGAAATCACATTTTCACCCTGGCTTCTTTGATACATTATTTCTTCCACTCTCCCTAGGTGCTGTTATTGCTCTCAGATAGCAGATGGCCTTCAAATTATTTTACTTTTCAGACTACAGAAACATTTTATTCCAGGTGCGGTGGCTCATGCCTATAATCCCAGCACGTTGGAAGGCCAAGACGTGAGGATCACTTGAGGCCAGGAGTTGGAGACCAGCCTGGGCAACATAGTGAGACCCTTTCTCTACAAAAAAATTACAAATTAGCTGGACTTGGTGGTGCACACTGATGGTCCTAGCTACTTGGAAGGCTGAGGTGGGAAGGTCACTTGAGTGCAGGATTGAGCCCATAACCATGCTACTGCACACCAGCCTGGGCAACAAAGCAAGACTTCGTCTCAGAAAATAAAATAACATTTTTGGCCAGGCGTGGTGGTGGCTCACGCCTGTAATCCCAGCACTTTGGGAGGCCGAAGTGGGCGGATCACCTGAGGTCAGGCGTTCATGACCAGCCTGACCAACATGGCAAAACTCAGTCTCTACTAAAAATACAAAAATTAGCCAGGCATGGTGGCGCACGCCTATAATCCCAGCTACCTGGGAGTCTGACAGAGGAGAATCATTTTGAACCCGGGAGGCAGAGGTTGCAGTGAGCCGAGATCACGCCACTGCACTCCAGCCTGGATGATACAGCAAGGCTCCATCTCAAAAAAAAAAAAAAAGAAAGAAAGAAAAGAAAAGAAAAAAGAAGAAAATAAAATTTAAAAAAAATTTTTTTTTTTTTTTAAGACAGAGTCTCGCTCCGTCGCCCAGGCTGGAGTGCAGTGGTGCGATCTCGGTGCATTGCAACCTCCCCCTCCCGGGTTCATGCCGTTCTCCTGCCTCAGCCTCCCAAGTAGCTGAGACTACAGGCGCCCGCCACCAAGCCCGGCTTATTTTTTGTATTCTTTAGTAGAGACGGGGTTTCACCGTGTTAGCCAGGATGGTCTCAGTCTCCTGACCTCGTAAGCCGCCCGCCTCGGCTTCCCAAAGTGCTGGGATTACAGGCGTGACTCACCGCGCCTGGCCAATTAAAATAAAAATTTTAAAGAAACAACCAATTCGCTTACTCAGGTGTCATGGGTGAGAGCCTCTGTAATTGCCTTTGCAAAATTATGACTGAGACAGTGAAAGAGATCTAACTTAACTGACTCCATCTTGCTTCTAACCTCCAAGCTGTCTTTATTTATTCCGGGGCATAGGCTGAACTAACTTTGGGAGAAACTTAGTTTATAATTTAGACAAAGAGGATAACAGCCCTTTCCCAAAGCAGACCTCCTTCTTGCCTGGGGACTAGATTGCCTTTGTAGGACTAACATTAGCCACAAGATTAGAAATTATAATTTAGGGCTGGGCACAGTGGCTCATGCCTGTAATCCCAGCACTTTGGGAGCCAGAGGAGGGCGGATCACCTGAGGTCAGGAGTTCAAGACCAGCCTGGGCAATATGGTGAAAACCTGTCTCTACTAAAAATAAAAAATAAAATTAGCTGGGCTTGGTGGCGTGCACCTGTAACCCCAGCTACTAGGGAGGCTGAGGCAGGAGAATTACTTCAACCCGGGAGGCGGAGGTGGCAGTGAGCCAATATCACACCACTGCACTCCAGCCTGGGTGACAGAGCAAGACTCCATCTCGAAAAAAAAAAGAAATTATGGTTTAGGAGTCACGCAGCTGGAAGCTACAAGATTCTGACCTTCCCTAAACTGCTCCTAAGATCAGTGCTTGAGGTATTTTGCAGACCCTGCTCTTGGTGGATCAGCTGGCCCCACCCAGATCAATAAACTGGCTTATCAGATCTTGTGGCCCCCACCCAGGAACTGACTGAGCGCAAGAAGACAGCTCTGACTCCCTATGATTTCATCTCTAACTAATCAGCACTCCTGGCTCACTGGCTTCCCCTGACCCGCCAAGTTATCCTTAAAAACTCTGCTCCCGTAATGTTCGGGGAGACTGATTTGAGTAATAATAAAACACCAGTCTCCCGCACAGCCGGCTCTGTGTGAATTACTCATTATTGCAATTCCCCTGTCTTGAAGAATCGGCTCTGTCTAGGCAGTGGGCAAGGTAAACCCCTTGGGCAGTTACACCTCTGGCAAGAAGACACACCAAATGCAATCCCTGTGGGTCACTGGATCGGAGTCCTCCCGCTCTCCTTGCTGGAACTCAGTCAGCACTTTGGTCCCCGTGTCTCTGACCACTCTGAGGGAGCAAGCAGGCAGTTTGTACCAGGAGGGTCTTATAGTAACAACCCCATGAGTCCCTTCTCCAAGCCGTGTAAATCCAGTCTTTATTGGTTTGCTTAGCTAGGGGTCAGTTCAAGTCCTCAGGTACCAGATCTCAAGCCTGAGTGAGCATCAGTATCACCTGAGGAATTTGTCGACCCACAACTTCAGAGCCCCACACCCCAGAGGTTCTGATGCAGGAGACCTGAGACAGTTTCGCAGGCTAGTCTGAGGACCTGCTTCTCTGGGTGTGTTTCCTTAGGTAATCACCTACGGAAATAACCACACACAGAGCAGCTGTATCAGAACAGTCGCAACCCTTTGCTAACTCAAGGCTCCTCTATCCTGGCTGCAAACTGGCATCACTTGACGAGCTTTAACAAAGTCCAGTGCTCAGGCCCCACCCAGACCAATGAAGTCAGAAATTCTGGGGTGGAACCCAGGCATCGGCATGTTTTTAAAACTCCCCAGGTGACTCTGAAGCATGGTGACAATTGAGAACGGCTTTTCCTACCTCCAGTGACACAAGACCCTCATCAATTCTCCTCAAAAGCAATTTTTCTGCTTCCTCAATTCTTGTTCTCCAAGCCAATTCTCATCTCATTCTTCTCCCCAGTGGTTCAGATTTATGTAGTCAGGGAGTGGGAGTGATGAGTATTGTTTTCTTTCTTTTCTTTTTTTTTTTTTTTTTTGAGACAGGGTCTCACTCTGTTGCCCATGCTGGAATGTAGTGGCACAATCTTGGCTCACTGCAGCTTGGACCAAATAGGCTTAAACAATCCTCCCATCTCAGCCACCTGAGTAGCTGGGACTACAAGCATGCACCACCATGCCCAACTAATTTTTTTTTTTTTTTTTTTTTTTTTGTAGAGACCAAGTTCCCCAGACTGGTCTCCTGAGCTTAAGCCATCCTCCTACCTCAGTCTCCCAAAGTGCTGGGATTACAGGCGTAAGCCACCGTGCCCGGCCTTGTTTTCTTAATTCTCCAAATGATTCCAATCCACAGCCAGAGTTAGGACCCACTGCTGCCCAGCATCTTCCGCAACCTCCTCTAGGCTACCTGCCCAGCTTCTTCTGAGGCAGAGAGAAAAAGAAAGGAACATAGAAACATAGAACATAGAAAGAAAGAGAGCAAGGATGAGCCCCCAAAGGGGCTTGATGATCAAAGCAGCATAAAGGTCTACCCCTTCACTGCTGGTCAAGAGTTTGTTCCAAAGTTCACAACAAACCCACACTAGAAAGAACCCAAGGCTCTGATGAAAGCCTATTTCTTGAGGTGAATATGGGCCAGAAAAGGTAGGTTTCTTCACCTCCACCCTCAGATGGCTCTTGGGAAAAACCCTCTGAAAAAGGCAACTAGCTTCCAAGTGGAAGGTTCAAAGGGCAAAAGTCAGTTGGGGGCCCAGCATCTGACTGTTCCACCTCATTAGCCACAAGTACATGAGATCAGTCATTCTGGTACCAGGAGAAGCTGCACGAGGACACCTGGACAAAGCTCTCAGACACACAGAGATCCAAAGTCCTTCACAGCCCACAGCAGCTCTGGCAGACTCAGAGTAAGCTGTCTGCCCCCTTCTCACAGCAACCCTCAGCCCCCACCAGCACCCTGAAAGGCAAAAGCAGGAAATACCCTTCTCAGCCAAGTTGAACCCGGAATCATATCTTCTGTTCATTCATCCAGCCAACATTTACTGAAGAACCCACTACATGCAATTCACTGTGGCCATGTATGCATGACACGAAGAATCTTTGCCTGATCCCTGAAGAACAGTACTCTGTAAACAAAGAGCCCTGAATTGCCAGGTACTGCTGACTCATTGGTACAGGGGACATACTGAAGACATAGATGGTAAAAATGTCCTGGTAGTGTCCTGAATGGCAAAACAACTAGGTCTCAGTGTGGGCAAGTGTAGGTAAGGCAAGAACAGTAATGTCCACCTGTGAATAGTGGGCCAAAATACCTTGGCTCTGAGGAAAGGACAGTCGGGTGGAGCTGGACTTCTGGACACCTATCCTCTTACTGAGAGAGAAGTTCCACCTCTCTCGCAAAACAGGAAGAAAAGGCTCAGCCCTCCTTTCTGATCACTGGGCTATTGTGAAGTAAAATTTAAACTGCTTTTAAGTCATCCAAAGACAGCATGTGGAAGGTAAAGCTTTTAGAAATTAATAAGATGCATATGATATGAATATAACTTGCAGTAATAGATACTATTTTTAACTTACAACTGTGTGCCAGGTCACTATGTACTTACACCTATCTTCTAATTTAATCTGACAGAGAGTAAGTTTTATTATTTTTATTTTACACTTGAGAAAACTGAGGTCAGTCAGTGACTAGCTCCAAAGCCTATATCCATTCCACCACACCACATACCTCCCTAACTGTATGCAAGAATGTGAGACTGGGAGTGGGATTATCTCCCCCTGTGGTAATGGAGATGCCTAGAACTGCAGAGCACTGGGGCAGTCCACGAATTGCTCCAAGAAGTCAGAATAAGCAGCTTCAGGAGGTGCCATCTGCGCACCTCTCTGTTTGGGAAAAGCAACCATTTCTACTACCCTAGACAGGACAGTGAGGCTCCTTCAAAACTCAGAATTCCTTCACTCACTCATTCATTCATTCATTCATTAAGCTTATATTGAGTACCCACTGTGTTCCAGGCCCTGTGCAGGCTCTGAGATTAAGATCCAGTCTCCAGCCTTCACTGAAAAGTGGACATTGACAATTACAAGAATCAGGTGCTATGAAAGTCACTGAGAGGCAACCTATCCACCCACACCTCACTGGAGGAGTGAATGGGGTGCAGGCAAGCACCAGGAGCACTGTTATCTGGACTGAGTGCATGGAGGCTGGTGCTGGGATGGGGGAGGGGAAGCAATATTCCTGACAGAGAGGGCAAAACGTTATTACCCTGACAATGAAATCAGCAATGAATGAAGTCAACCACCCGTATAAAAAAACTTACTTAAGCAATAACCAGTAAATGATTTCAAGGTCTATTAGTAATACCAGACTATCTAGGGCTGTAGTTCAACAGCTCTAAAGGTAGACTATGTCTGCCAAAAGACTGCAAACAACTGGCAGGAGCAGAGACTCTGTGTTTGCTCTTTGGAAACTGTCATGGTTTGAATAGAAAAAGATGAGAATATGGTAGAAATATAGATCACATTTCTGTGAGGTAGGGACCCCATTCTATAGAAGAGAAAACTGAAGGCTGGGCACGGTGGCTCATGCCTGTAATCCCAGCAATTTGAGAGGCCGAGTCAGGTAGATCACCTGAGGTCGGGAGTTTCAGACCAGCCTGGCCAACATGGTGAAACCCCATCTCTACTAAAAATACAAAAAATTAGCCAGGCATAGTGGTGGGCGCCTGTAATCCCAGCTACTTGGGAGGCTGAGGCAGGAGAATCGCTTGAACCCAGGAGGCAGAGCTTGCAGTAAACTGAGATTATGCCATTGCACTCCAGACTGGGCAACAAGAGTGAAACTCCGTCAAAAAAAAAAAAAAAAAAAGAAGAAGAAGAAGAAGAAGGAGAAGGAGGAGAAGGAGAAGGAGAACAAGAGGAAACTGAAGCTAATAAATTTGACCTAGGATTGAGTGAATCCTGCCTGATTCCATGCTCTTCACCACCACGCACCAGTGCCTCCCAAAGGGATAAGGGTATCCCCTAC
This sequence comes from Pongo abelii, assembly GCF_028885655.2. NCBI lineage: Eukaryota > Metazoa > Chordata > Mammalia > Primates > Hominidae > Pongo > Pongo abelii. The sequence goes on from NC_072000.2 coordinate 26,323,327, forward strand.
ACTGTTCAAGAAAAAGAAGTCTGACTCAGGGCACCCAATCATTACAGCCATGGAGAAGGCATCATTGTAGGGTAGAGATATTTCATCCAACTTTCCCAGAAACACACCTCAACCAACCTAAGGCAGGCTTAACTCTTTACATAAAATCGTCCCTCAACCTTGGTCCTTTCCTCTAACAACCACCCTCCGTGCTTTCAGAATCATTCATCTGAAGAGCATGTCTACATTCCTTCCCGTTCCTGGGTCTCTACAATGCAGTCTGAGATGTTGCAACTCTTTCCTCTTTCACCCTGCAAAAGTTTTCCTTTGACCCTCTGAGTTGCCAATTCCAAATGACATTTTATTCCTTATTTTAAGCTTAACAGCTCCTCCAGAAAGGCTATTTTTGAGTGTAAACCTGCCACCTCTGGTACGCTGCCCTTGCTCTGCGATCTCACCTCCCCACATTAAATACACTGCATTAGAACAGTGTACATATGTCTCTCCCACCCACGAGAGCTGTGTGAGGGCAGAGAGTGGATAACAGTTATCCTTGTACCCATGGGCATAGTCCTGAACTAGACACACAGTAACACTTAATACATTTTGCTGGGTGAATAAACGATATTTCTGAAACCTGATTTCACCCTCACTGCCCTGAAATTTCATTGCCTTAGGAGAAAGCCCACATGAAAAGCCACCAGTGACCTTCATATCAATAAATCCAATCAACTATACTCAATCTTTACCTAGCTTGACCTCTTAGCAGATTGGACACAGTTAGTCATTCATTCCTTCTCAATTCACTCCCTTCCACTCACCATCTTCCAGTTTTCCACCTATCTCTCTAGATGCTCCTTCTCCATCTTTTCACAAAATACCTATCCCTCAAATGTGAGTATTCCTCAGAATGCTTCTAAGCCCTTTTGTCCTCCCTTTCTACATCTTGTCCCAAGGTCATCTCATCTGTTCCTGTGGTTTCTTTTTCTTTTTTTTTTTCTTTTTTTTTTTTTTTTTGAGACAGAATCTTGCTCTGTCACCCCAGATGGAGTGCAGTGGCGCTATCTCGGCTCACTGCAACTTCTGCCGCAGGGTTCAAGCAATTCTCCTGCCTCAGCCTCCAGAGTAGCTGGGACTACAGGTGCACACCACCATGCCCAGCTAGTTTTTGTATTTTTAGTAGAGACAGGGTTTCGCCATGTTGGCCAGGCTGGTCTCGAACTCCTGGCCTCAAGTGATCAGCCTGCCTCAGCCTCCCAGAGTGTTGGGATTACAGGTGTGAACCACCGCCCTGGCCTGTTCCTATGGTTTCAATAACCATGTATACAATGATGACTCCCAAAGTATATTACCAGCCCAACTGTCATGATTCCAGATATATATGAATATTCAACCACCTACTGGACATTACCAAGCACATCAAACTCAACATGTCCAAAACTGATTCCATCAATTTCTCCCAAACCTACTGCACCTTCAGTGTTCCCCATACAAGTAACTGGCATCACCATCCACCCATTTATGCAAGCCAAAGACCTGGGCATGTTATTGTCATCAACAGCTTCCACTCATATCTACTCATAGTCCAAGTCTTAAGTCTCCCCATCCCCAAAACATGACTCTAGTCCAAGCCACCATCATTTCTCACTAGGATCATAGCAGCAGCTTCCCACCTGTCTCCCAGCTTTCAATCCTACATAGAAAAACTAATCTTTCTTAAACTCACAAATTCTAAAATCTAAATCACAAATGCCACTCTTCTGCTTTTAAAGGCCTTAAGAGTTTTTTCATTGCCTTAGAAGAAAGCCCACCAAACTCCTTAATATAGTTGGTGCAATAGATTGCAGTTTTCAAATATGCCTCAACATCTCCCATCCCATATTCCTTTCTTACAATGTGACTTTGACACTCTACCCATCAAGAGGCAGGGTCTGTACCCTCTTCTTGAAACTAGATGGTCTTCTGTGAATGCCTCTACCTATAGAGTATGACAGAATTGACACCATGCAGCTTCAGAGACTAGGTCATAAAGGCAATGCAACTTCCACTTTGGTTGCTAGAACACTCATTCTGGAAGCTTTCAGCTGCCTGCATAAGCAGTCTGACTGCCCACAAGTCACCATGCTGTGAGAAAGCTCAACACAGTCCATACAGAAAGACCACATGGAAAGGCTCTGACACAATTTGATAAGAGAAAGAAGGCCGGGCACGGTGGCTCACACCTGTAATCCTAACACTTTGGGAGGCCGAGGCAGGTAGATCACCTGAGGTCAGGAATTCAAGACTAACCTGGCCAACATGGCGAAACCCCGTCTCTACTAAAAATATAAAAATTAGCCGGGTGTGGTGGGGCATGCCTGTAATCCCAGCTACTCAGGAGGCTGAGGAAGGAGAATTGCTTGAATCTGAGAGGTGGAGGTTGCAGTGAGCCGAGATCGCGCCACTACACTCCAGCCTGCACAACCGGAGCAAGATTCCATCTCAAAAAAACAAAAAAAGAAAGAAAAAGAAGCCCAGATAGTCTGCAACTTCCTCAGCAACCCTTTTTCCAGCTCCTGTCACCATCTGACTGCAACCACATGAGGGACCCTGACCTAGAACTGTCCCACTAAGCCCTTCCCAAATTCCTAAGCCACAGAAATCATAAATAAAATGACTACTGTTTTAAGACACTACGTTTTAGACTATTTGTTATAGCACAATAATAACTATCACAGCTTATAAAGCTTTGAACAACCTATGCCTTGACCTCTATTTACCTCTGCAAGCCGACTCTCAGCCTTTCCTTCCTGAAATTCAACACTGCAGCCCACCCTGAACGCCTCTCAGTGCCTGAAAGGAGCACTTCTTGCATTTAGGTTTTCATACATTCTGTTCTTGCTACTTGGAACACTCCTCTTCTACTCTTGATTAATTCTTCTTCGCCATTCAGGTATCAGCTCAAACTTCTACAGGAATGGTTTCTAAACGCCTAGGTTAGGACTGGTCTCCTCCTGTGCCTTGTTCTACCTTGCAAATCACAACATCACAATCCATTAAAACCCTGTATCGGAGGCCAGGCACGGTGGCTCACGTCTGTAATCCCAGCACTTTGGGAGACCAAGGCAGGCGGATCACGAGGTCAAGAGATCAAGACCATCCTGGCCAACGTGGTGAAACCCCGTCTAAAAAATACAAAAATTAGCTGAGCATGGTGGTGCGAGCCTGTAGTCCCAGCTACTCAGGAGGAGACAGGAGAATCTCTTGAACCCGGGAAGCAGAGGTTGCAGTGAGCTGAGATTGCGCCACTGCACTCTAGCCTGGCGACAGAGCGAGACTCCGTCTCAAAAAAACAAAACAAAACAAAACAAAAATCCCTGTATCGGGTTGCCCATCCTGACCCCGGCATGCACCCATGCATGCAGTCACACACACACACACACACACACACACACACACACACAAAGTGCTCCAAAAAGACAGTGACAGTGCAGGGAACGTGGCAAGCTCTTCACAAATACTTGTTGAATGTTTACTCTCCAACCCTATCTCTTTCCTAAATTCCAAAGGGCATATCCGCCTACTATGCTACAAATAAATTCCAAATTCAATATGCCCCCATCCTCCTCCTCACAGTAAATGATATCACTGCCTACAAATTGTCTAAACCAGAAACTTCATCTCTTCATTCAAAGAATATTTATTGAGGGCCGGGCACGGTAGGTGGCTCACGCCTGTAATCCCAGCACTTTGGAAGGCCGAGGCAGGCAGATTATTTGAGTTCAGGAGTTCGAGACCAGCCTGGCCAACATGGTGAAACCCCATCTCTACTAAAAATACAAAAATTAGCCGGGCATGGTGATGTGTACCTGTAGTCCCAGCTACTCAGGACACTGAGGCAGGAGAATCCCTTGAACCCGGGAGGCAGAGGTTGCAGTGAGCCCAAGATCTTGCTACTCTACTCCAGCCTGGGCGACAGAGCAAGACACTGTCTCAAAACAACAACAAAAACAACCAAAAAAAAAAAAAAAGAATATTTATCAAGCTTCTCTGTTTCCTTGCTGGGGATACAGTGGATCATAGATAGGCACCGCTCTTCTGGCACAAAACTTACAAGATGGTGGATGTTTTCCTTGACACTTCCCTCTCCCTTTATACTTGACACCTTAATAGGTCTCATTGGTTATATTGATTATACCTTCTAAATTGCGCTCAGATCTATCCTTCCTTGTCTACCCCAACTGCCCCCACCCTAGTTCAGGTTTTTGTCATTTCCTGCCTGGATTGCTACAAGAGCTTCCTAATATTGTCTCTGCCTCCAGCCTTGTCCCCTAAGTTCCACCCCAGCTATATCACTCCCCTGTTTAAAGTCCTTTAATGGCTCCTCATATGCTTTGAATAAATTCTAAACCCCTACAAAGACATACCTTGCGTTCTAGCCCCTTGCCCATCTTGGTCCCCTCATATCCCACAATCCCCCATGCACCCCCACACCCCATACATTTTTTTCATCTTGTGCCTTTACATTGGCTTTCCCTGTGCCTAAAATGTCCTGCCCCCTTCTTTATTCAACATATAATTATTGAGCACCTAGCAGATACCAGGCACTGTTCTATGTGCTGGTGATTCAGCAGTGAGTAAAACAAAGTCCTTATTCACATATGTTTATATTCTAGAGGGAAAGAGAGACAAGTAAATGATGTGTTGAACACTGTTATAAAGAAAAAGAGGACAGGCACAGTGGCTCACGCCTGTAATCCCAGCATCTTGGGAGACCAAGGCGGGCAGATCGCCTGAGGTCAGGAGTTTGAGACCAGCCTGACTAATATGGTGAAACCCTGTCTCTGCTAAAAATACCAAAATTAGCCAGGCATAGTGGCAGTCGCCTGTAATCCCATCTACGCGGGAGGCTGATTGCAGTGAGCCGAGATCGTGCCATTGCACTCCAGCCTGGGCGACAGAGCGAGACACCATCTCAAAAAAAAAGAAAAAGAAAACAGGATGGGGAACTGAGAGTGACCATTTTAGATAGGATAGGTCTCTAGTAAGGTACTATTTTTGCAAACAGGTGAATGGAGTAAGGGAATAAGCTCTGCAGGCATCTGGAGACGTGCCTTCCTTGCAGAAGAAACAAACACAAAATCCCTGAGACATGTATATGCCAGGGAAATGCAGGAGCGGCAGGAAGGCCAGTGTAGCTGGAGCAGACAAAGTGAGGGCAAGAAGTCCAAGGTGAATCAAAGAAGTCAGGTGGAGTAGGGACACACAGGCCACGGTAGAAACGTGGGTGCTTCGGCCCAGCCTGAAGCACTTGCCACATATACATGTTTAAGTGACTATGTTTGCCTCGCTTCCCCACCACACTGTGCGTTCCCTGCAGGCAGGGGCTCCACCTTTCAGCTCCATGCTTTATAGAGCCCAACATGTTCAGAAAAAATTTCTCAAATTATTCAAACTTTCTTCTTTTGTTCCAATTCCATACCCTGCAAGCAACTTCCTGATTACTAGATTGGTTTCCCAGTTACTAGGGTACCAGGGAGGGGATGCCTTGATAGTGAAGACACACCTTCTGGTCATTAGAAATTACTCATGTGGGAAAGGATTCCCTATTTAATAAATGGTGCTGTGAGAACTGCCTAGCCATATGCAGAAAATTGAAACTGGACCCCTTCCTTATATCTTACACAAAAATTAACTCAAGATGGATTCAAGACTTAAATGTAAAACCCAAAACTATAAAAACCCTAGAAAAAAAATCTAGAGTTTTATAGCAATACCATTCAGGACATAGGTACGGGCAAATATTTCATGGCAAAAATACCAAAAGCAATTGCCACAAAAGCAAAAATCGACAAATGGGATCTTATTAAACTAAAGAGCTTCTGCACAGCAAAATAAATTATCATCAGAGGGAAGAGACAACCTCTACAGAATGGGAGAAAATTTTTGCAATCCATCCATCTGAAAAAGGGCTAATAACCAGAGTCTACAAGGAATTTAAACAAATTTACAAGAAAGAAACAAACAATCCCATTAAAAAGTGAGAAAAGGACATGAACAAACACTTCTCAAAGGAGGACATTCATGCAGCCAACAAACCATGAAAAAAAGCCCAACGTCACTGATTATTAGAGAAATGCAAATCAAAACCACAATGAGAAATCATCTCACGTCAGTCAGAATGGCAATTATTGAAAAGTCAAGAAACAGCCAGGCATGGTGGTTCACATCTGTAATCCCAGCACTTTGGGAGGCTGAGGCAGGTGGACCACCTGAGGTCGGGAGTTCAAGACCAGCCTGACCAACATGGAGAAACCCCGTCTCTAACAATACAAAATTAGCCAAATACAAAATTAGCCGGGCATGAGGGTGTACGCCTGTTATCCCAGCTACTCAGGAGGCTAAGGCAGGAGAATTCCTTGAACTTGGGAGGCGGAGGTTGCGTTGAGCCGAGATTGTGCCATTACACTCCAGCCTGGGCAACAAGAGTGAAACTTCATCTCAAAAAACAAAACAAACAAAAAAAAAAGGCAAGAAACAACAGATGCTGGCAAGGTTGCAAAGAAAAAGGAACGCCTGGCCAGGTGCAGTGGCTCACGCCTCTAATCCCAGCACTTTGGGAGGCCAAGGCAGGTGGACCACGAGGTCAGGAGTTCAAGACCAGCCTGGCCAAGATGGTGAAACTCCGTCTCTACTAAAAATACAAAAATTAGCCCGGTGTGGTGGTGGGCACCTGTAATCCCAGCTACTCAGAAGGCTGAGGCAGAGAATCACTTGAAACAAGGAGGCAGAGGTTGCAGTTAGCCAAGATCATGCCACTGCATTCCAGCCTAGGCGACAGAGCAAGACCCAAAAGAAAAAGAAAAAGAAAAAGAAAGGTACGGCAAGTAAGAAAATGTGGTACATATATATCACGGAATAGTATGCAGCCATAAAAAGGAATGAGATCGTGTCCTTTGCAGGGACATGGATGAAACTGGAAGCCATTATCCTCAGCAAACTAATGTAGGAACAGAAAACCAAACACCAAATGTTCTCACTTATAAGTGGGAGCTGAACGATGAGAACACGTGGACAAATGCGGGGGAAGAACAACACACACTGGGGCCTGTCGGTAGAGGTTGGTGGAGGGAGGGCATCAGGAATCATAGCTAATGGATGCTAGGCTTAATATCCAGGTGATGGGTTGATCTGTGCAGCAAACAATCATGGCACATGTCTACCTATGTAACAAAGCTGCACATCCTGCACATGTGCCCTGGAACTTAAAATAAAAGTGGAAGAAAAATTAAATAAATAAAAATTTTAAAAAAAGAAATTACCCATGTATGCTCATCAATAAACTGTACATACATCAAAGGCCAAGTGCGGTGGCTCAGGCCTGTAATCCCAGCACTTTGGGAGGCTGAGGCGGGCGGATCACGAGGTCAGGAGATCGAGACCCTGGGCAACATGGTGAAACCCCGTCTCTACTAAAAATACAAAAATTAGCTGGGTGTGGTGGCAGGAGCCTGTAATCCCAGCTACTCAGGAGGCTGAGGCAGGAGAATCGCTTGAACCTGGGATCTCAGCTCACTGCAACCTCCGCCTCCCGACATAGCGAGACTCTGTCTCAAAAAAAAAAAAAAAGCTGTACATACATCAGTAAGCTGGCATTCTCATTCACACATCAATCTCTTTTTTTTTTTTTTTGAGACGGAGTCTTGCTCTGTCGCCCAGGCTGGAATGCAGTGGTGCAATCTCGGCTCACTGCAACCTCCACCTCCCAGGTTCAAGTGATTCTCCTGCCTCAGCCTCCCACGTAGCTGGGATTACAGGCGCCCGCCACGAAGCCCGGCTAATTTTTTTGTGTTTTAGTAGAGACGGGGTTTCACCATATCAACCTCTTTTTTTAGATAAGCGTGACTCAACTGCTGGGAAAGTGACCCAATTCTGTGTCATGGCACCCAAAGAAGGCGCTGCCCATGGAAGGGCCACGTAAGCAGCCCGGCAGAAGACTCAGATGCCCTGCCTGCCTCACACTCAGCCCACCTTCCCTATTTTAGATGGCAGCCCCATCACCCACACCTGTCCAAGCTCAAATCTCTAGCTTCATGACTCTGAGAGCTTCCACATTCCCCATACCTAGAATATATGGGGAATGGGGTGTGCATGAAAGATTACGGGATATGAGAAGGCCAAAGCGGCGAAAGCACAAGGCACACCTTCCTAGGGATTTAGATTTTATCCTAAAGCATATGAGGAGCCACTGGAGGATTTTAAACAGGGAGCAACATACTAGGGTGAAAATCTATGGGCAAGGCTGGAGGCAGGGCTTCACCTGTGAGAGCTCCCCGACCCCTGGCAAAAAGTCCTTGAAAGTCCACTGTTAACTATTTCTTTTTTTTTTTTTTTTTTGAGACGGAGTCTCGCTCTGTCGCCCAGGCTAGAGTGCAGTGGCGCGATCTTGGCTCACTGCAAGCTCCGCTTCCCAGGTTCACGCCATTCTCCTGCCTCAGCCTCCCGAGTAGCTGGGAGTACAGGCTCCTGCCACCATGCCCGGCTAATTTTTTTTGTATTTTTAGTAGAGACGGGGTTTCACTGTGTTAGCCAGGATGGTTTCAATCTCCTGACCTCGAGATCCGCCAGCCTCAGCCTCCCAAAGTGCTGGGATTACAGGCGTGAGCCACCGCACTGGACCAACTATTGCTTTATTCATACCCTCATCTCTGTTCCTAAGGCCACTCCACAGTGCAGATATTCATCACCCTTCACATGGATTCAGGTTTCGGCTCCCTAAACCAGTCTCCCCACCTTCTGTCTCTTGCTCTTTCCAAAAACATTCTCCATGTGGCCACCAGAGTTCTCCTTTTAACTAAGTCTGATTATTTCACTAGTCCCCATATCCCCGCTTAAAATCAGTAGCTGTGTAGCTTTGTAGCTCCCACCTGTAATCCTAGCTACTCAGGAGGTAGGAAGATCACTTGAGGCCAGGAGTTGGAGGCCGCAGTGAGCTATGACTGCACCACTGCACTCCTGCCTGGGCGACAGAGCAAGAACCCCCCATCTCTAAAAATATAAAAATAAACAATAGCTTCCCCTTATCTTTTAGATAAAGTCCAACCTGATTATAAAACCCATCTCACCCAGGGCTGTCTCCTCGCCCTTCTCCCACCCCACATTCCAACCATACCAACAACCTGGAATTCTCTGAACATTCTGTGCCTTGCACCTCCCCACCTTTGCACATGCAGTCTCCTGTGTGAAAGGTCGCAGGAGACAGCTATATTTATTTTCAAAATTCAGCTCAGACTCCATGTTCTCTGTGATACCTTCCTAAGCTCTCCTTCCCTACAAAAATAAAGTTGTCCCATTTAGGTCGGGCGTGGTAGCTCATGCCTGTAGTCCCAGCAATTTGGGAGGCTGAGGCGGGCAGTTCACCTGAGGTTAGGAGTTCGAGACCAGCCTGGCCAACATGGTGAAACCCCGTCTCTACTGAAAACACAAAAATTAGCCGGGCGTGGTGGTGCACACCTGTAATCCCAGCTGCTCAGGAGGCTGGGGCAGGAGAATCGCTTAACTTGGGACATGGAGGTTGCGTGAGTGAGGCGAGATCACACCACTGCACTCCAGCCTGGGCGACAAGAGTGAAACTTCGTCTCAAAAAAAAAAAAAAAAAGTTGCCTCATTTGCTCTTATGGTGCCTCTATCAGTGCACAAATTATATTGCATGACAATTGTTTGTTAACATGTCTGTCTCCTTTCTGGACTATAAATTATTGAATGGCAAGGGCCAGACATCATTCTTCTTTGTTTTTCAGCACTAAGTAAAATATCTAGCACACACATAGCATGCCCTAATTAAATTTTTTCTAAGGGAGGGAACGTATGAAAGCTCTAAATTAAAGCCCTTCTCTTGCTAAATCTGAAGATTCTGCCTAAGTTCTCACTTAGGCTAATCAGAATGTCTTCATAGGTCCCAGCATCTGACTTGTGTCAGGTGCTTATTAAACAGTGCCTGAAGGCCAGGCACAATGGCTCACGCCCGTAATCCTAGCACTTTGGGAGGCCAAGGCAGGCAGATTGCTTGAGCCCAGGAGTTTGAGACCAGCCTGGGCAACATAGCAAGATCCCATCTCTATAAAAAGAATTAAAAAACAAAACCAAAACAGTGGCTGAAGGAATAAACCCATGAATCATATGTCACTAAATTCTTAGTCTTGGTTGCCCTTCTGAACCTTCTTTAGATCTCTATGTTCCTCTGAAGTTATTAAAGATAGAACAAAGTCCGGATATTATCTATGCAGTAATATCTCATTTATCTAACCATAACTACTCAGATGAAGCCAAGAAGCAGGAAGAGGAACAGGACTACAAGTGGCCAAGAAAGACAGTAATTTTAAACATAATACCTTATACTTGAGTCATAATTCATGGTTTTCACTGAACCTCATTCCATTCTCACAACAGCCTGGAATTAAACAGTCAGTGCACCTGGCTCAAGGTCACATAGCTATTGAGCCCAACCTCAAACACAAGTGTGTGCACAAGCGGTGTGCACCTTTCACTCTATCAGAGAAATCTCAAATGTGTGTCACACATGTGTGCACAAAACTCTACGCGTTTTACTCACTGAAGAGCTCTGCATACGAACCATAACTGCGGCTACTTTGCATGTATTCTTTTTGTTTTGTTTTGTTTTGTTTTGTCTTTTGAGACAGAGTCTCACTCTGTGGCCCAGGCTGGAGTGCAATAGCATGATCTCGGCTCACTGCAACCTCTGCTTCCTGGGTTCAAGCGTTCCTCCTGTGTCAGCCTCCCCAGTAGCTGGGATTATAGGCACCCACCACCACACCCAGCTTTTTTTTTTTCTTTTGAGACAGAGTCTCGCTCTGTCACCCAGGCTGGCGTGCAATGGCGCAATCTCTGCTCACTGCAACCTCTGCCTCCCGGGTTCAAGCGATTTTCCTGCCTCAGCCTCTCGAGTAGCACGCACCACCACACCCAGCTAATTTTTTGCGTTTTTAGTAGAGACGGGGTTTCACCATATTGGCCAGGATGATCTTGATCTCTTGACCTCGTGATCCACCCATCTCGGCCTCCCAAAGTGCTGGGATTACAGGCGTGAGCCACCATGCCCGGCCTTTTTTGTATTTTTAGTAGAGAGGGGGTTTCATGATCCGCCCGCCTTAGCTTCCCAAAGTGCTGGGATTACAGGCATGAGCCACTGCACCCGGCCTTTGCATGTATTCTTACGAGGATGTACAGGCACATGAATGTGTACATGGGTGAATGAGAGTTTGAACATGTATGTCTCTATACCCAAATTAGAAGCAGAAAACTGGCCAGGTGCAGTGGCTGTGAAATCCCATCTCTTCTAAAAATACAAAAAATTAGCTTGGCATGGTGGCAGGCTCCTGTAATCCCAGCTACTTGGGAGGCCGAGGCAAGAGAATCGCTGGAACCTGGGAGGGAGAAGTTGCAGTGAGCTGAGATTGCACCATTGCACTCCAGCCTGGGCAACAAGAGCGAAACTCTGTCTCAAAAAAAAAAGCAGCAGCAGAAAATTAAAAAGGGTTGACTGGCAGAGGTAGGCACAATGCCAGAATCGAGGAACAAGAGCTGTCAGAAATGTCACAGACAAAGATAGTTAAAATAATAGAATTCTAAGGCCGGGAAGGTGGCCCATGCCTGTAATACCAGCACTTTGGGAGGCCGAGGTGGGCAGATTACCTGAGGTCAGGAGTTCGAGACCAGCCTGACCAACATGGAGAAACCCCGTTTCTACTAAAAATACAAAATTAGCTGGGCATGCTAGCATGCCTGTAATCCCAGCTACATGGGAGGCTGAGGCAGGAGAATCACTTGAACCTGGGAGGCGGAGGTTAAGGTGAGCCAAGATCGCGCCATTGCATTCCAGCCTGGGCAACAAGAGCGAAACTCCATCTCAAAAAAAATAGAATTCTGGTATTTTAAAGAAATGCAGCCATCTTAGAAATATTACTTAGATGAAATGATCCTTCTCTGCACATGATATAATTAACCATATGCCCACATTTGAGGGTGCTCCAAGACCAATAGATCCTAAAATTAATTTCACCAGTAAGCAACCTACCAGATCATCTGCAAGTAATGCAAGAGAAATCACAGATCACATTTAAGACCTCAGTGAAGGCCAGGCACTATGGCTCATGTCTGTAATCCCAGCATTTTGGGGGCCAAGGTGGGTGGATCACCTGGGGTCGGAAGTTCAAGACCAGCCTGACCAACATGGAGAAACCCTGTCTCTAATAAAAATACAAAAATTAGCCAGGCGTGGTGGCCCATGCCTGTAATCCCAGCTACTTGAGAGGCTGAGGCAGGAGAATCACTTGAACCCGGGAGGCGGAGGTTGTGGTGAGCCGAGATTGCGCCATTGCACTCCAGCCTGGGCAACAAGAGTGAAACTCCGTCTCGAAAAACAAAAAAAAAAAAAACCTCAGTGAAAACCCCCTTCTTGCAACACAAAGCAGTGCCTTCCACCCCTCCCTGACTGTTGCCGTGTATGACAAACATCCCATATGCAGAGATGAGTCCAGGCCAGACACAAGGACACACAAAACACAGAAGGACCCCCACAGAAGACAGCCAGTTCTCTACACAACAGTAAAATCAGGGAAGCTGGAAAGGAAGTTGAGGAGTGAATGGGGCAATACAGAAATTGAAAGAAAAAAGGACACAAACTGATTGGAGAGCAGTGAGCCAATGAGCAATTGCACCTGGTGCAAAATTCCTGTGCCCCAACTGCTAGAGCAGCTGCCCCTCAAACTGACAGAATGTCTGAGCTTCTTCACAGTTGCGGGGTGGAAGGCATCTCTAAGGTCCTAGGCTCTCCCAGGTTGGAAGGGCATTTTTCAAGAATAGAGGCATCTGAGGGATGGGGCTATGGAGAATCATCATCTCAGCACCTCCAATGGCTTTACTGAAGGTACAGATTTAAATAATGTTTTGTTTATGAGATGGAGAAAAAGCCAAGGTGGACTGAAATGACAGTATTAAAAATCTAGCCCACAGAGGCCGGGTGCAGTGGCTCACGCCTGTGATCCCAACACTTTGGGAAGCCAAGGCAGGTAGATCACTTGAGGTCAGGAGTTCAAGTCCAGCCTGGCCAACACAGTGAAACCCTGTCTCCATCAAAAATACAAAAAAATTAGCTAGGCATGGTGGCACATGCCTGTAATCCCAGCTACCAGGGAGGCTGAGGCAGGAGAATCACTTGAACCCAGAAGATGGAGGTTGCAGTGAGCTGAGATTGCGCCACTCAAGCCTGGGTGACAGAGTGACTCTATCTCAACCAAAAAAAAAAAGGAAGAATCTAGCCTACAGAAATACTCATGCAGCTGCAAAAGGGTATCCACTAGAGCATTATCTGTAAGACTGAGAAACTGAAACCAACGTACATGGCCATTAACAGAGGACTAGCTAGATAAATAAACTACTATGCATCCTTAAAATTAATATGAAATAATATGAAGCATTTTTTAAAAAGTAGATCTGTAAGTAGAAAAGAATGTCACTGATAATGCTAGAGGAAAAGCACACTGTAGAATTATATGTAGACTAGTATGATCTCATTTTTGTAAAAGAACAAAACTACACCACTTTTTTTTTTTTTTTTTTTTGAGATAGAATCTCACTCTGTTGCCCAGGCTAGAGTGCAGTGGTGCAGTCTTGGCTCACCGCAACCTCTGCCTCCCAGGTTCAAGTGATTCTTCTGCCTCAGCCTCCCAGATAGCTGGGATTACAGGCGCCTGCCACCACACCCAGCTAATTTTTGTATTTTTAGTAGAGATGGGGTTTCACCATGTTGGCCAGGCTAGTCTCGAACTCCTGACCTCAGGTGATCTGCCCACTTCAGCCTCCCAAAGTGCTGGGATTACAGGCATAAGCCACCACACCCTGCCAAAACTACATCTCTTGAAGGAACAAGAAAAAAAAAAAAATCAGTGTGCCTGTGGTCCCTGCTACTCAGGAGGCTGAGGCAGGAGGATAGCTTGAGCCTAGAAGTTCGAGGCTGAAGTGAGGTATAATCACACCACTGCACTCCAGTCCGGGTGACAGAGCAAAATACCTGTCTCTTTAAAAAAAAAAAAAAAAAATCAGGAAGAATATGCAAACTGCTAATAGTGCTTACTGTGAGAAGCTGGGGAAAAGGTGAGTGTTTTTGCACTACACTGTGGTACTGTTTGAATTTTCACACAAAGCATACATTAACTATATATATATATATGTTGTCAGAGACATTCCTTTCTATCTCCTTCTTACTCCCAGACTGCACTCACATCCCAGCCTCTGTCCAGCCCTCCACCCACCATCTCCTGCCCCAGCCCCACTTACAGATGCAGGCAGCAGCCAGCAGGCGGCTGGCAGCATAAGGGGCGAAGCAGCTCGGGAAGAGAGGCTGTACCATGTAGTTGGCAAAGGTGATGGCAATGATGGCCTGGCTGGTGGGCTCAATGATGAGCAGGGAGGTCCAGAGTCTGATGAAAGCAAGGAATCCTCCAAAGGCCTCCAGGATATAGGCATAGCTGGCCCCAGATTTCTTAATGGTGGTGCCCAGTTCCGCATAACAAAGGGCCCCAAAGACGGAGAAGAGGCCCCCGACAGCCCAGATGACCAGAGAGAAACCAAAGGAGGCACTGTATATGAGCACACCCTTGGGGGAAACAAAGATGCCCGAGCCAATCATGTTCCCCACAATCAGGCACACGCCGTTAAGCAGTGAGATCTCCTTCTTCAGCTTTACCTGCTCCGGCCCTGGGCTGGCCCCATCACCCAAAGGGGAGGTTTCCACCTCAGGCTGGGAGGCCACTTCATACTCAGTGCTGTCAACCATGGTGGAGGAGAGGAAACCCTTCACCAGCTTTCTGGCATTGCCCTTTAAGGAAGAAAGATGATGCTATATATTAGGTGGTTGGCAATTACACAGAACCTCTACCCGCCTCCAACACAGGGTAATATGGGCAGCTCACCAACCACTGCGGAGACCTCCAAATAACCTTTTCTCCAGCTCACTCATCAAAACAACCCCAACTTGAATATTTATCTATCTATTTATTTCTTTATTTCTTTATTGACAAAGTTTCGCTCTGTAGCCCAGGCTGGAGTGCAATGGTGCAATCTCGGCTCGGCTCACTGCAACCTCAGCCTCCCGGGTTCAAGCGCTTCTCTTGCCTCAGCCTCCCAAGTAGCTGGGATTACAGGCACCTGCCACCACACCTGGCTAATTTTCTTTCTTTTTTTTTTTTTTTTTTTGAGATGGAGTTTTGCTCTTGTTGCCCAGGCTGGAGCGCAATGGCGCGATCTCAGCTCACCGCAACCTCCACCTCCTGGGTTCAAGTGATTCTCCTGCCTCAGCCTCCCGAGTAGCTGGGATTACAGGCATGCACCACCACACCCAGCTAATTTTGTATTTTTAGTAGAGACGGGGTTTCTCCATGTTGGTCAGGCTGGTCTCAAACTCCCGACCTCAGGTTATCCGCCTGCCTCGGCCTCCCAAAGTGCTGGGATTACAGGCGTGAGCCACCTTGCCCGGCCTCCAACTTGAATTTTTAAGAGAAAGCACTCATTCGCCAGAAAGGATCTGTCTCTCATCATTAGGAAATTGCTGCCCACCCAACTCTCCAAATAGAGAACTAAATCTTGGGCTGGGCGCGATGGCTCACGTCTGTAATCCCAGCACTTTGGGAGGCCAAGGCGGGCAGATCACCTAAAGTCGGGAGTTCGAGACCAGCCTGACCAACATTTAGAAACCCAGTCTCTACTAAAAATACAAAAATTAGCCATGCGTGGTGGCACATGCCTGTAATCCCAGCTGCTTGGGAGGCTGAGTCAGGAGAATCACTTGAGTCCGGGAGGCGGAGGTTGTGGTAAGCCAAGATCAGGCCATTGCACTCCAGCCTGGGTGACAAGAGCAAAACTCTGTCTCAAAAAAAAAAACAAAATCTAAAACAAA
The DNA here is from genome assembly GCF_028885655.2 of Pongo abelii. NCBI lineage: Eukaryota > Metazoa > Chordata > Mammalia > Primates > Hominidae > Pongo > Pongo abelii. Next base: position 26,339,258 of record NC_072000.2, read on the forward strand.
ACACTAAATGTTGGTTCTCTCTGAGCCTGCTATAATACAAGACAGGCATGGGGGCAGTGTGGTGGCTCCCAGAAAATAACTATAATGGCTTGACCCCGAGTTTTCAGCCTTATCCAAAACCCGTCTTCCCTCCAATTTCAGCTTCAGGGATCACCTGTGCTGAGATACAACATTAGGACCCAACCTTATGAGCAGCTAATCTGTGGGAGCGCCTGATGACACTGCTCTTTTCCCCAAGGACTCTACATCTGCCAAACCTAAAGGCTTCAGAAATCTGCCGGAAACCCACAACCATCCTCCTGCCCAAAGAGCATCCCTTAACCCTTAGCTGGAGTCTTCAGCCCTGGCAAAGCCCAAATAGACCCACCTCACCCTGAAACAAGACAGGCTATTCTCTTTTGCTTGCTTTTCCTTTCCCATTCTCTGGTATTCCAAGCCTCCTGCTATCAGATCCCTCACATCAGCATCGTTGAATCACCCAAAAAAAGTATGAATGAGAGAAGGGCGATCCAATGTACAACAAAACCTAGAGATGATTGGAGGCAGCTGATGGCCACTCCCTACCCCAGAGCTGCTGCTGGAGAGATACCACCCTGAGCCAAGGCAGGGAGACAGCTGCAGCCAGGCAGCACATGCTGGAAAACACCGAGCACGAGACAGCTGAGAGGAAAACGGGAGAGGCTAGTCAAGCAATGGAGAGATATTAGGGTGAGAGGCACTTGGGAGAAGAAGCAATTAGACACTGCACGGCAGCAAAGAGGAGGGTTAGCAAGGTGAGTGGAGACGAGAAGAGGGTGAAACGCACACTCACTCCTTGGTCCTGGATATAAGCAGGTTCTCACGGCAGTGCCAGCAGCAGTCAGAGAGAGAAGTGCCTTCCAGGATCTGTGGTCTGATGCTCCTCCTTCCCAGCCAGCAGTAAAAGGGAAGACCAGACAAATGCCTATGGATTTAAGCAAGAAGGGTGGAGGAGGTGAGGCAGCCCACAAAGGAAGGACTGAGGGAGGGGGAAAGGAGTATTAAGCAACCATCTGGGTCCAAGGTTCACTGGCCCTTCACATCTGCAAAAGGGGCAGCTAGGAGCTCTTGGCTCAGCACTTTCTGTGATAAGAAGGTGCTCTCTCAGGAATCTCCTTTGTCAGCTCTGCTCTGGGACCAGGGGCCCAGAAGAAAGGACAGTCAGCTGGGTGCAGTATCTGTAGCCCTGGGGAAACTGTCCCAGAGCAAGTTAGCTGAGGACAGGACAGTAGCCGGGAAGGAATACACAGTACTCTCTCTCTCTGTGTCCTCCATGCCCCACCCTAGCCTCTCTTCTCTCTCACCCCAAGCATTTAAGAAAGGGAGGAAGGTTGCACAGTGTGACACAAAGGCTTGTTCCCATGCTGAGATTACAGGAAGTGTAAGAGCAGTCTCTACACCATGTGACTGGGCATTCTAAGAGAACTCTGCACACTTCCCCGTGCAAAGAAAGACTGGGGGGTTGCCTCCACGCCTGGGCCACTGCCCCAAAGTCTGAATCTCAGACTACTTCAAAAGAAACACAGTCAAGAGATCAAACATCTGACTGCATCCCCACCAGACCCATGTGCCTTTTCATTCTTGACAAAACATACCAAGATATTTGGGATAAGCATAAATTCCTATAAACACCTTCCTCAAATATAAGTTTACTCCACTTTCCTAAAAAATATGAGGAAATCAGGCCGGGCACGGTGGCTCATGCCTGTAATCCCAGCACTTTGGGAGGCCGAGGCAGGCGGATCACAAGGTCAGGAGATCAAGACCATCCTGGCTAACATGGTGAAAACTCGTCTCTACTAAAAATACAAAAAAATAAAAATTAGCCAGGCGTGGTGGCAGGCGCCTGTAGTCCCAGCTACTCGGGAGGCTGAGGCAGGAGAATGAGGAGAATGGCATGAACCTGGGAGGCAGAGCTTGCAGTGAGCCGAGATTAGGCCACTGCACTCCAGCCTGAGCAACACAGCAAGACTCCGTCTCAAAAAAAAAAAAATTAAAAAAGAATATGAGGAAATCAGATTTCACTGAATTCTGTTGGACAGACAGGCCCAGAACAGGCAGAGGAAGCTGAGCATTTTTTCGAAATCACATAGTTTATGCTATCTTTATTATTTACTTTAAATCTGGTATTCTGAGTCTCTTTCACCAACAGAAATAGACCCTATCCATTCTGAAATCCAACCGTCTGTTTCTTCTCATATCTGTTCTAATCCTCTTTGGTTATTCTACAAACAGAGAATAGAGATCTAAATATCTCTGGGAGATATCTCTACCATACATCTTCCCATGCTAGCTCTTCAAACTTTTAATTTAATCTAGGAGGAGGATTCTGGTGTGAGTGTTCCCAGAGATCATGCTTCTCCCATGACAGGCTCACAATGATCTGAAATCCTTCTGGAGGAGACTCTCCTTTTCTCCGAAATGCTCCTGTAATAATAATTGCTATCACTTATTGAGCACTTACTGGGCCAGGCACACTGCTAAGGACTTAAGCATATTATCTCATGGAACCACCAGAGCTCACACACTCTTAATCACACAAGCATACTATCTCTCCATCTCCCCATCCCCCTGGCCTGCCTTAGTCTCTAGGCCTTCCTTTTATTTTATTTTATTTTTTATTTATTTATTTTCTTTTTTTGAGACAGAGTCTCACTCTGTCCCCCAGGCTGGAGTGCAGTGGCACGATCTTGACTCAGTGCAACCTCCACCACCTCCTGGTTCAAGCAATTCTCATGCATCAGCCTCCTGAGTAACTAGGATTACACCTGGCTAATTTTTGTGTTTTTATTTTGGTATTTTTATTTTATTTTATTTTATTTATTTTGAGACAGACACTCTGTCGCCCAGGCTGGAGTGTAGTGGTGCAATCTCGGTTCACTGCAACCTCCACCTCCTGGGTTCAAGCAATTCTCCTGCCTCAGCCTCCCGAGTAGCTGGGATTACAGGTGCACACCACCACGCCCAGCTAATCTTTTGTGTTTTTAGTAGAGTCGAGGTTTCACCATATTGACCAGGATGGTCTTAAACTCCTAAACTCAGGCAATCCACCCACCTCGGCCTCCCCAAGTGCTAGGATTACAGGCATGAGCCATCGTGCCCAGCCTAATTTTTGTATTTTTAGTAGAGACGAGGTTTCGCCATGTTGGCCAAGCCGGTCTTGAACTCCTGGCCTCAACTGATCCACCTGCTTCTGCCTCCCAAAGTGATGGGATTACAGGCGTGAGCCACCGGTGCCACCTTAGACCTTGCTTTTGGACAGGAATTATCTACATTAATTACCTGGGGGAAGATGTAAGCAGACTAGATTAAAAAGAAAGAAAGTCTTTGTCATCCTTCAGTCGATAGCCTAGACAAAAGGCTCCAACAAAGTTTGTTAATCTCCTTCCTGGCTGCCCCTCCCCTTTCTCATTCTTTGCAGGGATAAGAGGTGATTACAAGTCCTCTTGGCAATGCTGCTATTGCTAGGGTGCCCACTTCTAAAGCAAACAAAAAAAATACAAACACATCATCACGCCTGCCCTTTTAAGACCAAATTCACTGGCACCAAGGGGTGGGCATGTGTCCTAATATGACGTAAAAGAAAGGAAGGAAGGAGGGACAAAGGAAGGGAAAACTGTGAGGGAGAATGGAGAGAGAAGTGTACAGGGTTTCATTCCTGACTGGTAGCATCTGAAAAGTGAAGTCCTGTCTGTGGAATTTTGAGACAGAAATCTGCTGGGGGTAAAACCCACACTCCAGCAAACAGCACGCTCTAGTGGTAGCACCAGGAAGTGCTAGTGGACTCTAACCTACTTCAGTCTGCCCATGCACACTAGGCAAGGGAGGCTGCCATGCATAGAGAACATGAAGACCCCTCTTTTCTCAACCACTACCTAGCACCCTGGACAAGAAGGCACCATCTTTGGCAGCTCACATTTCTCTCTGAGACCCTGGGTCTTACGGTAATGCTTCCATCATTCAGGCAGCCCCACCATTCAGGCAACCTGGGACCAGCAACACTCCTAGGCTCTCCCAAAGGGGCTCTTCTACCCCAGGTTTTTTTTTTTTTTTGGTTTTTGGGTTTTGGGGGTTTTTTTCCCCGAGACGGAGTTTTGCTTTGTCCGCCAGGCTGGAGTGCAGCGGCACAATCTCTGCTCACTGCAACCTCCGCCTCCCGGGTTCTCCTGCCTCAGCCTCCCGAGTAGCTGGGATTACAGGTGCCTGCCACCGCGCCCAGCTAATTTTTGTATTTTTAGTAGAGATGGGGTTTCACCATGCTGGCCAGCCTGGTCTCGAACTCCTGACCTCGTGATCCTCCCACCTCAGCCTCCCAAAGTGCTGGGATTAAAGGTGTGAGCCACCGCGCCCAGCCCACCCCTGGTTTTACATGAGAAACCCCATAAGATAACAGCAGCCCTTGTTGCCTTTCCCTGTCTGAGATGCATTCATCTCTGAACACCCAGTGAAGACTACAGGACAACAACACTCATCCTACAGCCTGTGGAAGAAATTTGATTCAGAAACTGGCAGCAGGGCCTCCAGTATGCAGTGCCGGGCAGAACAGCCAATGGAGCCCCTCACCCTAACCTCACCCTCGAATGGCAACACCAAACACACTTCCTCCAGGAACTAGCACATAATTCAGGGTCTTGGCTCCTCAGCCAAGCTCAGGGAACTACTGTAAGAACACACTTTCTCTCCCAGAGACCCCATGTCCTGCCTGCCTGGCTCCAATCAGTCTGTGCTGCCTCCCCTAACAACAGAAACAGAAAACAGATACACTCTGGTATGACTAGATTTCCCCATCACTCCAAGCTAGAAGCTCAGCTCCTCCCTCCCCAGTTCTCTGTTTGTTTTTCTATCTTCCACTGTGGCTAAGACAGTCTCTTTAAAAAAAAAAAAAAAGTGAAACAAAAAAGAAATTGTTTACTCCTGTGCCCAGGGCTTCCATTAAGGAAGGGCTGAAGTCTCTGGGCAGAAGGTTCAGCCCAGGGAGGGACAGGGCTGGGATCAAGAAACAGGAGGCTCTTGGGTCTCCATTCAGCCAATTTTTAGGACTCCATCCTCCTCCTGCACTTCCTCTCTCGCCCACTGTCCCTCCTCTCCCACCTCTTACCTGTCCAGTGACCTTTGGGCAGGTGCGGGGAGGAGGGACTACCAGTTGAGTCAGGGGAGAAGAGAAGGTGCTAGTTAGGAGAACCAAGGGTATGGCTCACGCTGCAGCAGCTGTTGACTCTGAGGAGCAGAAAAAGCAGAGGGTAACGGGGACTGAAATGGAAAACAGGAAAACACATGTGTGACTCTGGCCGGCAGCGGGGAGGGGCCAGGGGGCGGGCTGGAGCTGGGACTGCCTGGTCAGACCCAGAGCACCTCAGTGCCTGCCAGCCTCCAGGCACCTTCTCTACTACACTGGCACCAAATACCTGAGTCTCAGCTCCTTCTCCTCCCTACCTCAGCCCCACCCCCCTCTTCCTTGTTGCCCTACATTTACTGAGCACTTAAGCTTTCCCCTCCATTGACAGTGACCTCTGATGCCTCTTGCAACTCCACTCATCCCATTTCCTACTCATCTCCCACTCGTGTACTATCCTTAGTCCTGCAGAGGGGATATGATCCCATGGTTAGGGGAAGGAAACTCTGCAGTCCCATCTCAAGAGTGTCAGTGCCATTTCAGCCCCTAAAGCAAGCCAAGGGGAGGTAATGCAAGCCAAGGAAGACCACTTATAGGGGGACAGCCAAGCACACATTTAGACACCAAGCAAGCTCACTCACAGCTGAGATCTCTAATTGGTTCAGGTGATATCAATGTGTGTCGCCAGGTAAGAGCCAACTGGGCAGTGGCACCCTGGGCAGACTAATGAGTTGGCATCCATTCAGACCAGTTTTATTTAAACATCTGTCGAATGTTTACTTAGCAGAGGTGGGGGAAATGTCAATTTTCCTGGAATACAAATTGTGTAAGCCTTTTTATATTCAAAATTAGAAATTATTACACATCAGCCAGGCGCGGTGGCTCACGCCTGTAATCCCAGCACTTTGGGAGGCCAAGGCGGGCAGATCACAAGGTCAGGAGTTTGAGACCAGTCTGGCCAACATAGTGAAACCCCGTCTCTACTAAATATACAAAAATTAGCCAGGCGTGGTGGCGGGCGCCTGTAATCACAGCTATTTGGGAGGCTGAGGCAGGAGAATCGCTTGAACCCGGGAGGCGGAGGTTGCAGTGAGCACTCCAGTCCAAAAAAAAAAAAAAAAAAGAAATTATTACATATCTTCATCACATGCAATCTTCTGAAGCAAACAACTTCTTGGTAAGCATAGTAAACCACTTAAAATGTAGATAATAGTATAAATCTCTTGCCCTCAGGGAGCAGCACTTCACAGTGCATCATGAATTTTTGGAATTACAACTGTGACTAATGCCTTTAAGCAACTGTCAGCTGGCTGGGCCCAGGGCTACACCCTGCAATTTGCACCTGTCTGTTGCAAAATTACTCCAGACACAAGCAGTCCAGGTAAGGAGTTGTCAATAAGTCTATGTCACTGGATGAAAGCCAACTCATATTTCACCAAGACACAGAAATCATAGTACACTGGCACCAAATACCTGAATTATTCCAAAGATATTTTAGTGTCCTTTAGACATTCTCAGCCTGCTACCCAACTTGCCGGCCCCTTAATTGCACTCTGGGGTCGGGTCCAAGTTGTGAGGGAAGTCCTAGGAAGAGAGAAGCTGTCCTTGTCTGCATGGGCCTCCCTGCTGTCTTCCTCACTCCACTCCAGCTTCACTGGCTTCCCTGCCGCGGCCACACAGCAAGCATGCTCCCGCCTCACAGCTTTTGCAATTCCTGTTCTCCCTGCCTGGAACATGCTTCCCAGTGATATTGTCCATTCCCGGTGTCATTTGTTTGCTGTCACCACCCCCACTAGAATGTAAGCATCACAAGAGCTTTGTTCACCACTGTATCCCCGCAGTGCAGGGCTCACATAGACAGTTAATAAATGTTTGCTGGGTTAATAAGTGAATGAATGAACTATGTTATTTATTTGATTTCCCAGGTGGCTAGGCTCCTGCGCATGTCCTTGAATTTGCTCTCCAGGCCCTCCTGTTTGGCTGCCGCTCTGGCTCCTAAGCAAGGAGTACCCGGAGGTACTCTTTTTGACAGTAATGCATTAAAGGCAAAGAAGAAAGTATGGCTTTCACAGTTTTACTGGGAGGTCTAGAATGATTTGAAACGGACTTTTGTTTCATTAATGGGAAAAGCAAAGCAAAACAAAAAGCCTATCATCTAACACTCTTTCCCTGGATCCAGGAAATTCTTATCTGCTCTACCTCACACCCAGGCTCAGGTGACTCGTCTGGGTCGGCGTGGAGATGGCGAGAGCTAAGTGCTACGGCCGCGAAAGGGTGAAGGGCAGAGGAGGAAAAGGCCGAGGGAGGTGAACGCTCAGGTTCACGCATATGCAAGTGGGCTCTACAGCGGACTTCGAAGCATATACTCAACTCCCCACCATGAGCCGGCCCGCTGCTCTACCCCTGAAAATCTCCCCCCTAGCCCGCGATCCTCGCCGGCCTATCCCTTGGCCCTTCCCATCCCCCTTCCGCCCCCGCCCAAACTGCTGGCCTCACTCACCTTTGTCCCTTTCTCCCATCCCCACCCCTCAATCCACCCGCGCTTTCTCCGGGCCCCTCCCTGCCGTTTGTCTCCCTTTTATTTCCCTCCTTCCTTTGGGCCCCCAGTCTGCGGCCCTAGGACAACGCCTTCCCAAGCTCGGACCCAGCCACCGTCCGCCTTCATTGCCCCTCTGAAGAACAGGGTAGCCCCGAGGCCCAAGTCTGGCTGTGGGGGCCCACCCGAGCTCTGCCTTGGGGGACCAGGACCTCATCCCAACAGGCGTCCCTTCCGCTCCCTCCACCTGGCCAAGCAGCCCCCGCCCTTCCCCCGACTCTAGGAAGCGCTAGAAGAGGGGGTTGCGGTGGGTGTAGGCGAAGGGCGCGCAAAGGTCCAAGCCCCGAGACCTCGCAAACCGCTCCCCTGTCCGCTCCTCGCTCCCGCACAGCTGGATTGCTGCGGGGAAATGAAAATGACCGCGGATACCCTTAGAGACTGGTCCTCCACCCCATGAATGCTCAGCTTCCTCTTCCCTCCCTCCCAACTCTGCATAAGCTGGCGGCCAGACAGGGGTCTGGGCGAGCGCCCCAACCCGTGGCCACAACTGCCTCCGGCCCCGAGATGCTTGGCTGAATCTGGGTAGTGCCCCCAGACGGGAAGCCCCTTGTTGGGGGGGCGGGGGCGGGGGCGGGAGGCGGGGCGAGGAATGTGCCTGCTGGGAGCCAGAGGAGGGGTCTCCCGAAGGCCGTCTCTTCCACCCCGGGTTCCCGACTCCCCGCCCCCTCGGGGTAGCTGTTGCATCAGCTTCCAGATTCCAAACCAAAGAAAGTGGGCTCCACTAGGGTGGGAAGGCGTCGGGCAGCAGAGCCGCCGCCAGGAGGCAGCGCTTAATCAAAAATGTCGGGCCGAGGGGTCCCAGGATACCGGAGTCCCCGGAGCATCTTTCATCTCAAGTCTTAGCAGCAGCGCGGACCTAACAAAAAAGGGAGTTGCTGAATTAGCTCAAGAAAAGGGAACTGGAAATTCTTCATCACGTTTTAAGGCTAAAAGATGGCTTGTAAATAATACAACTACCTTTTATATATCTTTTGGACAATCTAGCTTTGGGGTTTTTTTTAAGCCAAAGTTGGCGCTCTGCGGAGATCCACAGAGAGCCACCGCCTTCGAGACCAGTCTGATAGAAACACACAGAGCTTACGGAATTTCCCAGCCGCCAGGCAAGGAGGAATGTAGTCCGAAGTCATGATTTGCCCATCTTGAAGCTCAATCATTTAACACCTAATTTAGCCAGTACTGATATAGCAGAGATTTGACAGCCCTGGGAAAAGAAGCAGAATATGTCGCTATAAATTATGTAAATAGTAAGGAAATAATATGCAAAGTAGTGTATTGAGTGATTTGTAGCCACAGTTCTCATATTTCTTGCAGGAGGTGACAGTGATTTGTTCTTTGTACTGTCCTAAAAAGGGAGATAATGACAGAATTCCCAAACAGTTCACTCTTCTCTCCACAACTTCTCCAATCTTAGAATGTTCTCACAGGCATGCAAAAAGGAAGAGATTGCAAAATGAAGTAGAATTGCCTACCCAGAGTCAGCTTCCTTCGTCTTATGTTCCTTCTCCAATGTCATCATTATCAATCACAACAATTACAAGGCACCTAATTTCCCAGAGCAAAGCACTTGTACAAAAGTAACTGTAGGGGCCGGGGGCGGTGGCTCATGCCTGTAATCCCAGCACTTCGGGAGGCCAAGGCGGGCGGATCATGAGATCAGGAGATCGAGACCATCCTGGCTAACACGGTGAAACCCCGTCTCTACTAAAAATAAAAAAAAATTAGCCAGGCGTGGTGGCAGGCGCCTGTAGTCCCAGCTACTCTGGAGGCTGAGGGAGGAGAATGGCGTGAACTCGGGAGGCGGAGCTTGCAGTGAGCCAAGATCGCGCCACTGCACGCCAGCCTAGGCGACAGAGGGAGACTCTGTCTCAAAAAAAAAAAGTAACTGTATAAATACAAACTTACAGAACAGAAGGAGGCTATTTGGATAAACATATTAGACAAAACATGAGCTCACTGCACCCTTGACCTTCTGGGCTAAAGCAATCCTCCAGCCTCAGCCTCCCAAGTAACTGGGACTTGGTGGTGGGTGCCTACAGGTGGGGGTGCCCAGCTTTTTTTTTTTTTAGATGTAGTCTCGCTCTGTCGCCAGGCTGGAGTGCAATGGCACCATCTCGGCTCACTGCAACCTCCGACGACCTGGTTCAAGGGTTTCTCCTGCCTCAGCGTCCCCAGTAGCTGTGATTATAGGCACACGCCACCACGCCCAGCTAATTTTCGTATTTTTAGTAGAGACGCGGTTTCACCATATTGGCCAGGATGGTCTCAATCTCCTGACCTCGTGATCCGCCCGCCTCGGCCTCCCAAAGTGTCGAGATTACAGGAGTGAGCCACTGCGCCCGGTTTTTTTTTTGTTTCGTTTTGTTTTTTTAAGAAACAGTCTTGGCTGTCTCTAAAAACTACAAAAATTAGCTGGGCATGGTGGCATGTGCCTGTAATCCCAGCTACTCGGGAGGCTGAGGCGTGAGAATAGTTTGAACCCAGGAAGCGGGGGTTGCAGTGAGCCGCGATCACGCCGCTGCACTCTAGCCTGGGCGATGGAGTGAGACTCTGTCTCAAAAGAAAAAAAAAAAAGAGAGACAAAGTCTTGCTGTGCTGCCTAGGCTGGGATAACAAAATGTTAAAGCCAAATACAGGGCATGATGCCCTTGAAAAGCAAAGCAGTTTAAGAGAGGAAACACATGAAGCACAGATGCCTGATGCTTCATATTATTCTTAACTCGTCTTTGCCAGTTGAAGTCCAGAGGTTAAAAGACATTCAGTTTAGGATGACGAAGCTGCTTTCCTGTGGCTTCTGAGGCTGATGAAGTCATAGATGAGTGCTGTCCAGGTGCCAGACCCCTCCCTCCAACAGAGTTCCATGAGGTCCCTGAGATTGCTGATGATGTTAGTTGTCAGCACTCTGGGGTTCTGTCTCTCTCTCTCTCTCTCTCTATCTATCTATCTCTGTGTCCAGGGAGGCTGAGATGAGAGGTAGCTGTTTGGGTGAGGAGCCCTTTTCTGGTATTTACAACCCATGGATTGTCCCCCTGCTGTATCACACTAACCACATCAAAGGTTAAATTTAGGGAGGCCCAGACAGGAAGATTGCTTGAGCCTAGGAATTCAAGACCAGCCTAGGAAACATAGCAAGACCCCATCTCTACAAAAAAAAAAAAAAATATATATATATATATATATATATATATATATATAAAGGCTCAACTTGTCTTCTTTCTTTTTTTTTTTTTTTTTTTTTTGAGATGGAGTCTCGCTCTGTGGCCCAGGATGGAGTGTGCAGTGGCACAATCTTGGCTCATTGCAACCTCTGCCTCCTGGGTTCAAGTGATTCTCCTGCCTCAGCCTCCCAAGTAGCTGGGACTACAGGTGTCCACCACCGCACCTGACTAGTTTTTGTATTTTTAGTAGAGTTGAGGTTTCACCATATTGGCCAGGCTGAACTCCTGACCTTGTGATCCGCCTTCCTCGGCCTCCCGAAGTGCTGGGATTACAGGCGTGAGCGATGGCGCTTCTAAAGACCCTTCTCTTCCCAGATTTCCTAGTTCCAATGAAACGTCCCATCCTGCTCCCAAAGTCCTCCAGCTCTGGCTCCTTGACTCCCACATCTGTTAAATAATTGTACTTGTCCACTTTTGCATGCTGTGTTCATATTATACACATTGTTCACCTAAATGCATATGCCCCACTCCACCCCAGGTGTTTTTTGTTTGTTTGTTTGTTTGTGACAGTATCTTGCTCTGTCACCTAGGCTAGAGGACAGTGGTGTGATTACAACTCACTGCAGCCTTGACCTCCCCAGGCTCAGGTGATCCTCCCACCTCAGCCTCCCACATAGCTGGGACTACAGGCACACGCCACCATACGGGGCTAATTTTTTGTTTTGCTTTTTGTTTTTTGTTTTTCCGAGATTGAGTTTCACTCTTGTTGTCCAGGCTGGAGTGCACTAGCGCGATCTCGGCTCACTGCAACCTCTGCCTCCCGCGTTCAAGTGAGTCTCCTGCCTCAGCCTCCCAAGTAGCTGGGATTACAGGCACATGCCACCACACCCAGCTAATCTTTGTATTTTTAGTAGAGACAGGGTTTCGCCATGTTGGCCAGGCTGGTCTCGAATCCTGACCTAGGTTATCCGCCTGCCTCAGCCTCCCAAAGTGCTGGGATTACAGGCATGTGCCATCCCACCCGGCCAATTTTTTGTATTTTTTGTAGAGACAGGGTCTCACCATACTGTCCAGGATGACCTCGAACTCCTAGGCTCAAGCAATCCTCTCACCTCACTGACCTCAACATCCCAAGTAGCTAGGACCACAGGTGCATGCCACTATGCCTGGCAAAACACACACACACACAATAATTAAATTTTAGTAGAGGCAAGGTCTCACTATGTTGCCCAGGCTAGTCTCAAACTCCTAGGCTCAAGTGATCCTCCAACCTCAGCCTCCCAAAGTGCTGGGATTACAGGCCATGAGCCACAGTACCTGGCCAGTTTCTCATCTTTTCTTTTGTGTGTGTGTGTGTGTGTGTGTGTGTGTGTGAGAGAGAGAGAGAGATGGAGTTTCACTCTTGTGTGCAATGGCGTGATCTCGGCTCACCACAACCTTTGCCTCCGGGGTTCAAGTGATTCTCCTGCCTCAGCCTCCCGAGCAGCTGGGATTACAGGCATGCACCACCACACCCAGCTAATTTTGAATTTTTAGTTTGGGGTTTAGACGGGGTTTGACGATGTTGGCCAGGCGGGTTTCAAACTCCTGACCTTGTGATCCACCCACCTCGGCCTCCCGAAGTGCTGGGATTACAAGCGTGAGCCACCGCGCCCGGCCTAACGAAGGCCTTTTAAATACAAACATGCACACATGCATCCATAGACACATGCATCTTGGATGTTAGCCTTTTAATTAAGCTGACTTTTAACTATTGAGCTCCTTAACAAAAGAAAAAAAAATTTTTTTAATCTCATTACCATATTTCAGCTATGACAAAATACTACTAAACTAACGATGATCACACTAATTATATGATTTCTGAGTGTTCTAAGTGTAAGCAGAAATTAACACCTGCTGGCTGTTAAATGCTAACTTTAGTCGTTTAAAAGGAATTTGCAAGACAAAATCCCAAACCAGTGTCTTACCTAGTGATGGGGCTCAGTCTGTAGACTGTTCTCTACCAGCCTAGAAGCAGGAAAAAAAAAAACTCATCTTCCCAATTGGAAGTGAGTTCAAACTCATGGAAGCAGGAAAATGCAGGAAGCAAGTAAAACTCCAAAAACAAACAAACAAAAAAAGCAGTTGTAAAAAATAAACTTTAGATCTCGACCAAATTTTGGGAGATCAGGGTTTCTCTAGAGGGGATGCTCTCAGACCTCAGCAAATTGTCCTACTGGTTTGAGCCATAAAGTTAGCTCATGCTGGTACCAAGCACCGATAGGAGATTTCTTTTATTTTTTTGAGATGGAGTCTCGCTCTGTCGCCCAGGCTGGAGGGCTGTGGCACGATCTTGGCTCACTGCAATCTCCGCCTCCTAGGTTCAAGTTATTCTCCTGCCTCAGCCACCCGAGTAGTTGGGATTACAAGTGCACGCCACCACAGTCGGCTAATTTTGTATTTTTAGTAGAGATGGGGTTTCACCACGTTGGCCAGGCTGGTCTCAAACTCCTGACCTCAAGTGATCCACCTGCCTTGTCCTCCCAAAGTGCTGTGATTACAGGCATGAGCCACCACGCCCAGCCAATAGGAGATTTTTCTTTAAAGGTCAAGGGCATCTCCACTCAGAATTCCTCTGTGCTTACCAAAATGTGAACCCCCAAAATTTGAGACAGGTCTCACTTAATTTAAAAAGTTTATTTTGCCAAGGTTGAGGATGTGCCTGTGACACAGTCTCAGGAAGTCCTGAAGACATGTGCCCAAGGTGGTCTGGGCACAGCTTGGTTTTATACATTTTAGGGAGACGTGAAAATGTAAGAAGTAGCATTAGTTCTGTCCAGAAAGGCAGAGACAGCTCAAAGCAAGGCCCCCTCACTGGAGGCCCCCAGGTCACATGTAGGTGAGAGACAGATGGTTGCATTATTTTGAGCTTCTGATAAGTCTTTCCAGAAGAGGTAATCAGAATATGCATCTATCTCTGTGAGTAGAGAGATGACTTTGAATAGAATTGGAGGCACATTTGCCCTGAGTTGTTCCCAGGTTCTCAGCTTGAAGAGGACCAAGATATTTTCCCTTCACACCTGGCAGACAGTTAATGGGCTCTTTTGTAGGAGTTTCAGGATTTATAAAGCACTTTCACTCACATTATCACTTTTAGATCGTTTTCACAAATGTAACATATTAAGCATTTTTAAAATTAAAAAATGAAGGATAAATGACTTCTCCAAGACAGTACTGAATAGCAAGTGATAAAAAGAGGGGAGTCGCCAATCAGGGTTTGCCACTTTCTAGTACCTACCTCACAGGGTTGTTGCAAGGATAATATTAAGCAATGTGTGGTGGTAGCACTTATAAAAATGGAATGTCACATCTTAGCTCCAATACAATACCCCTTTCTCAGGAAAGTCATCTTTGATGGTCTACTGTAGATCAAGTTCACACGATAAACTCACAAACAACATGTATTTCCTTTCCCAGCACTCAATGACAATATTCATGTAGGTCATCATTTGATTGTCTCTTTTTTTTTTTTTGAGATGGAGTTTCGCTCTTGTTGCCCAGGCTGCAGTACAATGGCGCAATCTCGAATCACCGCAACCTCTGCCTCCCGGGTTCAAGCAATTCTCCCGCCTCAGCCTCCCGAGTAGCTGGGATTACAGGCATGTGCCACCATGCCTGGCTAATTTTGTATTTTTAGTAGAGACAGAGTTTCTCCATGTTGGTCAGGCTGGTCTCGAACTCCCAGCCTCATGTGATCCGCCAGCCTCAGCCTCCCAAAGTGCTGGGATTACAAGTGTGAGCCACTGCACCTGGCCTGTCTTGTTTCTTTTATACCGAGAGCTCTATCAGGATATTGATGTCTGGTTTTGTTCTCCGTAAAATCTACGCCTAATACAGCATTTACCATACGGAATTTTTTTTGAGACAAGGTCTCGCTCTGTTACTCAGACTGGAGTGCAGTGGCATGATCTCTGCTTACTGCAGCCTTAGGCCTTCCAGGCTCAAGCGATCCTCCCACCTCAGCCTCCCAAGTAGCTGGGACCACAGGCATGCGCCACCACACCCAGCTAATTTTTCATTTTTTTGTAGAGAGGGAGTTTCGCCATGTTGCCCAGGCTGGCCCAATTTCCGATTAACTCTAGATTTGATTACTTTTCTTAGTCTAGGAAAACTGTGTTACAGTGATGCGAGGATCTGTAGAATGACGTGGATGTTACTCCTGAAATCAAAGTCACTATTAATATCAATTTCAATGAACTAGAGACCGCTGTAGGGAGGTTGTGGGAACTGTTCAGAACGGCTTAATCTGGGAGGACACAACTTCTACTGAGAATGCATGCGCTGAACGACAATTCGTTTTCACCTCAAAAACCTGGATCACGGTTTTGTCTCTCCTTCCGTACGATGACCCAAGATGGCGGAGCCCGTGATTGAAAACCCAGATTCAAGATGGCGACTTCCTGCTTCCCCGATAGCGTCGCGCGTGGCCACCGAGGCCACGCCTACTTCCGGCTACCCCGGCTACTCCTGCTCAGCATGGCTGCTTTGGCGACTCTTCTCTTCAGTGAGTGGGTATAGATAGGGACCGTGGACTCGGGGGCCTGTTGGGGACGGGCACAGGACCCCTGATCCGGCTGCGCGGCCTCTCCCCCAACTCTGCTCTGTTCTCCCAGCAGGTGTCCGGAGGCTGCACTGCAGCGCAGCCGCTTGGGCGGGCGGCCAGTGGCGACTACAGTGAGTGCTGGGATGAGGGGACCTGGGGGACCAGAAGCTGGGCTAGGTCCTCACAGATCTGTTTTTCTCCACACAGGCAGGGACTGGCTGCCAACCCCTCCGGCTACGGGCCCCTTACAGAGCTCCCAGACTGGTCATATGCGGGTAAGCGCTGATCTGACAGTTAACTCCACAGGGGAGATTTTCACCCAGAGGGAACGCCCCTGGACAGGGAGCTGGGGGTATCAAGGTGGGGGCGTGTAAAAGTGTTTAACTTTTTATTTGGAAAACGGAATTTGGGGAAAGAAGCCCTCTTGTTTATTTTGTAGACTGCATTTCGACTAAAGAAGGTAAAGCTAAACAGGATCTTGGCTTGTGGAGATAAGCAGAAGATAATTCTGACTTGGGGCCGCCAGGGTGGAAGGGGGTGACAAGACTTCTGCGTTTTTCAAGGGGGACATTTTTTTTAACCAAGAACCACTTTTCTCTGTGGTTAGTGAATTTTCAGTATTTGGTACCAAATGCAGGGAGAGCTCTTTGAAAAGCTGCAGAAATAAGCGTCTCAGAGGGGTAGAAGAATGAAGACTATGGATGGCAGGCTCCCTTCAGAAAATTCTTTTACCTTTACTTACAAAAGAGAGACAGAGGGAGAATGGATATTAGCCCTAGAAAGGAGGACCTTAGAGAAGTTGAAGCTACTCCCCGTTCTCCTTATGAGACTCCAGTGTACAAGTAGGAAATTTGAGGCCTACAGAAGTGAATTGCACATGATCATACAGCTAGGTAGTAGCAAAGCCAAGACTAGAACATAGGCCAGTCCTCCTTGACAACACAGAGATGTGAATATTTAATATCCTATTGTTGATCTCTAGGAGTATGATCCTGCTTAATTGGATAATTGGTGACTGAGGAAGATGGTGAAGATTTTTTCTACTCGTTATTTACTGTAAGAAGCCTGGCATCTCCTTGTAGTAGTATGGACTATTGGAAAGATTCTGGAATTACATATGACTGCTTCTTTTTTTTTTTTTTTTTTTGAGATGGGGTCTTGCCCTGTCACCCAGGCTGAAGTGCAGTGGCATGATCATTGCTCACTGCAGCCTTGATCTCCTGGGCTCAAGCAGTCCTCCCACCTCAGCCCCCTAAGTAGGTGGGACCACAGACACACACCTGGCTAATTTTTTTTTTTTTTAACTTTTAGTAGAGACAGGGTCTTGCTATGTTGCCCAAGCTGGTCTTGAACTCCTGGCTAATTTTTTTTTTTTAACTTTAGTAGAGACAGGGTCTTGCTATGTTGCCCAAGCTGGTCTTGAACTCCTTAGCTCAAGTGATCCACCTCAGCCTCCCAAAGTGCTGGGATTACAGGCATGAGCCACCGCGCCCAGCCTATGGACCTTATTCTTAATCCAGGCTTTCCTTCTCGCTAAGTCTGTGGTCTTGGACAAATTACTTAATTTTATCTTAGTCTCAGTTTCCATATCTGTAAAAGAATACCTAACTCATGTGGTTCTTATAAGGATAAAATGAAACAACCAATGTAAAACATGTGGCATACACAATATTGGTTCCCCTTCCTGGTAAATAACACCTCTTCTGTGTCTTGCCTTCAAACTTTTGGGCACTCTGTTTCTTTCTTTGCAGAAAGTAAACTACTTGGGTCAGATACTGCATCTTTTCAGCAAGTCAGAAGATATTTATGGATTTTTATTAACATGCTTATGTGCTACACTATACTGTGAATAGCAAAAGCTAGCGACACAGTCCCTGACCCAAAGAACTTAAAGTCTAACTGGGACAAAGCATGGATGTTTTAAAAATTAAGTAATAGTATTCAGGGCCATGCGCCTACAGTTCCAGCTACTCGGGAGGCTGAGGCAGGAGAATCGCTTGAGCCCAGGAGGCAGAGGTTGTAATAATCTGAGATCATGCCATTGCACTCCAGCCTGGGTGATGGAGCGAGACCTTGTCTCAAAAATAATAATAAGTAATAATATTTCAATACTCTGCCCCTTTCCAAAAGGACCTGAGGTAGCTAAATAACACTTTAAAAAAAAAAAAAAAGAAAAAAAGTACAGTAAATGTCCCAAGGCAAATAGGTGAATATTAAATATTCAGTACTTCTTTCAGAAGAGAAGGCTGATGGACTTGAAGAGATTAGCATTTCTGGGAAAGTTAGGGTTTGAGTGGACCTAAGGATGAAGATTTGGCTGGAAGAAAAAAAGAGGGCATTTCATTGTGGAGTGGGATGGAATTTAGCAAAGATACATAGTACAACAGTGATCACATTGCTTAAGAG
The DNA here is from genome assembly GCF_028885655.2 of Pongo abelii. Lineage (NCBI taxonomy): Eukaryota > Metazoa > Chordata > Mammalia > Primates > Hominidae > Pongo > Pongo abelii. The sequence goes on from NC_072000.2 coordinate 26,357,128, forward strand.
TTTCTGGTTTGTGTGTTTTTTTTTTTTTTTGAGATGGAGTCTGGCTCTGTCGCCCAGGCTGGAGTGCAGTGGCGTGATCTCGGCTCACTGCAGGCTCCGCCTCCCGGGTTCAGGCCATTCTCCTGCCTCAGTCTCCCCAGTAACTGAGACTACAGGCGCCCACCACCACGCCCAGCTAATTTTTTGTATTTTTAGTAGAGATGGGGTTTCACCGTGTTAGCCAGGATGGTCTCAATCTCCTGACCTCGTGATCCACCTGTCTCGGCCTCCCAAAGTGCTGGGATCACAGGTGTGAGCCACCACGCCTGGCCAAGAGTTTCTGAAGACAAAGCAGTAGATTCAGCATTGCAGAGGACCTCAAATACAAGGCTAATGAGAGTTCAGTGAAATAGAGTAGTAAATTAGCCGGGCATGGTCGTGGGCACCTGTAATCCCAGCTACTCAGGAGGCTGAGGCAGGAGAATTGCTTGAACCTGGGAGGCGGAAGTTGTGGTGAGCTGAGATCATGCCGTTGCACTCTAACCTGGGCAACAAGAGCAAAAGTCTGTCTCAAAATAAAAAATAAAATAAAAAAGGCCGAGCACGGTGGCTCACGCTTGTAATCCCAGCACTTTGGGAGGCCGAGGCGGATGGATCACGAGGTCAAGAGATCAAGACTATCCTGGCCAACATGGTGAAACCCCGTCTCTACTGAAAATACAAAAATTAGCTAGGGATGGTGGCACGTGTTTGTAGTCCCAGCTATTCGGGAGTCTGAGGCAGGAGAATCTCTTGAACCCGGGAGGCAGAGGTTGCAGTGAGCCGAGATTGCACCACTGCACTCCCACCTGGCAACAGAGCGAGACTGTCTCAAAAAATAATAAATAAATGAAATAAAATGAAAAAGAGTAGTAATATGTCTAGGAGCTTATTCTGGGTTATCGTACCTCACCCTTGAAGATGATGGACATATTTTAGGATAATTAAGCTACAATGTATATGAAATGGAAGAGAGGAGCTAGAGATTGGTTCTTCCCTTATTCCTATCACAGTATTTGCACAAGGTGATGCAGACCGTCTCTAACACTTGCCTTATCTCTCACTTCTACTTGTAGATGGCCGCCCTGGTCCCCCAATGAAAGGCCAGCTTCGAAGAAAAGCTGAAAGGGAGACGTTTGCAGTGAGTGGCTAGAGCAACAGCCAGGGCTACCTGGAAGGAAAACATTTAAATCATAATTTGTCTTGAGCTGTGTTGCACCTAAGCAAACATGTACCCCTCATACAGAGGTTTTATTAATAACAGCCAAGGTTTTTTTTTGTTTTTGTTTTTTGTCAGACGGAGTTTCGTTCTGGTTGCCCAGGCTGGAGTGCAATGGCGCCATCTCAGCTCGCCTCAACCTACTCCCGGGTTCAAGCGATTCTCCAGCCTCAGCCTCCTGAGTAGCTGGGATTACACACGTGTGCCACCATGCCCAGCTAACTTTGTATTTTTAGTAGAGACAGGGTTTTTCTATGTTGGTCAGACTGGTCTTGAACTCCCCACCTCAGGTGATCCGCCTGCCTCAGCCTCCCAAAGTGCTGGGATTACAGGTGTGAGCCACCGTGCCTGGCCCCAGCCAAAGGTTTTAATAGCACTGTGAGAAGGGAAGAAGAGAGTGGGGCACTCCCAGGACAGGAACCAGTAGTAGACATCCTGCTGCACATTTTGCTGTCTCCCTCTGCTTCCCAAGCCAGAACTTGGTCCCACTGGGGAGTCAGCAGCGTCATTTTCCAGATGAAACCTCTGAATTTGTAAGTGGAAGGATATATAGTATAGCGCTGAAGTCCCAGATGTTATCCACACTGTTTTCCTGTCTGTTTCAGAGACGAGTTGTACTGCTGTCACAGGAAATGGACGCTGGATTACAAGCATGGCAGCTCAGGCAGCAGAAGTTGCAGGAAGAACAAAGGAAGCAGGAAAATGCTCTTAAACCCAAAGGGACTTCACTGAAGAGCCCACTTCCAAGTCAATAAAAAGCAACTCCTGCCTCCCTTCCTCAGCCTGTCTCTGGATTTCTTTTCTATCACCTAGATGCTTCATCCAGCCAGAAGAGAGCCTTCACATTCCCCATCTGTCTTCAGAGCAAAAGAGCTGGGACATCAAGAACAAGCTGTTAGATCACTGCCTGGGAAGCTTGGCTTAGTGCCCTCATCTCTGGTTCCATTGCAGTTCAGCTAAGTCTTGCTTTAAAATTTTTACCTCCTGGCTGGGCGCGGTGGCTCACGCCTGTAATCCCAGCACTTTGGGAGGCTGAGGCGGGCAGATCACAAGGTCAGGAGTTCGAGACCAGCCTGGCCAACCCAGCCTGGCCAACATGGTGAAACCTCGTCCCTACTAAAGATACAAAAAGCTAGCCGGGTGTGGTGGGGTGCGCTTGTAATCCCAGCTACTCAGGAGGCTGAGGCAGGAGAATCGCTTGAACTCGGGAGGCAGAGGTTGCAGTGAGCCAGGGTCGCGCCATTGCACTCCAACCTGGGCGACAGGGCGAGACTCCGTCTCAAAAAAAAAAAAAAAGTTTTACCTCCTTTGCAGGCCATAGGATTAGCCCAACTATAAGAAACAGCTGTTCTGTGAACATGAAAAGGGGACAGCAGTTTTCCTGGTTCTAGCCAGGCAGTCAAGCCTTTAACAGCTCATACACAGTTTAGGCCATGTACAGCTGGCATCTAATAAATGTTTTCATGAAAAAGATTTTCTAGCCGAGGTCCCTTTTTTGGCAAGCATCTGGTGTCAGTCTTCCTAAGATTCAGATACGTGGTCCAGGAGGTTACCCCCACTGGAAAGGCTGATGTGGGAAGAATCATCTGGGTGTTGCATGTTCTGCCAAGAGTGGGGTTCTGAGGTCTCCATGGTTCTGACTGCATTCCAGAGATGGGTTGAAGAGGGGCCTGTACCTCCCAACGCCAGCTTGTGTAGGAAAGCCCTACATGAGGGCTCAGCCCTCAGTCACTGTGGGGTAGGTAGCTGTTTAATAACACACACCATATACTTCCCACAAACCTGGAGGCTCCACAGGACCTGAAAAGCTTTTCATTTTATTGATCATGAATCTGAGGGCAAAAGACCTTTGTTTTCATTACAATACTGAGCACTAGACTTCTATTCTGCTACAGAAGTGCATCCCTAGGATTTCTGGAGCTTCCTACCTGACCTAATTTCTGTCCACCTTCCTCTATTCCTTCCTTTGCTTTCTTCTCCCTTCCTCCTCGCACTACCTCCGTCCTCTCTCACTGACCAAATGCAATTCTTGGATCTTAGATTTCGCTGATAGTCTAGTTTTCTGTCTCCCACACTTTTCCTGCTTCTGTTGTGCTGCTTTTCCAGATCTGTCTAGTTCCCAACTCATCTGTTTCCCTTTCTCACGGTCAGCTTTATCCTGCCCTGTCCCTTCCCTACATACCTCCACCTTTTGTTCTGAGTCCAGTAAGTCCCTAAAGGAGATTATACTCTTTAAGAATTGCCTCCTTTTTCAGTGTAGAGGTGGAACTAAACCCCAGAGTCCCAACTCCCAATCCCTTCTTTTACAATAATTTCACCCAACTTGATTTGCTTTCCCCCAGATCCCACGGCCTTGTACCCTTTTCCTCCCAGCGAGTTCCAATTAAAGGTACAGCCACATTACAAATAACAATAAAGGAATCACCTTTGTCTTTTGTACAAAGGTTGGAGCCACAGATCCAGTATGGTTGTGGGGTTTGTTGTTGGTAGTTGGGTTATAGTTTGGATTTTTTTAGCAGCAGAGGGAGGGACATAGACAGTTGTCTACAGGGCCCAGAAGATAACCCCCTATTAGTAAACTGGCCCCTTCTCCCTCTGCAGGTCTCATGGGCATGGAAGAAGACCCCACCACCATCCCACACTCTGAGCTCCTCGTTGCCCCTAGCCACATAGCCCCCAATAATTCCCACCCTGAGGTGAGACAAATGCTGAATACCAGAGTAATCAAGCCACTCAGAATATGCTTATGGGGACAAAGTCTCCCACATCCCGTCCCCTAGATCCCCCTACAGCCCCCTGCTGTCCACCGCGGCCTCAACCCCTGCAGATGGCAGCCTGCACCACAAAAAGGCAACCTAGAGGGGTTTTTTTTTTTTTCCTTCCAGTTCTTGGTTGTAATTGGATTCAGGCTAAAACAACCACGTCCCCAACCAGGAAAGGAGGGCACTGGGGCGGGGACGGAGGAGAGGCTGTGGGAGAAGGGAGGGACCAGAGGAGAGAGCGAGAGAGGGATCCAGACCCCAGTTCGCCGACTAAGCAGAAGAAAGATCAAAAACCGGAAAAGAGGAGAAGAGCAAACAGGCACTTTGAGGAACAATCCCTTTAACTCCAAGCCGACAGCGGTCTAGGAATTCAAGTTCAGTGCCTACCGAAGACAAAGGCGCCCCGAGGGAGTGGCGGTGCGACCCCAGGGCGTGGGCCCGGCCGCGGAGCCCACACTGCCCGGCTGACCCGGTGGTCTCGGACCATGTCTCCCGCCCCAAGACCCTCCCGTTGTCTCCTGCTCCCCCTGCTCACGCTCGGCACCGCGCTCGCCTCCCTCGGCTCGGCCCAAAGCAGCAGCTTCAGCCCCGAAGTAAGTGAGCTCCCCGGCCCTTCCCGGAGTCGCGCCCGCCGGGAGGCGAGCCCGGGGGTCTCCAAGGGGACAGCCTCTATTCGGAGAGGAGGGCTTTTGGGATCTCGGCTGCTCAGGCCTGCAGGATTCCCCCTCCCATTCTTTTTCCTCTTCGTCTCCAAACTTCCAGATCGATCCAACTTTTGCCCGCTTCCAACCAGCTGCCCCCACCCCCTGCGCCGCCGACTCTCTTTCCCATTCCTTCTTTTTTCCCAGTCCTTGGAAGAACTTTACAACTGGGGCGAATTCCCCCTTCCCCAATTCCCTTGGGCTCTGCGCTCAGCTCTGGAACCGCCTGATAAACATTTGGACTCCGCTCAAACCCCGCGCTGTCCCGGCTCCTCGTCATGCGCGAGAGTTTGTTGTTTCTTCGACTTCCCAGCTCTCCAGCGCTCTCCCGCCGGCGCGCCCTCCGATGGGCGCTTCGGCCTCCCCGGGTGGCCCAGGCCCTCAGCGGACGCGTCTGCGGCCAGGTGGGGGTCGAGGGTGGACGGCCGAGCGTCCAGGGCCACAGCCCCCGTCTCCCCGAGAGGACCCCGCTGTGTCCCTACCCGCATCCCTGGCGTCGAGGGTCGCAGCGCCGGCGCGCTGGCCGCGTTTCCGTACACACAAAGCTCTCCTTGTGAGCCGGGCGATCGGCCGGGTCGCTGCCTCCCCCTATCCCCCACCCGCGTCGGCGCCTTCAGGCCCTTTTTGTTGTTAATTGTTTTTCTGTGTTAATTGCAGGGAGCCTGGGGGCGTCGCTTGGGGAATGGGGAGAGGGTCTGGTCCCGGGTGCCCTCACACGTCGCGGCTGGCTCGGGCGCCCCCCACCCCCACCCCGGCCCAGACGGTGGCCCACCGGGCCCCAGAGGAAACTGCGTGGGAGTTGTCTGAGGAGGTTTTTCCTCTCTCTCTCTTATTTTGGGGTGAAGGTGGGAGACGGATTTAATGAGCTTCTTATTTTGGGCCATCTCAACCCACTCAGCCTGGCAAGGGCCTGGGTGCGGTCGGGAGGGACCAGGAAGGGCCCTAGAAGGGGGATGGGATCTGGGTTTAGCTTCTCCGCCCTGGTCCCACCCCGGAGAAAACTCTTTGGAAAGAATACTGTCTTCTCTCTCCGTCCATGAAAGGGTCTGGGGCCGACTGGAAAAGTATGGCCCCAGGAATGGGGGTGGAAGACGAAACGTGGAGTGCTCAGAGATCAGGGAGAGTAAAAACCTGCCCTGGTGCTGGAGGCTGAGCCTGACTGTCCGGGAGGAGTCGTCCTCTTCCCAGGCCTAGAGTCCTCCTCTGAGACCTGAAAGGGAGCGCCCCTAACAAAACGAGCCTGAGCATCTGGGGAGCTGCCCACCGCCAACTTCACTGCCTTGCCTTTTTTCCCTCCCCTGCTCTGCTGGGTCCGCCAGGGGAGGGGCGGCTGCCCTGGCTCGGTTTTAATTGGGTCATGGGCGGTCCCAGTGCCAGAACCACCATTTGCTTCTGGGCCCTAGAAGGGAGGGAGGAGCAGCCCCAGAGGCTAGGATACAGGGCCTACTGCAGAGCTGGAGGTCCCCCACCCTCCCCTGGACCCCTAAGCCAAGGTGGGAGGTGTTCGTTGACTTTCTCCTAGGGGATACCTTGCATCTCTCATTCGCAAAGACAAAGCCAGCCAACTGAGTTCTTTGACCCAACATAGTTGCTTTTTTCTCCAGGCCAGTGTGGAGGGAAAGCTGGGGTGGTGCAGGCCTCATGCAGCTGGGTCCCTCCCACCAGGCCTCCAGAGTCCTGCACCAGCTCCAGGACAGCCCTCTCCTCCCCATGGCCTGTCTGGCGCTGGGCCCTTCCTCCCACCCAGCCGCAGACACAAGAGTCCTCTCTTCTGTGGTTTCGACCTCATAGTCTCTTTGAGGAGAGAAACTTGCCTAGGCCTGGGGGGAGGAGAGGGATGGGGGCACTTCCTTTCCAGGCCTTGCGGCTCTCTTCACTCCAGGGGAGTCCTTCACTTGACTGAGCCTTCATTTTTCTCCCGAGGGTATGGGGTGGAGGTTGTGAGTGTGAATATTTAGACCCGCCTAGCTTCTTGAACGACTCCAGAGGGGATTTCCCCCAGAGCTCCGGGGTGTGGATTCTCCCCATCTCTGTGCTGCCCTTCCTTCTGTCGTTCTGCTCTAGGCGAATTCTCTCAGCTTTGCTTTCTGAGGATTGAGGGGGCCTGGCCTCAGTCCTCCTGCCTTCCAGCGTCAGTAGACCAGTCCCATCCTTCCCCAAGTCCTGAAGCAGCTGCTCCTCAACCAAGGGTCATAAGCCTGGGGTGTGTTTATCCTACAGGTAGGCTAGGGGCAAAAGACATTTCCTGCATAGTTAGGCACAGGCCACAGCAGGCCTCCCCAGGCACTGGCTGTGCCATCAGCCAGAACAGGTCAGGGCAAGCCTGCAGCTCCCTGAGAGCAGCCCCGGACTGGTGTGCCCTGCTTGGCTCCCTCTGGTATACCAAAGGTTAAATGTCACTCCTTCCTCTACCCCTGAGGAGGGGCTCTCAGAGCCTCAGAGCTAGGTGGTGCTAGGGTTGTTCTAGCCAAGACTGTTGGCTGGGAAAAGGCTGGGTTGTTTACATCTCGGGTTCTAGCTCGCATCAGCCTTGGGGGATCACTTCCCAGAACCATGTTGCAATTCTTGCCCCTGTGGGCTCAGGTCCCCAGTCAGCTGCTCTTGAGTCACCCCCAATCCCCACGCAAGACTACTGCCCCATCACCAGGACCTGAGCCCAGAGGTGAAGGGCCACGTGGCAATCCATCCTGTTGGCCTTGGCTAGGAGATGCGGCGCCCAACAGCAGCCTCCCCCATCTCCCCTCCAAGGTCCCGTCCTGGGCAACCTACAGTCCCTTCCCGAACTCCCTAAGAAAGCAAAGCTGGAGCAGGGACTAGAGCTATCTGGGTGGTGTCTTCTCCCCATAAAAGAATCCAAGCATCTTCATATTTCATATATAACTTGGCTTGTTTTACTTTTTTTTTTTTTTTTTTTTTGAGACATAGTCTGGCTCTGTCACCCAGGCTGAGTGCAGTGGCGCGATCTTGGCTAACTGCAACCTTGGCCTCCCAGGTTCAGCAATTCTCCTACCACAGCTTCCCGAGTAGCTGGGATTACAGGTGCCCACCACCATGAGCGGCTAATTTTTGTATTTTTAGTAGAGACAGGGTTTCACCATGTTGGCTAGGCTGGTCTCGAACTCCTGACCTCAGGTGATCTGCCCGCCTCAGCCTCCCAAACTGTTGGGATTACAGGTGTCAGCCACCACGCCCAGCCTGGCTTGTTTTACTTTGAGGCTTTAAGAAAATACTCCATTGTTCTTACAGTAAAGGCTGACTTTCTCCTCAACAGGGCTTTGCAGTGTGTGTACCTTTTAATCAAACACCAAAAACCTAACATTAATTTAAGGCAATATGCCAGCCTTTATATTATGACCAATTCACAACATACCTGAAATAAAATGCAGTCACCAAGTCTCTTCCTCCACCCCTATCTCCCACTTCCTCTGTTGAGAATCTTTTTTTTTTTGAGACGGAGTCTCGTTCTGTCGCCCAGGCTGGAGTGCAGTGGCGCAATCTCAGCTCGCTGCAAGCTCCGCCTCCTGGGTTCAAACCATTCTTCTGCCTCAGCCTCCCGAGTACCTGGGACTACAAGCGCCCGCCACCACGCCCAGCTAATTTTTTTTGTATTTTTAGTAGAGACGGGGTTTCACCGTGTTAGCCAGGATGGTCTCAATCTCCTGACCTCGTGATCCGCCTGCCTCGGCCTCCCAAAGTGCTGGGATTACAGGTGTGAGCCACCACGCCCGGCCTCTGCTGAGAATCTTAAATAGGCCTTTAGGTTCCAAGCCATAGGTCAGATGCTGCTTGGATAAGGACAGCAGCAAGATCCTGGCTTCAGCTGGATCATACCTCTTACCACATCCTAGTTTCCCCTTGTAGCAGCCAGCCTTAGCTCTAGCTCTTTTTTGTGCCCTCCTTTCTAAAAAGATCTCAGCTGTGAGGGTCCTGGGGACATGGCACTCCCATCCCAGGAGGGCCTCAGGTCAAGCCCAATAGTAGAGCTCACTCAGCCTGTCAACACCCCTCCCCACCCATCATGGGCATAGCCCATTCCCAGGTGGAACATGCTATATTTGCAAGAACACTGACATGGGGGAGAAAAGTGCTAGAAGGAATCACAGCTCTGAGAAGACATCTCAGAACCCCATTAAACCACCAGGGCTCTCTCTCATTTTCAAGAGAGCTACAGCCAAGAGCCTGTTTGGGCCCATAGCCCCGAGGGGACAAGCCCTACTGGGGCCTGGGCCAGAGATCGGGTCTAGCCTGGGAGTTCCTCCAGACCTGCTGCCGGAGCCAAGCTGGGAACCCACTGCCCTTTCCTTACCAAGCCAAGGCTGTAAGCTGGGCATTGTCGGGGAGGTAGAGGCACCCCATGGGCCAGGTAGGGACACTCTAAGCCATACCCCTTTCCCTACAGGCCTGGCTACAGCAATATGGCTACCTGCCTCCCGGGGACCTACGTACCCACACACAGCGCTCACCCCAGTCACTCTCAGCGGCCATCGCTGCCATGCAGAAGTTTTACGGCTTGCGAGTAACAGGCAAAGCTGATGCAGACACCATGAAGTAAGTGCTAGACCCTGGCAGGAGTTCTGCCTAGCACCCACTGACAATGCCACCGCCACAGATGTTCCTACCTGAATGCCTGGCTTGTGCACCCCACCCCCCATATCTCATCCCCACGTGCTGATCCTGACCCTCTCATGTTCACCCTGACCTCATAACCTTGGCCTTTCCCCACATTGACACACAGCAAGTCTCACCCAACACTGATGGTGGAGACCTTTCTCTTTCATACACTGCACTGATCCCAATCCTCACACCCAAACCCACTCCAGGGCCATGAGGCGCCCCCGATGTGGTGTTCCAGACAAGTTTGGGGCTGAGATCAAGGCCAATGTTCGAAGGAAGCGCTACGCCATCCAGGGTCTCAAATGGCAACATAATGAAATCACTTTCTGGTGAGTCCAACAGGCAAGCAACCTTTCTCACATCTGGTTATTATTCCCTACCCATTGTGCTTATGCAGGGACTCAGAGACCTCCTGCCCCACTCCCCTCAGTTCCTGGGAAGCATCCCTGGGAGTGGGGAGGAAAGTGGCTCTCATCCTCGAGAGAGGTGTAGCCATCAAGGGTGCACCCCAGTGCCAGAGAGCCAAAGGCTGAGGATCCCTTGTTCTTGAGACAGAGGCGTCGTGCATGAGGTAGCAGGAAGAGTTGGGTCAGGCAGAGGTGGCTGGGCAGCACAGTCAGACCTGGGAGAGTGCAGGAAAGGAGAATGTTGCCCCTCTTTATCCTAACACACCCCATCCTCTCCCCACGTGGCTGGACCTCAGCATCCAGAATTACACCCCCAAGGTGGGCGAGTATGCCACATACGAGGCCATTCGCAAGGCGTTCCGCGTGTGGGAGAGCGCCACACCACTGCGCTTCCGCGAGGTGCCCTATGCCTACATCCGTGAGGGCCATGAGAAGCAGGCCGACGTCATGATCTTCTTTGCCGAGGGCTTCCATGGCGACAGCACGCCCTTCGATGGTGAGGGCGGCTTCCTGGCCCATGCCTACTTCCCAGGCCCCAACATTGGAGGGGACACCCACTTTGACTCTGCCGAGCCTTGGACTGTCGGGAATGAGGATCTGAATGGTGAGCCAAGTATCCCTGGGACTTACTCTGGAAAAAGCCAACAGTCATTTGTAGGGGTGGTTCCCCTCCGTCCTTCCAAAATCTCGGGGCTAGAAGGGACCACAAAGACCTTCTGGTCTAACTGCTGACAAAAGCAGGAGTCCTGTTTGAGCCATTTACATCTGGTCCCCCCTCTCACCCACTGACTGGCTTTCCAGTCAAAGACTTCAAAGCATCCTTATCGCCCACTTTTCCAGACCGATGTCATGTCTAGCTCCCGGGAGAAACTGGGGACTAGAGAGGGCCTTGGCTTCCCCTAACACAGGTCTTCCCGGGATGGGGGTCCTGCTTCCAAGCACTCTCTCACCTCCACCCAGAGGAGCTTGCTGACTGGCTTTGTGCCTAAATGCCAGATAAAAAGCTGGACCTCAGAATTTGGTCACTTTGGATTGAAAACACGGGCAGCAGGCTTGGAGGTGAAACCAAAGCTGCTGGTGGGGAAGCAGGGAGGCTGAGGGAAGGGACTCAGGCTGCAATCGTCACTGTCCCCATCCTTCCAGGAAATGACATCTTCCTGGTGGCTGTGCACGAGCTGGGCCATGCCCTGGGGCTCGAGCATTCCAGTGACCCCTCGGCCATCATGGCGCCCTTTTACCAGTGGATGGACACGGAGAACTTCGTGCTGCCCGAGGATGACCGCCGGGGCATCCAGCAACTTTATGGCGAGTAGTCTATACCCATGCCTGCTCCCTCCTCTGCTGCTTGTTCTCTCCTGGTCTACGCATTTCCCCTCTTTTATGCCTTGCAGTCTCCACACCGCCCCCTGCCAACCTGACCCTGCCTCTGTCAGCTCCACTTTTGAGCCCATCTTTTGTGTCACCTCCCAGTTGGTTGCTTCAGCCTCCCCTAGAAGCCCATCCACACCTTTCCAAGGGTATTGTCTGCCCATCTGTCTGTCCTTCCCTCCCCTCTCTCCTCCTAAGTCTGAAATGCCCCTCGTGTTTTCTGCCCCAGGGAGTGAGTCAGGGTTCCCCACCAAGATGCCCCCTCAACCCAGGACTACCTCCCGGCCTTCTGTTCCTGATAAGCCCAAAAACCCCACCTATGGGCCCAACATCTGTGACGGGAACTTCGACACTGTGGCCATGCTCCGAGGGGAGATGTTTGTCTTCAAGGTGAGAAGAAGTGGGCTGGTTTGAAAGACAAAAGGGCTCTATGGGCCGGGCATGGTGGCTCATGCCTGTAATCCTAGCACTTTGAGAAGCCAAGGCAGGCGGATCACCTGAGGTCTGGAGTTCGAGAGCAGGCTAGCCAACATAGTGAAACCCCATCTCTACTAAAAATACAAAAAATTAGCCGAGTGTGGTGGTTGGCACCTATAATCCCAGCTACTTGGGAGGCTAAGGGAGGAGAATCGCGTGAACCCGGGAGGCGGAGGTTGCAGTGAGCCGAGATAGGGCCATTGCACTCCAGCCTGGACAACAGCGCAAGACTCCATCTCAAAAAAAAAGGCGGGGGGGACTCTGCGGTAGGGCGGCTGGGTGGAAGTGACAACAGCTGGACTAAAAACTAAAATTGAGGAACAAACAGCAGTGGGGGAGCTTTGGGGACTGAGCCAGAGACCTAGGCCGCAAGACATAATGGACTCTTCCTGCATTGACTGGCTTCCAGGAGCGCTGGTTCTGGCGGGTGAGGAATAACCAAGTGATGGATGGATACCCAATGCCCATTGGCCAGTTCTGGCGGGGCCTGCCTGCGTCCATCAACACTGCCTACGAGAGGAAGGATGGCAAATTCGTCTTCTTCAAAGGTAACCAGGCACTCCACTTTAGTCTTTGGGAGTGAGGAGGGTCTCCCTAGAGGTGCTGATTTCCTCTGAAGTCCCTAGAGCCTAAGTTGAACCCAGACGTTGCCCTCCTGTCCTCCCCAGGAGACAAGCATTGGGTGTTTGATGAGGCGTCCCTGGAACCTGGCTACCCCAAGCACATTAAGGAGCTGGGCCGAGGGCTGCCTACCGACAAGATTGATGCTGCTCTCTTCTGGATGCCCAATGGAAAGACCTACTTCTTCCGTGGAAACAAGTAATACCTCAACCCCTTAATCCCAGGCCTCCCTCAGAAACCACCACCACCCCAAATTCCCTCAGTTCTGGAGAAAGACCCACTTTACCCCCAAGATGCTTCCCTGGAGAAGGAGCTAGCTGAGCCTCTGCTGTTGCCTAGAAATGGGCAGCCTCCTTTGGACACTGTGTGAGTGGGATGTGACCGGGTCATTCCAGACCTGGTCATTTGGCGCCTCCTGCCCCCAGCACTGTGCCTCCACCCCAGCAGCCAGGCACTGTCATTAGGGCTACTGGTGGCTCCTTGCAGCCTGGGCCCTCCCTTCCACCCCCACCTTCCGCCGCTTTCAGCAGCAGGCCCTTATTACTCAAAACCCCCGTCCCCGCCCTGTCCACAGCTATCCTTTGCCCACTGGTGGATTCGATCCGGGTCTCGCACCCTCTGGGACCTGCCCAGTGTCCGCCACTGCCCTTCCTTTCCCCTTCCCCAGGTACTACCGTTTCAACGAAGAGCTCAGGGCAGTGGATAGCGAGTACCCCAAGAACATCAAAGTCTGGGAAGGGATCCCTGAGTCTCCCAGAGGGTCATTCATGGGCAGCGATGAAGGTGAGAGGGGTAAGGGAAGGTGTCACTGAGAGAAGGGTGGGAATAGGGAGTTGAGGAAGAGTGGGAGGGAAGCCTGAGGGAGTGTGGTGTGGAAAACAATGGCGATGATAATACCACATACCAGGCGCTGGGCTAGGTGCTTCCACACATGGTGCCCATTCATCCCCACCACCTTCCAACCTGGTACTATAAGCACCCCCATTATACAGCTGAGGAAGCTGATGCTGGGGAAGGTGGAGGGAAGCTCAGCTGCCCTCACATTAACAGAGCTTCCCTCGCTCCTCTCCTCTCCTCTCTTTGGGTCTTCCCTTCCTTACCACCTTCTGATTCACCCCCTGCAGTCTTCACTTACTTCTACAAGGGGAACAAATACTGGAAATTCAACAACCAGAAGCTGAAGGTAGAACCGGGCTACCCCAAGTCAGCCCTGCGGGACTGGATGGGCTGCCCATCGGGAGGCCGGCCGGATGAGGGGACTGAGGAGGAGACGGAGGTGATCATCATTGAGGTGGACGAGGAGGGCGGCGGGGCGGTGAGCGCGGCTGCCGTGGTGCTGCCCGTGCTGCTGCTGCTCCTGGTGCTGGCGGTGGGCCTTGCAGTCTTCTTCTTCAGACGCCATGGGACCCCCAGGCGACTGCTCTACTGCCAGCGTTCCCTGCTGGACAAGGTCTGACGCCCACCGCCGGCCCGCCCACTCCTACCACAAGGACTTTGCCTCTGAAGGCCAGTGGCAGCAGGTGGTGGTGGGTGGGCTGCTCCCATCGTCCCGAGCCCCCTCCCCGCAGCCTCCTTGCTTCTCTCTGTCCCCTGGGTGGCCTCCTTCACCCTGACCGCCTCCCTCACCCCTGCCCCGGCATTGCATCTTCCCTAGATGGGTCCCCTGAGGGCTGAGTGGGAGGGTGGCCCTTTCCAGCTTCTGCCCCTCAGGGGAACCCTGTAGCTTTGTGTCTGTCCAGCCCCATCTGAATGTGTTGGGGGCTCTGCACTTGAAGGCAGGACCCTCAGACCTCGCTGGTAAAGGTCACATGGGGTCATCTGCTCCTTTTCCATCCCCTGACATACCTTAACCTCTGAACTCTGACCTCAGGAGGCTCTGGGCACTCCAGCCCTGAAAGCCCCAGGTGTACCCAATTGGCAGCCTCTCACTACTCTTTCTGGCTAAAAGGAATCTAATCTTGCTGGGGGTAGAGACCCTGAGACTGTGTGAGGGGGTGGGGACTGCCAAGCCACCCTAAGACCTTGGGAGGAAAACTCAGAGAGGGTCTTCGTTGCTTAGTCAGTCAAGTTCCTCGGAGATCTGCCTCTGCCTCACCTACCCCAGGGAACTTCCGAGGAAGGAGCCTGAGCCACTGGGGACTAAATGGGCAGAAGAAACCCTTAGCAGCCCTGTGCCTCTCGGATGTTAGCCTTAGATGGGGATTTCACAGTTAGAAGAGCTGAAACCAGGGGTGCAGCTGTCAGGTAGAGTGGGGCCAGCGGGAGAGGCCCGGGTCACAGCCCTGGGGGTGAGCCTGAAGGCCACACAGAAAGAACCTTGCCCAAACTCAGGCAGCTGGGGCTGAGGCCCAAAGGCAGAACAGCCAGAGGGGGCAGGATGGGACCAAAAAGGAAAATGAGGACGTGCAGCAGCATTGGAAGGCTGGGGCCGGGCAGGCCAGGCCAGGCCAAGCAGGGGGCCACAGGGTGGGCTGTGGCGCTCTCAGGAAGGGCCCTGAGGAAGGCACGCTTGCTCCTCTTGGTCCCTGTCCTTACTGCCCAGGCGGCGTGGAGGGGAAGGGTGGGGCAGCCCAGAGAAAGGAGCAGAGAAGGCACACAAACGAGGAACGAGGGGCTTCATGAGAGGCCGCAGGGCCTGGCTGGCCACGCTGTCCCGACCTGCTCACCATCTCAGTGAGGGGCAGGAGCTGAGGCTCACTTAGGCTGGGTCCACGCTTCTCTGGTGCCGGCACCCCTCAAGTCTGTCCCGCCAGTGGCCTGCCCTCTCGCTCCCCCGCCCAGCCCACCCATGGAAGTCTCCTTGGGCCACCAAAGGGGGTGGCCATGGTACCGGGGACTTGGGAGAGTGAGACCCAGTGGAGGGAGCAAGAGGAGAGGGATGTCGGGGGGGTGGGGCATGGGGTAGGGGAAATGGGGTGAACGGTGCTGGCAGTTCGGCTAGATTTCTGTCTTGTTCGTTTTTTTGTTTTGTTTAATGTATATTTTTATTATAATTATTATATATGAATTCCATTCAAATCGTTCCTTTTTGTTAACAAGGGGCATGGGGAGGGGTGGGGGTGGGGGGGCAGAGGCGTCTGACCCCAGGAACCTGCAGGGCGGGGCTGGGTCGGTGCCCTCTAAGGACAATTTTGACCTTGTTCAACCTTTCCACAAAGAATAAATTGTGTTTCACATTCCTTGTGTGGCTGAGCTCTGTAGAGGGTGATGGGCTGTGGGTGAGAGGAGCTGGATGAGGGGAGGGCACACGTCATGAGCAGCGTTTTCCATGAGGTGGGGCTTTGGCATTTTTCATAAAGGAGTATGTTTATTCTTAGTGGACTAAAGGGATTCAGGGGCCAGAGTTGGGGAGCAGGGCATACCCATAGGGGGCAGCGGGGTGGCTGACAGAGCTCAGCTGCTCTCCCACCACCTGGCTTAAAAGGCTGCCTTGAGACCCAAGGCTCAGAGACAAGAGGAAGTGGTCAAGCTGAGGCCACTTGGAAAATCTTCCTAAATTGCATTACCCTGTCCTGTGATCCACCCGCAGACCCTCAGTTTCCTCATGCCTCTCTGCCTGAGGCAGGGGGATTCCCATGATCCTATTCAGCCTTGGGCTCACTGGCTTTATCCGAGCCCTCAGGACCTAAGAAGCCTCTTCCAGGCCTGGGGCTCTGCTGCTAAGACAGAAGGAAACAAGGGAGAAAGAGAGATAGGTGTTGCTGCGGGGCCTATTAGGAGCAGCCTGTCTCTGGCCAAACAGAGATCTCATCCCAATTGTCCGGAGGAACCAGGATGGTCAGGTTGGAAGGGCAGAATAACAAGGCTTTGCCTCCTCTTTCCTTAGAAACTCCTGCCCCAGACAGGGTTCCCAGGCTATCCACCCACCCTTCCTCTGAAACCAGCCTGGAGGGAGGAATCAGCTCAGTGCTGAGTCAGCTCAGCTGGAGGAGAGCAGCCCCTTTTTTTCACCCCCCTTCCCTTCCTGCCTCCACCCAGCCCAGACTCCCTCCACCGCCTGCCTTGCAGAGTCCTGGCCCCATCTATGCCAGTCAGTCTATCCAGCTGCTATTCAGGGCTCGTTAGTGTGATTGCTTTGGCAGAAGGGGTACCCCACCTTCCTGCCTGCCAGGAACCCTGACCCTACGCCTGGCCTCCTGCGCCTCCCCTGCCAACAGCTGTTTGGCAGTCTGTGTGTCGCAGTGGAATTGGACACCACCTCGCCACCACCCTTACTGGAGGGGATGGGGACCTTGATAAGGTGGCAGGGGAAGTCAGGGGCATCTGAGGGTGGTAGGGTCTGTGCGGGTGGCAAGGAACTCAAAGATGAGCTCATGGCCCCTTTGTGTTTTTGTGGTCCACATCTGGAGGCAATTACAGATGTTATCCAGTGGGAGTTTTGCAAAACACAGCTGGAGCCAGTGGAGGAGCCTGGGGAGGGGGGACTGCCAGAGAGAAGAGGAGGGGGAGCCTAGGGCTCCCGCGCTGGAGTGCGGTTTCCCCATCACGAGGAAATTGTTTGGCCCTGATTCTGGAATCACAAGATGCTCTCTGGAGCCAAGGGGGAGAGATGGGAATGGAGGACCAGAGACAAAGGGGGAAGAGGTAGAAGATGGGCTTATAAAACCCCCCACTGCTAAATTTGACTGGTTTAAAAAAATACAATTAAAATTAAAACAAGCTTCACAAGCAGAGAGAATTTCAGGGTGGAGGCGGCAGGGTCCCGTGCTTCTGACGTGCCTGGGCCTGCCTGATCCACCCCAGTGAGGCTGCCCGGGGACCCTGGGAGGTGCCTTAGTGATCACAAGTTCCCGCTGAGTGAACCGCCAGGTCAGGCTGGGGTGAGGGGAGAGCAGAGGGCCCTGTGGCTTCCGAAAGACCTGCAAACTCGGCTTTCACTGGCCCTACCCCGATTTGTCCATTGGGCCTGACCCAGTTTCTATGGTTCCAAGTTCCTTTATTCGAAAGCAGCACATGTGAGTTGGAGCAGCCAGGAGGGAGCCAAGGGGAATCTTCAAGGAGGTTTGGGCAGAACCCAGGAAAGTTGGTGCTAAGGAGACGCTGGACTGGGGGCAAGGGCCGAGGAGGAGCAGCACTCTGCCCACGACTGCACCCCACACATCTGGAGGGGGGCCACGGACTCCCTTGTCATCACCTCCCCTTCTCCAGGGCTCCTGGCACCAGCTGGGCCCATGACTCCAGGGCTGCCAGCCAGGCGCTGGGTCAGCGGGAAGGGAAGGGAAGATCTAAGAGGAGCTAGGTCCTCTAGAGGAGAGAGGACTGGGCAGAGAGGCACCCCCACACCCCTCCAGACCCCAAAACACAATCTGGCTAGCTCTGCCAGTCCTTCACTGTCCCTCCCCCAGGGCCCCTTCTCCCCACAATCTGACAGACTTTCCAGTGGTCTCTTCCCGCTCTGTATCCCTCCTTCCCTTCCAGCAATGGTGAAACTAACATTTGCTGAGGTCCTTACAACACACAGTGACACAGGCACCAATATTGTCCCCATTTAACAAATAAGGGAACTGAGGCCCAGAAAGATAAATGACTTGGTCAAGGTCACAGGTTGTTAGTCTAAATTTAAAACCCAGATCTTTCCAATTTACTTATTTATTTTTCTATACTGGCAGATCCTGGCAATCTCTTGGTGTCTCTTCCAGCATGGACCCTCGGTAGCTGGGCGTTTTCATGGCAGTGTGTGTTCTGGGGATCTGTCAGCACATATGTATTTGCTTATTATGGTTTTTGTTGTTGTTGTTGTTTTGAGACGGAGTTTCACTCTTGTTGCCCAGGCTGGAGTGCAATGGCACGATCTCAGCTCACCGCAACCTCTGCCTCCCGGGTTCAAGTGATTCTCCTGCCTCAGCCTCCCGAGTAGCTGGGATTACAGGCATGTGCCACCACGCCTGGCTAATTTTGTATTTTTAGTAGAGACAGGGTTTCTCCATGTTGGTCAGGCTTGTCTCGAACTTCCGACCTCAGGTGATCCGCCTGCCTCGGCCTCCCAAAGTGTTGAGATTACAGGCGTGAGCACCCGGCTGTATTTGCTTATTGTGCAGCAATATTATGGGGTATAGGAGTGCAGAGGGAAAAGGACCCCACTTTGCCAGCCCATCGCCTCCCTTCTTGGGGACAGGAGCCGCACTCTGAGGGAAGGAAGGTGGCACCAAGACTCAGAAGCCAAAGGGATGGAATGAGACAATGGCAGCAGCTAAGGGAAGGGTGGGATTGGTGAATGTTTCTGTGCAAGCGCATGGGGGGTCGGGGGGGCTTCAGGGGTGGTGCCCATTCCCAAAGGCCCCAAGGAAACCCCAGCCAAGGCTGCTCCGTCGTCCTGCAGCTCCTGTACCTGTTTGCTACCTGCCAACCTAAATCCGAGTACACCTCTTTTAAAAGCTCAAGCCTGTACACCTAGCCCCAGCCTTGGGGGTTTCTGCCCTCCTCTCTCAGTCTTGTGAAAGTAGGGAGACCAGAGGCCGCCTGCAAGGGGCTGGGCAGCCAGGGCCTGGAAGGGAGGCAGGCCTGACTGGCCAGAAGCCACCTTCCAAATGAGCTCACACACATATTTTCCACCCTGGCCCAGGGCCGATGGCTCAGCTCCTTCCAGGCCAGCCTTCCCCAGCCAGGCCCAGCCCCCTCTGTCTTACCCTGCCACCAGTCCTGGCCCTAGGGGCTCCAAAGCAAGATTACTGGCAGCCCCCTGGCCAGGGCAGTCACTGGCATCCCCAAGGAGCAGCCTCCTCTGCCTCCATGCTGAGGCCATTTGCCCCCAGAGTCCCTTATTCCTTTGTGACTTAGAGAAGAAGGAGACCAGCTCCCTGCCTCCAAAGACCCACACCTGGGTAGGGAGGGACGGTAGAGGTGATAGAAGAGGCGGTGGAAGTAGTGAATGGGCGGAAGGGCTTCCTTTGAGTGCCCGAAGTAGCTCATTGACTCAGGGACCAACCAGGTCTGGGAGCTGCCTCATCACGGGTCATATCCTGCTCACTCACTCAATTTCCTGCTAGGGGCACTTCCCTGACTTGGAGCAGGATGGGGTCTGGGTGAGGCAAGGCCAGGCTGACCACAAAGCTGAGAAAAAAGACTGGCGTGTCAGAAGGCCTAGTGGATTCATACACACGCAACAGGCTCCATTTCACTTTGGTTTGTCAAAGACATCACTCATTGCCCAACTTACAGAGACGTGTAGCACCAGGCCACAGAGCAGGATCAATTCCCCAAAAGGCTCTCTCACCTGCTCAGCACCTGACTCTGTGCTAGGAGTATGGCTGCCCTGACTGTATTTCCTGGATCCAGTTTTGTCCCCTGTAGTTCTGTGAGTTAGTATATTCAGACATGGCAGACAATTCTTCCCACTCTGGAGTCCAAGATGACGGTCACTGTGAGTAGATCACACAATGTTGCTCTCTCATACCAGCTGATGGTATAGTTCTGTCAAGGAATTACTATAATTCATAATACCAACCCTATCACAGCCACTGGAAAACAGGTTCTAGCCTCACTTTTCTTACAAAAGGGTAAAATAGTGCTAGACTCACAGGAGGCACTCAATAAAATTTGTTGAATTGAATTACCAGTGGTAGTTGTGATTACATAAGTATTGTATACATATGTACATATTATGGACACATAGGTAGTGAATACATGACTCAAATCATTGAGCTGAACACTTAAACTTAGTGCACTTTGTGAACATCATGGTATATATATATATATTTTTGTGTGTGAGAGACAGAGTCTCGCCCTGTCGCTCATGCTGGAGTGCAATGGTGCGATCTCGGCTCACCGCAACCTCCGCCTCCCGGGTTCAAACAATTCTCCTGCCTCAGCCTCCTGAGTAGCTGGGATTACAGGCGCCCGCCACACCTAGCTAATTTTTTTTCGCTTTTTTTTTCTTTTTTTTTTTTTGTATTTTTAGTAGAGGCAGGGTTTCACCACGTTCACCAGGCAGATCTCAAACTCCTGATCTCGTGATCCGCCCACCCCAGTCTCCGAAAGTGCTGGGATTACAGGCATGAGCCAATGCGCCCGGCCTTTCATGGTATATTTTACCTTATTATTTTTTTTTAGATTAGTCAAGTGCAGTAGTGAGAAGGGGGAAAAGAATAGAACAAGGAGTTTGATCTGTAACTGTGAGCAATCAGTTGAGATAACACACTACCTTCAGACCAACCATCACGTCAATCTTTAAAAGGTTTTAAAAAAGAAAAATATATTGAGGTAAAGAGGTTCATACCCCCAGAACTCCTACTTGGTCCCCGTAGGCCCCATCCCCTCCCCCTTAGGTGTCAACTCTCCACTCCCTGCCTGCCCTTAATCTGGGAGCGGTTGGTATCAGGTTGTGTTGACCCAACTCTTCTGGAAATACCCAGCCTTTGGCTTGCACTCCCAGCCCAGCCCACACCTAGACTCTGACCTGGAGGGCCCAGCCAGGAGGCCTCTCTTCCCTATATTACTCTAAGCTCTATGTCAGATTCCCCAAACTCTCCTCTGCTTTGCTGGCCTGTGCTCCAGAGGTCTCCCCACCTCCTCCCTGCACAAGATTGCATGTAGGTTCTGAGAGGAGGAAAGCTGGGTAAGGGACTTAGAGGAACACATCCCACTCTCTATGGCTGCGCCCACTCCACGTACAAGACCCGTGGGGCAGGGTTTGCAGGGTGGTAGCGCCCCCTTGTGCCGGATGTTAGTACTGCAAACCGAACCTAGGGAACTGAGAGGCAGAGGCAAAGCCAGTCCCACCAGGGCCACGGGTACTACCAGCCTGTTCCTTCCCCTGTTCCACTTTCCATGTTTCCACCCTGGACACCTGTACTTAAAGGGGTGGGACTCTGGGCGAGACCGGCAGACAAGCCACTCTTAGCTTTCCAGCTGCAGAGAGGGAAACGTCAGAGTTTCCGTCTGCTGTCCCTGTGTGGAGGTTGGTGGGCAGCCCTCACTAACTCCAGGAAAGGAGAGGGAGTGGAGGGGGGGGGCGGCGGGTGGTACAGGACAGATGGTCCGCGGGAGGAAGGAAGGTTGGCACTTCTGTGCCCTCTCCTTGGAGCGCCTCTGGGTTGTCACACTGCCCCCCTGTGGGCGCCTCAGACACGAATCACTCCAGGATGCCTGTCCCCGGGGTCCCAGGGTAAGAGTCCAGGTGAGACTCTGCACTCCTGGACTGCAGAACACTATCACAGAACTCCCTCTGACCAAGACAAGCAGGACCCTGTGTCCCCTTTATCTAAGAGTGGGACATTTCTGTGCCAATTCCCTGAGGCTTTTGGAGATAACACCCACGCCTCTTGAGGGACCTCTAACCTGCACCCATGCCCCTGTCCTCGTCCTCATCCTGGTGCCATGAGAATCCTTTGGTCTCAGCCTCACATTTATAAAGGCCCTCAAATTTCTAATTTTGTAGTTAAAAAAATTCCTGTTGGTTCTTGTAAATAGTACTATATAGCTGTGTTGTTTGTACCAAGTTTGTATTTGTTAAATGTTTAAATATACCAAGTATTATCAAAACAATCTTAGCATTTCTTAGTTGTTATTATTATTATTACTTAGACCGAGTCTGGCTCTGTCACCCAGGCTGGAGTGCAGTGGCACAATGTCGGCTCATTTGCAACCTTATTTCCTGGATTCAAGTGATTCTCGTGCCTCAGCCTCCTGAGTAGCTGGGATTACAGGCACCCGCCACCATGCCTGGCTAATTTTTGTATTTTTAGTACAGATGGGGTTTCACCGTGTTGGCTAGGCTGGTCTCAAACTCCTGACCTCAGGTAATCTGCCCACCTCGGCCTCCCCAAAGTGTTGGGATTACAGGCATGAGCCACTGGGCCCAGCCTTGATTTTTTTAAATATACCAGAGGCTCAAAAAATGGACATGATTTGAGGTTACGCTCAAATTTCTGAGGGGTGTCCCTACCCCACATAAAAAATTGAACTGCGGCTGGGCACGGTGGCTCCCGCCTGTAATCCCAGCACTTTGGGAGGCCAAGGTGGGTGGACCACCTGAGGTCAAGAGATCGAGACCATTCTGCCCAACATGGTGAAACTCCATCTCTACTAAAAATACAAAAGTTAGCTGGGCATGGTGGCGTGCACCTGTAGTGCCAGCTACTTGGGAGGCTGCACCAGGAGAATCGCTTGAACCCAGGAGGCGGAGATTGCAGTAAGCCGCGATCGTGCCACTGCACTCAAGCTGGCAACAAAGCGAGACTCTGTCTCAAAAAAAAAAAAAAAAATTGAACTGCATCTTATTCTCTTCCAAAGCACAAGGAAGCCAGCTCCCAAAACCATGTGTAGGCCTTCAGTTCTGTCTCTCCCTTCAAACATAGAAATTTTGTTGGTGGTGTTTTTTTTGTTTTTTGTTTTGTTTTGTTTTGTTTTTAAGACAGGGTCTCACTCTGTTACTCAAGCTGAGTGCTGTGGCACAATCATGGCTCATTGCAGCCTCGACTTCCTAAGCTCAAGCAATTCTGCTGCCTCAGCCTCCTGAGTAGCTGGAACTACAGCCATCTACCACCATGCCTGGTTAATTTTTGATTATTTGTAGAGAAGGGGTCTTACTATGTTTCCCAGGCTGGTCTCGAACTTCTGGACTCAACTGATCCTTCCACCTCAGCCTCCCAAAGTGCTGAGATTACAGGAATGAGCCACCATGCCTGGCTGCAAGCAAAAGTTTTTAAAAGCTGTCTATATTCTTTCACTGGTCATTTCTTTTTTTCTTTTTTTTTTTTTTTTTTTTTTTGAGACAGATCTCGGCTCACTGCAACCTCTGCCTCCCGGGTTCAAGCAATTCTCCTGCCTCAGCCTCCTGAGTAGCTGGGATTACAGGCGCGCACCACCACGTCCAGCTAATTTTTTTGCGTTTTTAGTAGAGACGGAGTTTCACCATGTTGGTCAGGCTGGTCTTGAACTCCTGACCTCGTGATCCTCCCACCTCAGCCTCCCAAAGTGCTGGGATTACAGGCATGAGCTACCGCGACTGGCCAGTCATTTCTTTTTAACCTAACCTCTACATCTGTATTCCAACCCAGACATTTGCCAAAATTGTTCCATAAAAGGCCTTTGTGGGCCGGGCATGGTGGCTCACACCTGTAATCCCAGCACTTTGGGAGGCCGAGGTGGGTGGATCACCTAAGGTCAGGAGTTCGAGACCAGCCTGGCCAACATGCTGAAACCCCATCTTGTCTCTACTAAAAATACAAAAATTAGCTGGGCATGGTGGCGCATACCTGTAATACTAGCTACTCAGGAGGCTGAGGCAGGAGAATCACTTGAACCCAGAAGACAGTGGTTGCAGTCTGAGGACATCACGCCATTGCATTCCAGCCTGCACAACAAGAGCAAAAAAACTCTGTCTCAAGAAAAAAAAAACAAAAACAAAAACCTGGCTGGGTGCGGTGGCTCATAGCTCATCATGCCTGTAATCCCAGCACTTTGGGAGGCCGATCATGAGGTCAAGAGATCGAGACCATCCTAGCCAACATGGTAAAACCTCATCTCTACTAAAAATACAAAAATTAGCTGGGCATGATGGCACGCACCTCTAGTCCCAGCTACTCGGGAGGCTGAGGCAGGAGAATCGCTTGAACCCACGAGGCAGAGGTTGCAGTGAGCCCAGATTGTGCCACTGCACTCCAGCCTGGCAGCAAAGCGAGACAACTTACTTCAATAAGCTGCCTTTGCCCTTGTCTTCTGTGAAGTGGGCTATCCTGAAACTGATGAGTCACAGAGTTGTCAAGGAGTACTGATGGGCCCAGACAGGTATCCCTCTATATCAACACTTGCCCTCAGCCTCTGTACCTCAAGCAGGAAGTAGACTGACTATTTGCTCCATTAATTCCAGTTTCTGGCCTTCAGAGTATACAGAATAAACAAATTCTTGTTCTACACTACAGCTTGTCAAATATTTGAATCTAGTTTTCACTAAAGTTAAGCTCTCCAGCCAGGTGTAGTGGCTCTTGCCTGTAATCCCAACACTTTGGGAAGCCAAGGTGGGAGAACTGCTTAAGCTCAGGAGTTCAAGATCATCCTGGGCAACATGGTGAAAACCCGTCTCTACCAAAAAATACAAAAATTAGTCAGGCATAGTGGTGCCGGGCTGTAGTCCCAGCTACTTGGCAGGCTGGGGTGGGAGGACTGCTTAAGCCTAGGAGGTAAAGGTTGCAGTGAGCCATGATCGTGCCACTGCACTCCAGCCTGGGCAACAGAGTAAGACCCTGTCTCAAAAAATAAATAAATAAATAAAAATAAAGGTTAAGCTTTCCTTTAGTTGAAAAGCCTTTCTAGTTTCATAAACAGCTTATCATATGACATGACTTAGACATTTCAACATTCCTGTCACCTTCCTCTGCATTATTTCATTTTACTAATCTTTTATAATGTGGCTTCCAGTACATGGGGAGGCAGTAACACATAGTGGCTAGGAACAAGGGCTCTGGACTTGGCAATTAGTGTGTGAATCTAGTCTTTACTACTTACTGGTTGGGACCTTCAGCAAGTTATATATCCTGCTGGAGCTTCACTTTCCTCACCTTTAACATGGAGCTAATAATACAAAGGGTAGTTGAGTAGATTAAAAGACATAATCTATGTGATGCCTGTAACTAGTGGTGACTGATTCATTCACTCAAAAAGCATTTTTTGAATACCTACTATGTGCTAGACATTGTTTTTGGCACTGAGGATACAGCAGTAAACAAATAGAGCCCGCCCTCATGGAACATACATTCTTGTGAGAAGAGCAGGGATAAATGTGATGAATTAATAAAATAGTTTATTAGATAGTGCTAAGTGCTAAGGAGAAAAATTAATTGAGGAAGGGAGATAGACATTGTTGAGGGTGTAATTTTATACACTGGGGTCAGAGAAGGCCCCACCAAGAACCTGAGGATATGAGGGAACAAACCAAGTGGTTTTCAGGAAGAAGAGCATTCCAAGCAAAAGCAGAAGCAAATGCCAAGACTGAGGTGAGTACGTGGCTCCCATATTCACGTCTTAGTGAACAAGGTAGTGTGGCTGGAACAGAATGAGCAAGGAAGAGAGCAATAGAAGAGGAGATCAGACAGGTCACGGGTTGACATCCCATAAAACCCTGTAAGTCATTGTAAAGACTGGCTCATACTCTAACTGAAAGGAAGGAAGACTGCAGTGGCATAGAGGAAGGACGTGACATTTTAGTACAGTGTAAATACTCATTATTATTATATATTATTATAGATACTCATTATTATAATATATTAAATAAATATATTTTATTTATTTATTTTTCTTTTGAGATAGAGTCTTGCTCTGTCACCCAGGCTGGAGTGCAGTGGCGCGATCTCCACTCACTGCAATCTCCGACTCCCGGGTTCAAGCAATTCTGCCTCAGCCTCCAGAGTAGCTGGAACTACAGGCACCTGCCACCACACCAGGCTAATTTTTGACCATGTTGGCCGGGCTAGTCTTGAACTCCTGACCTCAGGTGATCCGCCTGCTTCGGCCTCCCAAAGTGCTGGGATAACAGGTGTGAGCCACCCTGCCTGGCCAGTGACTTGTTTCTAATACAGTCTGGCAGCAGTGACAGTGTGTGACTTCCAAGACTAATAAGCAATAAAAGACATTATATAAAAATCTAAAATCTAAAATCAAAAATATATTTTGCTGTCTTTTGGATCACTCATTTTGAAGAAAGCTAGCTGCCATGTTGCAGGACACTCAAGAAGTCCTATAGAGAGGTCCACAGGTAAGGAACTGAGGCCTCCTGCCAACAGCCAGCATGAACTTGCCAGGCATATGAGTGAGCCATCTTGGAGGCAGATCCTCCAGCCATGGTCAAACCTTCAGATGATTACTGCCCTGGCCAACATCTGGACTGCAACCTAAGGAGAGACCCTGAGCCAGGGTCATCTAGGTAAGTCACTTTCAAATTCCTGACCAATATAAAATGATTACAACAATAAATGCTTATTTTATATTTTAAGCTGTGAAATTTTGGGATGATTTCTCATTCAGCAATAGATAACTAATAGGTTTGGGCACTAAAAGTGGAGCGCTGCTATGACAAACAACTAAAATGTAAAAATGACTTTGAAATTAGGCAAAGGGCAGAAGCCGGAAAGACTTTGAGAAGAGTGTTAGTGAAAGTCTAAAATGCCTGGAAGTGACAGTTAGTAGAACCACAGTGGCCTCTTTTTTTTTTTTTTTTTTTTTTTTTTTTTTAAAGACAGGGTCTTGCTATGTTGCCCAGGCTGATTTCAAATTCCTGGCCTCAACTGATCCTAAGTCACTGAGATTATAGGCACAAGCCACCATACCCAGCCATGATGGCCTTAGAAGAGGCGGCCAGTGAAGACTTAAGGAAAGTGAGGAAAATGTGTTTTGAAACGGAAGAGGCCGGGCGCGGTGGCTCATGTCTGTAATCCCAGCACTTTGGGAGGCTGAAGTGGGCGGATCACGAGGTCTGGAGATCGAGACCATCCTGGCTAACACAGTGAAACCCCATCTCTACTAAAAATACAAAAAATTAGCCAGGCCTGGTGGTGGGCACCTGTAGTCCCAGTTACTCGGGAGGCTGAGGCAGGAGAATGGCATGAACCCGGGAGGTGGAGCTTGCAGTGAACTGAGATCGCGCCACTGCACTCCAGCCTGGGCAACAGAGCAAGACTCCATCTCAAAAAAAAAAAAAAAGAAACTGGAAGAAAGAGGATTCTCGTTATTCAGCAAGTTTAGCAACTGTAGTTAGTGTGTAGTAACATGGAAAGTAAAAAATGTAATTAATGAATGGGAAATCTAGCTAAGGAGATTTTCAGGGAGAATGTTGAAGTTAACACCTGGTTTCTTCTTTGCTGCTTATAGTAAAGTGCGAGATAGATAGCTAGGAAAAAAAAATACCACTTAAAAAGAGCCAGGAGGCCAGGCGTGGTGGCTCACGCCTGTAATCCTGACACTTTGGGAGGCCAAGGCGAGCAGATCACAAGGTCAAGAGATCAAGACCATCCTAGCCAACATGGTAAAACCCCGTCTCTACTAAAAATACAAAAATTAGCTAGGCATGGTGGCGCTTCCCTGTAGTCCCAACTCTCGGGAGGCTGAGGCAGGAGAATCGCTTGAACCCAGGAGGCGGAGGTTGTAGTGAGCCAAGATCTCGCCATCGCACTCCAACCTGGCGACAGAGCAAGACTCCATCTCAAAAGAAAAACAAAAAGAGAGCCAGGAATTTTTGGATTTTAAAATTCTCGGCCTCTCCAGACAGTAAATGATGTTAAATTTTTTAAATAGCTTTTGGGCAAATATCAAATTCAGGGCACTCTCAGGAAAACATGGTATAAAGACAAAGCCAAGATTGAGTGTAACATGCTTTGTTAATATCAGAAGAATCTAAGGTGGTACTCAGGAAACCATTTAGTCTAACAATATGGTTTTTGGTTTTTGGTTTTGGTTTTTGTTTTTTTTGAGACAGAGTCTCACTCTGTCACCCAGGCTGGAGTGCAGTGGCGTGATCTTAGCTCACTGCAACCTCCGCCTCCTGGGTCCATACGATTCTCCTGCCTCCGCCTCCCGAGTAGCTGGCACTACAGGAACGTACACCATGTGTGGCTAATTTTTGTATTTTTAGTACAGACAGGGTTTCACCATGTTGGCCAGGCTGTTTCAAACTCCTGACCTCATGTGATCTACCCACCTCGGCCTCCCAAAGTGCTGGGATTATAGGTTTGAGTCACAGCACCCAGCCTAACGATATAGTTTTTAAGAATCTTAAGAGCCAGGCATGGTGGGTCACACCTGTAATCCCAGAACTCTAGAAGGTCAAGGTGAGAGGATTGCTTAAGGCCAGGAGTTCAAGACCAGCCTGGACAACATAGCATGGTCCCATCCTACAAAAAAATTTTTTAAATTAGTGGCCATGGGCCTGGTGCGGTGACTCCCAGCACTTTGGGAGTCCAAGGCAGGCAGATCACAAGGTCAGGAGTTCATGACCAGCCTGGCCAATATAGTGAAACCCTGTCTCTACTGAAAATACAAAAAAATTAGCCGGGCTTGGTGGCACATGCCTGTAATCCCAGCTACTCGGAAGGCTAAGGCAGGAGAATTGCTTGAACGCAGGTGGTGGAGGTTGCAGTGAGCCAAGATCACGCCACTGCACTACAGCCTGGGCAAGAGAGTGAGACTCCCTCTCAAAAAAATAAAAACAAAAATAAAAATAAAATAGTGGGCATGAAAGTATGCACCTGTAGTCATAGCTACTCAGGAGGATGAGGCAGGAGAATAACTTGAACCCAGGAGTTCTACACTGCAGTGAGCTATGATTGTATTATTGTACTCTAACCTGTGTGACAGAGAAAGATCCTGTCTCTAAAAAATTTTAAAAAGAAGCTTATGGCTGGGCGCGGTGGCTCATGCCTGTAATTCCAGCACTTCCAGAGGCTAAGGCGGGCAGATCACAAGGTCAGGAGTTCGAGACCAGCCTGGCCAATGTGGTGAAACCCTGTCTCTACTAAAAATACAAAAATTAGCCAGGCATAGTGGCAGGCACTGGTAGTTCCAGCTACTCAGGAGGCTGAGGCAGGAGAATCACTTGAACCCAGGAGGCAGAGGTTGCAGTGAGCCGAGATCGCGCCGCTGCACTACAGCCTGGGTGATAGAGTGAGACTCCATCAAAAGAAAAAAAGAAGAAGCTTACGAGTGTTGCCCCTCAGCAGTCTAAACAGAAGCCTGAGGTAGAAAAGAGTTTATCTCAAACAGATTTGTGAGTACGACTTTTACCTAAATGAGTGAACCCCAATAAGATTCACTGGAGATTCACAAAAGTTTTAAGAAAATTGTATTGGCAGAAATGCTACCAGCTTGCATTGAAACAGATAGAGGGAATACAAAATAAGAAGTTTTTGGACCCCCAAACTTCTTTTTTTTTTTTTTTTTGACATGGAGTCTCACCCTGTTACCCAGGCTGGAGTGCAGTGGCATGATCTCGGCTCACTGCAGCCTCCACCTCCTAGATTCAAGTGATTCTCCCACCTCATACTCCCCAGTAGCTGGGATTACAGGTGTGTGTCACCACGCCTGGCTCATTTTTGTATTTTTAGTAGAGATGGGGTTTCACCATGTTGCCCAGGCTGGTCTCGAACTCCTGACCTCAAGTGATTCACCTGCCTCGGCCTCCCATAGTGCTGGGATTACATGCATGAGCCACCATGCCCAGTCTTGACCCCCACACTTCTACAGCAAAAGTAGGCTGAGAAGGCAACACAGCTGCAAGCATGAGCCTTTCTATAAAAAGGAAAGGTGGCTCAGAGGGCAGAGTACAAACAGCCCAAAGCTAGAGCCAAGAGCTAGGAGAAATTATGCTCAGGCCCTGAGCTCTACTCAAGGAACAGCCAACCTGTATCCTTCAGTATTTTTCTATAGAATAGTGACTACTTCTTATATTTATTTATCCCTTTTTTTTCCCTGCCCCCAGGGACTTCTTTTTTTTTTTTTTTTTTTTTTTTTTGAGACGGGGTCTCGCTCTGCTGCCCAGGCTGGAGTGAAGTGGTGCAATCTTGGCTCACTGCAAGCTCTGCCTCCTGGGTTCATGCCATTCTCCTGCCTCAGCCTACCAAGTAGCTGGGACTACAGGCTCCCGTCACCATGCCCGGCTAATTTTTTTGGGTGTTTTTAGTAGAGACGGGTTTTCACCGTGTTAGCCAGGATGGTCTTGATCTCCTGACCTCGTGATCTGCCCACCTCGACCTCCCAAAGTGCTGGGATTACAGGCATGAGCCACTGCACCTGGCCTTTTTTTTTTTTTTTTTTTTTTTTGAGACAGAGTTTTGCTTTTCTTGCCCAGGCTAGAGTGCAATGGCACGATCTTGGCTCACTGCAACCTTTGCCTCCCTCATTCAAGCAATTCTCGTGCCTCAGCCTCCCAAGTAGCTGGGATTACAGGCACGTGCCACCACGCCCAGCTAATTTTGTATTTTTAGTAGAGACAGGGTTTCTCCATGTTGGTCAGGCTGGTCTCGAACTCCTGACCTCAGGTGATCCGTCTGCCTTGGCCTCCCAAAGTTCTGGGATTACAGGTGTGAGCCACCATGCCCGGCGGACCTCTCTCTTTTTGTGAATAGAAATATTTGTAGAGGTAATCCTATGCTTTTCCCACATCTCATCATCGTATGTTGGTGATGGAGGAGTAGGAAAGGGAATATAAGTTCTCTTTTTAGTTCATAGGTCTTCAGATCAAGAAGAGCTACTCAAGGAGCTGTACATAGGAATTAGTCCAGAAGAACCTCACCTGGAGGCCTGTTTTAGATGACAATTCTGGACTTCAAGCTGATTTTGTAATGCGATGAGACTTTTGAGTTCCTTGGGAGGGTTGAACAGATTTGCATTTGTGAAGGACACGAACCTTTGGGAGCCAGAGTGTAGACTAGTGTAGACTAGCATAGCCAGCCTTCAGGATGGACCTCAATGATCTTTACCTGTCAATATTTGTGCTCTTGTGTAATCTCCTCCTACAATGCATAGGGTGGATCTATGTTACTAAGGGATATTGCAGAAATGATGGGGTGTGCTTTCTGAGACTGAGTGTTAAAAGCATTGTGACTTCCACCTTGCTCTCTCTTACATTGCCCATTCTAGGGGAAGCCAGCTGCCATATTATGAAGACACTCAAACAGCTTATGGAGGTGCCCATATGGGGAGGAACTGAGGCCTCCTGCCCACAGCCAATACGTACTTGCCAGGCATGTAAGTGAGCCATCTTGGAAATGGATCCTTCAGCCCCAGTCAAGTCTTCAGATGACTGCACCTTCATGAGAAACACCAAGTCGGAATCACCCAGCTAAGTTACTTCTGAATTATTGACACACAAAACCTGTGAGAAAATAAATGGTCACTGTTTTAAGCCCTAAGTTTTGGGGCAATTTGCTATGCAGCAATAGATAACTAAAACACCAATATTAGCATCATCCTTATTTTATACATGGAGAAAATTGGGCATAGAAAAGTAAAAACTTTCCAAGTTCATTCACCTGATAAATGGCAGTACTGGCCAATTCTGCTTCTCTAGTATGTTAGCTTTTATGCAACCACGCCATGCTATTCATTCAGCACCAGCAGAAATCTCTAATTTGTCTATTAAATTTATTTGTATTTTTATTTTTTGTAGAGACAGGGTCTTGCTATATTGCCTAAGCTGGTCTCAAACTCCTGGCTTCAGGCAGTCCTCTGACCTTGGCCTCCCAAAGTGCTAGGATTACAGGCATGAGCCACTGCGCCTGGCCCCTAGTTTTTATTTTTTTATTTTATTTTATTTTATTTATTTTTGAGATGGAGTTTCACTCTTGTTGTCCAGGCTGGAGTGCAATGGCGCAATCTCAGCTCACCGCAACCTCCACCTCCCAGATTCAAGCAATTCTCCTGCCTCAGCCTCCCAAGTAGCTGGGATTACAGGCACACGCCACCACACCTGGCTCATTTTTGTATTTTTAGTAGAAACAGGGTTTCGCCATGTTGCCCAGGCTGGTCTTGAACTCCGGACCTTAAGTGATCCGCCTGCCTCAGCCTCCTAAAAGCACTGGGATTACAGGTGTGAGCCACCGTGCCGGGCTCCTAGTTTTTATTTTTAAAGAAGGGGTCTTGCTATGTTGCCCTGGCTGGACTCAAACTTCTGGGCTCAAGAAATTCTCCCACCTCAGCCTCCCAAGTTTCTGGGCTTAATTCCTCTTTACATAAACAATAATTAAGCTACCTGTCCTTTCTGTAAGTTGGTGTTTTTAACCTAAGTTGTAGGATTTTGCAATTTTTTTTTTTTTTTTTTTTTTGAGGCAGAGTCTTGCTCTGTTGCCCAGGCTGGAGTGCAGTGGCGCCATCTCGGCTCACTGCAAGCTCTGCCTCCCGGGTTCACGCCATTCTCCTGCCTCAGCCTCCCGAGTAGCTGGGACTATAGGCACCCGCCACCATGCTCAGCTAATTTTTGTATTTTTAGTAGAGATGGGGTTTCACCTTGTTAGCCAGGATGGTCTCGATCTCCTGACCTCATGATCCGCCCACCTCGGCCTCCCAAAGTGCTGGGATTACAAGCGTGAGCCATCGCGCCTGGCCTGAATTTTGCATTTTTATCTCCTCTGTCATCGTAGATCTCTCAGATCCATCATCCTAGGTTGTCAAAATCTTTAGATTCCTTATTTTGTCTTCTAGCTCCCAATTCCAATTCATGTCATCTTAAAATCTAATTAACTCTTATTCTACATCTTCATATAATTAATTTTTTTTTTTAAGACAAGGTCTTACTCTGTCACCCAGTCTGGAGAGCAGTGGCTAATTTTTGTATGTTTTGTAGAGATTGGGTTTCACCATTTTGTATAGGCTGGTCTCAAATTCCTGAGCTCGAGCAATCTGCCCACCTCAGCCTCCCAAAGTGTTGGGATTACAGGCGTAAGCCACTGTGCCCGGCCTTAATTAATTTTTGCATATGTTGACTGGGACTCTCCAGATTGACCTCAGTTTTGATGTGTGCATTATGAATACCTATTTCAACTTGAGGGTACTAATCGTATTATCATTCAGCCCATATTTTCCTATTGGCTTAAATCTAGATAGTCTATGTTTATGGTACTAAGTAATACTCCCAAAAAAGACATTGATTTGTATTTTTATTTATTTTTTACTTTTTATTTATTTATTTTTTTGAGATGGAGTCTTGCTCAGTTGCCCAGGTTGGAGTGCAATGGCATGATCTTGGCTCACTGCAACCTCCGCCTTCCAGGTTCAAGCAATTCTCCTGCCTCAGCCTCCTGAGTAGCTGGGACTACAGGTGCCCGCCACCACACCCAGCTGATTTTTGGTTTTCTTTGTGTGTTAGTTTGTTTATTTTGAAACAAAGTCTCACTCTGTCACCAGGCTGGAGTGCAGTGGCGTCATCTCAGCTCACTGCAACCTCCGCCTCCCGGGTTCAAGCGATTCTCATGCCTCAGCCTCCTGAGTAGCTAGGATTACAGGCGCCTGCCACCACACCCAGCTAATTTTTGTATTTTTAGTAGAGACGGGATTTCACCATGTTGGCCAGGCTGGTCTCAAACTCCTGACCTCAGGTGATCCACCCACCTCAGCCTCCCAAAGTGCTGGGATTACAGCCGTGAGCCACCACACTCGGCCTGTATTTTATTTTATTTATTTTTTTATTTTTTTTGAGGCGGAGTTTCACTCTTGTCACCCAGGCTGGGGTGCAATGGCACGATCTCAGCTCACCACAAACTCTGCCTCCCGGGTTTAAGCGATTCTCCTGCCTCAGCCTCCCGAGTAGCTAGAATTACAGGCGCCCGCCACCATGCCTGGCTAATTTTTTTGTATTTTTAGTAGGGACAGGGTTTCACCATGCTGGCCAAGCAGGTCTCGAACTTCTGACCTCAAGTGATCCGCCCACCTTGGCCTCCCAAATTGCTGGGATTACAGGCATGATCCACCGTACCTGGCCAGCTAATTTTTATATTTTTAGTAGAGATGGGGGTTTCACCATGTTGGCCAGGCTGGTCTTGAACTCCTGACCTCATGATCTGCCTGCCTGGGCCTCCCAAAGTGCTGGGATTACAGGCGTGAGCCACCGCACCCAGTCGATTTTTATTTTTAATTAATTAACTTTTTTCTTTTTGAGATGGGGAATGCACCCAGGCTAGAGTAAGGTGGTGGGATCACAGCTCTCTGTAACCTCAACCTCCTGGGTTCAAGTGATCCTCCCACCTCAGCTTCCCAAGTAGCTGAGATCACAGGCATGTGCCACCAGGCCTGGCTAATTTATTTTTATTTTTTGTAAAGATGGGGTCTCCTTATGTTGCCCAGGCTGGTCTCAAACTCCTGGGCTCGAGCCATCCTCCCACCTTGGCCTCCCATATGTTGGGATTACCGGCGTGAGCCACCACCCCCAGCCAAGAATGATTTTAGAATGATGGGTCTAGTTGGTGAACTATGCCAGGTACTAGTGATGATTACCTCCATGGGTCAGAATCTGGTCAGGTAAACAGTCCATAACAGTTAATTCAGTAGAAGAAATTTAACAAAGAACGAGAAAAATATGATGAAATTGCTAAAAGTCCAAAAGGAGATGGTGAGGTAGCCCAGAGATAAGCAACAGCAGGAAGCTGGAGGAACAAAGGGAGGAGGTGGTGTCACCAGCCCCTAAGAAGCCAGGCTACTCAGTGGGAATTAGCACCATGGAAGATGCACAGCTGCTGCTAAAGACAAAGCTGAGGCAGAGGGGATGGGGCCGGCCCTGGGTCCTCCTTCCCTACCTCCCCTCCAGTCTCCCACTAGTGCCTCCTGCTGGCTGAATCTAGCCCAAAGTCACTTGGCCAGAGAGCCTGGGAAGTGTAGTTTGCAGGAAGAGGCAGCAGGATTAATCTGAACACAGACAAGTAAATGACTGGCATCCATTCTAGAAATTAGCCAGGTGTTAAATTCCTTGCTCTGAAGATTCTAGAATCTACCATGTTTAACAGCAAGGCTTCTGATTCAGACAGTTTCACTTATGTCTTGGCTCTTGCAGATGCTAGTAGTTTGATCTTGAGCAAAGTGTCAAACCGTCTATGACTCAATTTCCTCAATTAAAAAATAAGGACAAAAAATAACACCTACTTCCTAATGTGGTCAGGATTAAATGAGATAATGTATGTGAAGTGCTTAGAACCATGCCTAGCATATGGTGAGTCCTCTATAAAAGTTAGATATTATCATCTTAAAAACTAAACATCAGCCAGGCATGGTGGCTCACACCTATAATCCCAACCCTTTGGGAGGCCAAGGCAGGAGGATGGCTTGAGGCCAGCAGTTTGAGACCAGCCTGGGCAATACATCAAGACCCCATCTCTACAAATAAATAAATAAATAATTAAAAATAAACATCTGTCCATTTCCCACTACTTTCACTATTTTTCATAGTTCCTCAAAGATTTCCAAGAATATTTCCACAGTCCCATTCCCAAAGGTACTTGATCGTTTAGGATATGATTTTTATGGGCCTGAACACTGAAACTCACTAAGCTAATCAAAGCTTAAACTCATTATAAAGACCTATGTCATCTTGAATTTTTCCCTCATCTTTTTTTTTTTTTTTTGGTTTGCATTCACTCTTGAATATTAACTCCCAGTGTCTGCCACAGTGTCTTGTACTTGCAAGGCACTTAAATATTTACAGAATGAAAGTGTGTTCTACCTGGGTGCCATTTCTTCCTGACGATGATTATCCTGAACAGCACAGGTCTTGACTATTTTCTGTAAATTTTAGTTTATTCAGCATTCCAGACCATGGGTTCTCTTCCCCCTTTCTTCACCCCCATAACTCTTCCCATCTCACTACCACCTTTCCTGCTTCCTTTCCAAACTCCTACTCCCTGAGATGCCCATTCCCATGGGTACTCCCCATGGCTGTCTGGCATTGTTAATTTACGTATCTGATCTCTCTTTCCAACTAGACTGTAAGCTCCTTGAAGCTAAAGTGAAGTCTTAAGAATTCCAGGCATCCAACAAGAATACAGCCAGCGCTCAGCTGAAACTTCCGTGACCACTTTTAGGACCTAAACATTTTCAATTTCCCCAACCTCTTTGCCCTGCTTCCTTTTGCATCTCCCTCTCACCTTCAGGGTTCTTTTTCTTTCTTTTTTTTTTTTTTGTTTTAATGGTCTCGCTTTATTGCCCAGGCTGGGGTGCAGTGGTGCAGTCTTGGCTCACTGCAGCCTCAACCTCATGGGCTCAAGCAATCCTCCCACCTCAGCCTCCCAAGTAGCTGAGACTACAGATGCACACCACCACATCCAGCTAATTTTTGTATTTTTTGTAGAGACGGGGTCCTACTATGTTTTCCAGGCTTGTCTCAAAACTCCTGGGCTTGTCATTTATAGTTATCCCAATCCCAATCTGCAGGAGATTCGAGAGATTAGCTTCAGGATCCCTGAAGATATCAAAAATCCCTGGCTTCCACCTTCACGGTTCTATTCAATCTTCTCATTAATCTTGGGAGCAAAGAGAGAGTTAGGGCGTGGGACCAAGGTCCAAGTGGAAGAAGAGCCTTTTTATGGCCAACTCTATGGTATCAGGCCCAACTGAGGCCCTACAACAATAAATGTCATTAATAGAAAACTCTTCTGAGTCTGTGTGCGGTGGCTCACACCTATAACCCCAGCAATTTGGGAGGCCAATGTGGGTGGACCACCAGAGGTCAGCAGTTTGAGACCAGCCTGGCCAACATGGTGAAACTCCGTCTCTACCAAAAAATACAAATATTAGCCGGGCATGGTGGCACGCGCCTGTAATCCTGGTTACTTGGGAGGCTGAGGTGGGAGAATCGCTTTAACCCAGGAGGTGGAGGTTGCAGTGAGCCAAGATCGTGCCACTGGACCCCAGCCTGGGCGACAGAGTGAGATCCTGTCTCAAAAAAAAGCAAAAAACAATCAAACAAACAAAAAAGAAAACTGTTCTGGCTGGCCCGTTACAGTGGTGTTCACAACTAGTTGATCACAATCAGTTACAGATTTCTTTGTTCCTTTTCCACTTCCACTGCTTATTTGATTAGCCTTTAAAAATAATGGGGCCGGCCGGGCGCAGTGCCTCACACCTATAATCCCAGCATTTGGGAGGCTGAGGCAGGCAGATCACCTAAAGTCGGGAGTTCGAGACCAGCCTGACCAACATGGAGAAACCCCGTCTCTACTAAAAATACAAAAATCAGCCGGGCGGGCGTGGTGGCGCATGCCTGTAATCCCAGCTACTTAGGAGGCTGAGGCAGGAGAATTGCTTGAACCTGGGAGGCGGAGGTTGTGGTGAGCTGAAGTCGTGCACTGCACTCCAGTCTGGGCAACAAGAGCAAAACTCCACCTCAAATAAAATAAAATAAAAATAATAGGGCTGAATGCAGTGGTTCATGCCTGTAATCTCAGCACTTTGGGAGGTCAAGGCAGGTGAATCACTCGAGGTAAGGAGTTCAAGACCAGCCTGGTCAACATGGCAAAAACCCTGTCTCTACTAAAAATACAAAAATTATTCAGGCATGGTGGCAGGTGCCTGTAATCCCAGCTACTTGGGAGGCTGAGGCACGAGAATCACTTGAGCCAGGGAGGTGGAGGTTACAGTGAGCTAACATTGTGCCACTGCACTCTAGCCTGGTCAATGAAGTGAGACTGTCTCAAAAAAATAAAATTAAATATAAACAAATAAATAAATAGGCTGAGTGGAGTGTCTCATGCCTATAATCCTAGCACTTTGGGAGACCGAAGCAGGAGGATCACTTGGCCCAGGTGTTGAAGACCAGCCTGGGTAACATGATGAAACCCCGTCTCCACAAAAGATACAAAAATTAGGCCAGGCACAGTGGCTCACGCCTGTAATCCCAGCACTTTGGGAAGCCAAGGCGGACAGATCACAAGGTCAGGAGATTGAGACAATCCTGGCTAACACAGTGAAACCCCGTCTCTATTAAAAATACAAAAAATTAGCCGGCATGGTGGCATGTGCCTTAGTCTCAGATACTTGGGAGGCTGAGGCAGGATAATCGCTTGAACACAGGAGGCTGAGGTTGCAGTGAGCCAAGATCGCGCCACTGCACTCCAGCCTGGGCAACAGAGCAAGACTCTGTCTCAAAAAAAAAAAAAGATATGAAAATTAGCCTGGCATGGTGACACACGCCTGTAGTACTCACGAGGCTGAGGTGGGAAGATCACCTGAGCCCAGGAGGTCGAGGTTGCAATAAGCCAAAATTGTGCAACTACACAATTTTGTAGAGTGAGACACTGTCTCAAAAAATAAATTAATTAAAATTAAAGATTAAAATTGCCGGGCGCAGTGGCTCACACCTGTAATCCCAGCACTTTGGGTGGCCAAGGCGGGACCTCACCTGAGGTCAGGAGTTCGTGACCAGCCTGGCCAACATAGTGAAACCCCGTCTCTACTAAAAATACAAAAATTAGCCCAGCGTGGTGGCACATGCCTGTAATCCCAGCTACTCGGGAGGCTGAGGCATAAGAATCGCTTGAACCCGGGAGGTGAAGGTTGCAGTGAGCCGAGATTGCGTCACTAAACTCCAGCCTGGGCAACAAAAGTGAAACTCCATCTCAAAAAAAAAAAAAAAAAAAAAAACAACTATTTTATATCATTTGTAGAAGGGAGAAAGTGGTTAAGATCAGAATGTGCGCTCTATCCAGAGCCAGATTGCCTGGGTTTAAACCCTAGCTTCATGGCCGGGCGCAGTAGCTCACACTTGTTAATCCCAGCACTTTGGGAGGCCAAGGCGGGCGGATCACCTGAGGTCAGGAGTTTGTGACCAGCCTGACCAACATAGTGAAACCCCATCTCTACTAAAAATACAAAAATTA
Source organism: Pongo abelii (assembly GCF_028885655.2). Taxonomy (NCBI): domain Eukaryota; kingdom Metazoa; phylum Chordata; class Mammalia; order Primates; family Hominidae; genus Pongo; species Pongo abelii. Next base: position 26,395,597 of record NC_072000.2, read on the forward strand.
GCTAGGCTTTGCGGCACGCACCTGTAATCCCAGCTACTCGGCGTGGGGGCTGAGGTGGGAGAATCGCTTGAACGCGGGAGGCGGAAGTTGCAGTGAGCCGAGATCGCACCACTGCACTCCAGCCTGAGCGAGACGCTGTCTCAAATATACATATATGAATAGTCAATATACTTTATTGTTTAGGGAATAACGACAGGGAAATAAATTATGTACATATTCAAAACAGACGTGGCTGGGCGCGGTGGCTCACGCCTGTAATCCCAGCACTTTGGGGGGCCAAGGCGGATGGATCACCTGAGGTCAGGTGTTTGAGACCAGCCTGGCCAACATGATGAAACCCGTCTCTACTCAAAATACAAAAATTAGCCGGGATGGTGGCGGCGGGCGCCTGTAATCCCAGCTACTCGGGAGGCTGAGGCAGGAGAACTGCTTGAACCCGGGAGGCGGGAGGTGGAGGTTGCAGCGAGAGATCACGCCACTGCACTCCACCCTAGGCGACAGAGCAAGACTCCGTCTCAAAAAACAAACAAACAAACAAAAAAAAAGATGCAATTCCACTCAATTCCCCCAACCCCACCCCAACAATATTTTCCATCTACGATCAGTTAAATCTGCGAATGCAGAACCCAAGATATGGAGGGCCCACTGTACTAGATCTTGGGCAAAATACTTAACTTTTCTGCGCCTGCATTTCTCGGAATACCTTGGAAATTGGAAGTAATAATAGTATCTACTTCACACGGTTGTTGAGAGGATTAAACCCGCAAATACTTGTAAAGTGTTAATGTATTTAGTAGATACTAAAATAGTTCCTAAGTATTTAGTAAAGTGCTTACTTAGATCTGTGTCTGAAAAGTGGAAAAATCTAAAATTGTTTGCTATTTGTTGTGTTTATTTTTTCACTGAAAATTCTGAGCTTCAATATTGTTTATTAATGTTATCTATCAGTGCCACAGGAAATCGGTAACCTCCAGCTCACACAAATTAGAAACACCTTCTGTGACTGATAATAATAGTTGCTACCAGATACGGAGCACTTCCTGTACGTCAAGGCAACTTGCTCTCCTTAAATGTTAGCAACAACCTTAAGAGGAAGTTGCACTATCATAAGCCTCATTTTATACCTGAGAAGAACAGAGAGGTTAAGTAATTTTCTGGAGGTCACAGCCAGCAAATGGAGAAGGCGTACTTATTCATTTATTTACCATTTATTGAGTTCTTCCTGTGTCTCAGCAGGAGAGAAGCCCTTGTAGGTGCAAAGGTAAACAGTCTAGGCCCCAGCCTACGGGAAGTTTCAGTTTGCAGAGAAGGGGCGGGGCGGGGCCGGGGCGGGGGCGGGAATGACGAACAAATAATTACCATACCGTGTGGTAATAGCTGTAATAAAGTCTCACTCCGAAAAGTGCTGCCGGATCTCAGACCCTGGGACAAGAAAAGTACTGAGAGCTTAGGGCCCAAAGGAAAGACATCACAGTTATGGAATAAGCAGACGTCCTTTGACAAACGTGTGACAAACATATGACAAACGTGTCCTGTAACGACAAACGTGTTACACCCCAAGGATTAAACAAAGCAGGGTTAAATGTAGAAGCTGAAGCTGCAAGTCAAGGGCCCGTCTGACAAGTCCGGCAGGGCCGGGAAAGGGGTTAAGGCGAGCAAGTGGGTGTGGCCCGTGCGTTGATTGGCAGGGGTGGGACCGGGCTCGTCACCCGCCCCGGCTACTCCAACCCCTGGGCGGGCGGGGGTACAGCCTGGGCAAGGGCCGGGGCGCCGGGCCGAGCCACCTCTCCCCCTCCCCCGCTTCCCTGTTGCGCTCCGCTGGCTGGACGCGCTGGAGGAGTGGAGCAGCACCCGGCCGGCCCTGGGGGCTGACAGTCGGCAAAGTTTGGCCAGAAGAGGAAGTGGTCTCAAACCCCGGCAGGTGGCGACCAGGCCAGGCCAGGGGTGCTCGCGGCCTGCGGGCGGGCTGTAGGCGAGGGCGCGCCCCAGTGCCGAGACCCGGGGCTTCGGGAGCTGGCCCCGGGAGAAAGAGTGCGGCGGCGGCCGGAGAAAACAACTCCAAAGTTGGCGAAAGGCACCGCCCCTACTCCCGGGCTGCCGCCGCCTCCCCGCTCTCAGCCCTGGCATCCAGAGCACGGGTCGAGCCCGGGCCATGGAGCCCCCTTGGGGAGGCGGCACCGGGGAGACTGGGCGCCCGGGGCTCCGCCGCGACCCCATCGGGTAGACCACAGAAGCTCCGGGACCCTTCCGGCACCTCTGGACAGCCCAGGATGCTGTCGGCCACCCTCCTCCTCCTCCTCGTTGGTAAGAACCGAAACGAGACCAACCCCCAGCCTTCTGTCACCGGGCCAGCAGCTCTAACTCCCTCCAGTGCGGCCCCGCACTCTATCCTGCCTGCGCATTCCCGCCAGCCCCTGCCGCCGCCCCCAGCACTGCCGGCCCCAACCCCCAGGAAGTCTTCAGCTGCTCCGCTGGGCCCTGGTCCTCTCTCCGGCTTCCCCTAGATCACCCCACCAACCCCACAAGGCCCTGCTGCCGGACCTTCCTTCCCTGGAAGTCCCACGCCGCAGCCCTCTCCCACCCGCCACTCCCTCTTCGGATTAACTGCCCGGAAGTCCGGGAGGGCTTCCTTGAGTTGCTCAGGTGAAGAAGAAAACTCCTAAGGAGTGTCTCACGCTCCTGCCCTTTCTCGTTCCTCCTCTAGGAGGCGCTCTGGCCCATCCAGACCGGATTATTTTTCCAAATCATGGTGAGTTGAGGGAACCTCTGGGGCTCCGTGGGCTTGGGAATGAGGGAACACTCGAGAAGGACTCTCTGTTCCCTGAATTCCATGGGACCTACCAAAGTTTTAGAGGGGAGATAATTTAGCCTTTATTTATAGATAAGGAAACTGAGGCTCGGTGTGGACCTTCATCTGGTAGTTGCTATGTACTATTTTATTTTTTCTGGGAATATCTATGCTTGATCGTCCTAACCAGGATGTAGTCTCCCTGAGGGTAGAGGCAGTATTTCCTGCTCCTCCTGGTTCAGTGGCTGGCACAAAGCAGACGTCAGAATTGTTCGTGGTATTAGTATTTACTGGTGAAGCTATGAAGAATGAGGAGAGAAAGAGCGAAGCTAGAGGGCTGTAACTCTAGGATGTACGTGGGCTGGGGCAGATACTCTGCTCCTCCTTGCAGAGCCCAGACTTTTGGAAACCTCAAGCCTCCAAGTGGAAGGGGAAGGGTGGGATGCAAAGGGGCTGTCTACTACCAGTGTCCTACCTTCCTCTCTCCAGCTTGTGAGGACCCCCCAGCAGTGCTCTTAGAAGTGCAGGGCACCTTACAGAGGCCCCTGGTCCGGGATAGCCGCACCTCCCCTGCCAACTGCAGCTGGCTCATCCTAGGCAGCAAGGAACAGACTGTCACCATCAGGTAAGAAGCGGAACAAGAGCAAGAACCCATTCTTCTCCCCTGCCCCTTCCCCTCCATTGGAAGTCTTCAGGGATCACTTCTTTTTTTTTTTTTTTTTTTTTTGAGACGGTGTTTCACTCTTGTCACCCGGGTGGAGTGCAATGGCACGATCTCAGCTCATTGCAACCTCCACCTCCCGGGTTCAGGCGATTCTCCTGCCTTGGCCTCCCAAGTAGCTGGGATTGCAGGTGCCCGCCACCATGCCCAGCTAACTTTTTTTTTTGTATTTTTAGTAGAGACAGGGTTTCACCACGTTGGCCAGGCTGGTCTTGAACTCCTCACCTCAAGTGATCCGCCCGCCTGGGCCTCCCAAAGTGCTGGGATTAAAGGAATGAGCCACTGGGCCTGGCCCATTCAGGGATCACTTCTCTATGGAATTTCCATCCTTGTCAACAGGGGGAAAGAGTAGAATTTGATTTGGCCTAGTGTGCCCTAAAAGCCTGACTTTTTCTGAGTCAGACTCAGTGAATTGAGGTGGAGCTGGGCTAGAGTGGACATCTAGCTTGGGTCCTGCGCATCTCCAAAGGACAGAGGCCCCTCTACAAACGGTCCTCAGCTCAGATAGAACTGTTCTGAAGAGTCCTTCCATTCATTGCATGTCCTGCCTGAGATTCAGAACTACTCCTTAATCAGCTTAGAACATTCCTCAGCCTCTCTGGATCTTTTAAACATTCCAAGTCTCCCCAGGCTCCCCGACCTTGGTCATTGTTTGGGGATCATATTAAGTACCTGGCTATTTGCCTCACATAGTTCATTTTCCATGAATTTACCCAGAAAGGGGTAGGCAAAGAGAGAGGGCAATCTGTAGAGAGGCTGGTGGGGCAAAGGGATCAGAATGCCATGCAGAACCAACCCAGGTCTCACATCTGGCACAGTGTGGTGGGATAAGATGGTGAGTTCTGGTTAATTGAACTGTATGGTAATCACCAGTTACTGCTGGTACCGTACTTGGGTGACAGTGCTACAACTGGAATGCAGTGCACCTCTTTTTAACTCAGTCCCAGAACACAAGTCAATTTTTCCAAAGGGCTCTAGGATATATTTTATGGTCTCATGGCAATACCAGCCCATGTTAGGAAGATCCCCATTGACTATATTGACTTAAAAATAATTTGGCTGCCAGGCATGGTGGCTCACGCCAGTAATCCCAGCACTTTGGGAGACCAAGGCGGGTGGATCACCTGAGGCCAGGAGTTCAAGACCAGCCTGACCAACATGGTGAAACCCCATCTCTATTAAAAATACAAAATTAGCCAGGTGTGGTGGCGGGCACCTGTAATCCTAGCTACTTGGGAGGCTGAGGCAGGAGACTCACTTGAACTTGAGAGGTGGAGGTTGCTGTGATCCAAGATCACGCCATTGCACTCCAGCCTGGGTGACAAGAGCGAAACTCTGTCTCTAAATAAATGAATAAATAGGCTAACTGAGTTTTCATTTGGCCATTAGATCATGGATAAGCAGCTGTTTGTGCTTCCTGGGATACAAGGGGCCTGGTGGCACCAGGGGAGGAGAAAGCCAGCAGCAGTCAAGAGTATCTCATGTCCTGCTCTCCTCTACTCCCATAGGTTCCAGAAGCTACACCTGGCCTGTGGCTCAGAGCGCTTAACCCTACGCTCCCCTCTCCAGCCACTGATCTCCCTGTGTGAGGCACCTCCCAGCCCTCTGCAGCTGCCCGGGGGCAACGTCACCATCACTTACAGCTATGCTGGGGCCAGAGCACCCATGGGCCAGGGCTTCCTGCTCTCCTACAGCCAAGGTAGGCTGGACAGGGATGTCTGAGGAGCAGGCAGTGAAAGCCCCAGGCAGGAGGGGAGGATCCTGAGGGTTCTGGTGCTTCACAGCCCCTCTCTTTGGTGCCTCTGCAGATTGGCTGATGTGCCTGCAGGAAGAGTTTCAGTGCCTGAACCACCGCTGTGTATCTGCTGTCCAGCGCTGTGATGGGATTGATGCCTGTGGCGATGGCTCTGATGAAGCAGGTTGCAGCTCAGACCCCTTCCCTGGCCTGACCCCAAGACCCGTCCCCTCCCTGCCTTGCAATCTCACCTTGGAGGACTTCTATGGAGTCTTCTCCTCCCCTGGATATACACACCTAGCCTCAGTCTCCCACCCCCAGTCCTGCCATTGGCTGCTGGACCCCCATGATGGCCGGCGGCTGGCCGTGCGCTTCACAGCCCTGGACTTGGGCTTTGGAGATGCAGTGCATGTGTATGATGGCCCTGGGCCCCCTGAGAGCTCCCGACTACTGCGTAGTCTCACCCACTTCAGCAATGGCAAGGCTGTCACTGTGGAGACACTGTCTGGCCAGGCTGTTGTGTCCTACCACACAGTTGCTTGGAGCAATGGTCGTGGCTTCAATGCCACCTACCATGTGCGGGGCTATTGCTTGCCTTGGGACAGACCCTGTGGCTTAGGCTCTGGCCTGGGGGCTGGCGAAGGCCTAGGTGAGCGCTGCTACAGTGAGGCACAGCGCTGTGATGGCTCATGGGACTGTGCTGACGGCACAGATGAGGAGGACTGCCCAGGCTGCCCACCTGGACACTTTCCCTGCGGGGCTGCTGGCACCTCTGGTGCCACAGCCTGCTACCTGCCTGCTGACCGCTGCAACTACCAGACTTTCTGTGCTGATGGAGCAGACGAGAGACGCTGTCGGCATTGCCAGCCTGGCAATTTCCGATGCCGGGACGAGAAGTGCGTGTATGAGACATGGGTGTGCGATGGGCAGCCAGACTGTGCGGACGGCAGTGATGAGTGGGACTGCTCCTATGTTCTGCCCCGCAAGGTCATTACAGCTGCAGTCATTGGCAGCCTAGTGTGCGGCCTGCTCCTGGTCATCGCCCTGGGCTGCACCTGCAAGCTCTATGCCATTCGCACCCAGGAGTACAGGTCAGTGGGAGTGGGGCTGGCAGTAGAAGAGTAGACCCTGAGGGTGAGGCTGGGCCGTGCAGCTACAGGAGACCATGAAAGTGCCCACCTTGGGGAGAGGCTCCCATGATCAGCTTGTCAGTTGTGTCCTGTAAGGGACAGGTCCAGATCCTGAAAGCAGTTTCAAGGGAGGAGGGACCTCAGATGACCTTTGGGAAAGCCATGGCACAGCTCTAGCTGGCCTGGCCCGGGTGTGGAAGTGGGAGGACTGTCCAGGCTGAGGTGGTCTACTCTGGCCGAGAACTACCAGTGACTGAGCAGTGCTCATTCCTTCTAGCATCTTTGCCCCCCTCTCCCGGATGGAGGCTGAGATTGTGCAGCAGCAGGCACCCCCTTCCTATGGGCAGCTCATTGCCCAGGGTGCCATCCCACCTGTAGAAGACTTTCCTACAGAGAATCCTAATGATGTAAGTCACTCCCCACAACCCTAGCACCTCCTGGTCCTAGTTCTGCTGTGGCCCTGCCCCTGTACCCTCCTTCATTCAACCTTTGGCCCTCTGACTCTGAGGCCTCCTCATCTCCTTGCAGAATTCAGTGCTGGGCAACCTGCGTTCTCTGCTACAGATCTTACGCCAGGATATGACTCCAGGAGGTGGCCCAGGTGCCCGCCGTCGTCAGCGGGGCCGCTTGATGCGACGCCTGGTACGCCGTCTCCGCCGCTGGGGCTTGCTCCCTCGAACCAATACCCCAGCTCGGGCCTCTGAGGCCAGATCCCAGGTCACACCTTCCGCTGCTCCCCTTGAGGCCCTAGATGGTGGCACAGGTCCAGCCCGTGAGGGCGGGGCAGTAGGTGGACAAGATGGGGAGCAGGCACCCCCACTGCCCATCAAGGCTCCCCTGCCATCTGCTAGCACGTCTCCAGCCCCCACTACTGTCCCTGAAGCCCCAGGGCCACTGCCTTCACTGCCCCTAGAACCATCACTATTGTCTGGAGTGGTGCAGGCCCTGCGAGGCCGCCTGTTGCCCAGCCTGGGGCCCCCAGGACCAACCCGGAGCTCCCCTGGACCCCACACAGCAGTCCTGGCCCCGGAAGATGAGGACGATGTGCTACTGGTGCCACTGGCTGAGCCGGGGGTGTGGGTAGCTGAGGCAGAGGATGAGCCACTGCTTACCTGAGGGGACCTGTGGGCTCTAATGGGGCCTCTCCCCTGGGGGCTCTACTCATAGTGGCACAACCTTTTAGAGATGGGTCAGCCTCCCCTCCACCACTTCCTTCCCTGTCCCTGGATTTCAGGGACTTGGTGGGCCTCCCGTTGACCCTATGTAGCTGCTATAAAGTTAGGTGTCCCTCAGGCAGGGAGAGGGCTCACAGAGTCTCCTCTGTATATGGCCATGGCCAGACACCCCAGTCCCTTCACCACCACCTGCTCCCCACGCCACCACCATTTGGGTGGCTGTTTTTAAAAAGTAAAGTTCTTAGAGGATCGTAGGTCTGGACACTCCATCCTTGCCAAACCTCTACCCAAAAGTGGCCTTAAGTACCGGAATGCCAATTAACTAGAGACCCTCCAGCCCCCAAGGGGAGGATTTGGGCAGAACCTGAGGTTTTGCCATCCACAATCCCTCCTACAGGGCCTGGCTCACAAAAAGAGTGCAAAAAATGCTTCTGTTCCATAGCTACGGCATTGCTCAGTAAGTTGAGGTCAAAAATAAAGGAATCATACATCTCAAAATTTTGCAAATTAGCTGCGAGCCTGAGCCCCACCTCTGCCCATCTCAGTCTATGCTCACCTCATCCCACTCCTCCCTGTGGAGCCCTTTGCTTGGCCCTCTACCTCCTGCCCTCTTCCTGTTCATCTCCCAACCACTGCAGTCTTGATTTTTATACCACACAGAAGGTAAGAAAATTCTAGGAACCCTAAGGATCAACCCTCTCCATTTCCACTCAAATGCCTGGGGCCCAGCTCTGCAGTGACTGACTCCAGGACCTCTTTCCTCACGGCCAGGATAGAAGTCAGGGGAGCCAGCTGGGCTCTGCGGTCAGGAAGGTTCTCATTTATGGAGCACTCCTTGAGCCCAGATCATAGGAGCAGCTGTCCCTGGTGGGACACAGGAGTCATGACTCCTACCCTCCACCCTCCACACCCACCAGGCATTTAGCAGTCTGTCCTATACAAGACAGATGAATTCTCAGCCAGGATACCTCAAGGCAGGCAAAGGTGAGTGGAGGGAAAATTCACAAACATTCAGGGTGTGCGGTGCTGGCATCACCATGGCCAAATCCAAGAGGTCTTCCTGGAAGAGGGCCCAAACTGGAACCAAAAGAATGCTGTCAGCAGTTGGAATAGAGCTGTGAATTCTAGACAGGGGGAGTGTCCACAGAACAAGCAAACTGAGGAGACAAGAGGGCAAGGGTTATAGGCAAGACCTTGGGCCTGAGAGCACAAGCAGCAGCCAGAGCTGCAGAGCTGGGGTGGGTGATGGAGGGAATGATTCGCAAGCAGTGTTGGAACCCAGCCCCTAGTGAGCAAAGTGACAGAAGCTGCCCCAGAGTTTGGAAGGAAGATTGAGGCAAAAGATGTAGAAGGAAGCTGTGGGGGTGGGAGTGATGCCTCAGGAACAAAACTGAGGAATTCCCTAACGGAGCCAGTCCCTGGGGAAAGAGGCTCCCCTCAGGCTCTCCTTGTCTAGCCCCACACCTGGCAGAGCCTGTCACCCAGCCTAGCTCCACACCTGGCAGAGCCCATCACCCAGCCTAGCCCCACGCCTGGTGGAGAGGCCCTGTTGATTACACCCTGTCAGCATCCTCAAACCCAGCACTAATTTTCCTCTCCTAGTGAGCAAGAGCCTGAGGAAGTAGCAGAGAGGGGTGTGGGCCCATGTGCAGTTCTGGGACCCTGGCACCTTGGCTCAGGGAAGACCCGAGCTCCTTTCACTGCAGACCCTCTCCAGAGACTGGGGAGAGGGCTCTGGAGAACCTGGTTCTTGCTTACTGTTCTCCCTTTGGGCCCTCCTTCCCAAATGCAAACAATTCTGGGTCCACTCAGCATCAGGCCCAATGGAAATAGTGAAGCAGTGATTTTCCCTCCCCTGCCTCTCCATAGCCTGGTCTTTGCCCTCTGCTTTGCTCTTCTCTTCCCCCATACCCACCTCAAATACCTGCAGCCTGATATCTTCATCCCTTCATCCAGACCTTTTCTCTCCTAGTGGTATTGCAAACTGAAAGTGGACAAAGACTTAAGGTAAAACTGCTCCTCATGGTGGAATGCTTCCAAATGCTGGAAGGAGGACTTTAGGGCAGAGTTCACTAAGGAGGCCTGTGCTTATAGATCAGTGGGCCTGAAAGGAGTTTTTGTAGGTTCTGGTTGTGTGCTGTATGAGGTGTAGGCAGTAATAATACTCTTGTCAGCCATAGTGAAGCCCCAAGCTAGCCAGGATAGGGGACTGACCTTGTACAGGCGGCATGGAGAAACTAAGACAGAGTGTCTGCCCAAGTGATGGCACTGGGGAGCAGTCACTCAGGTTTATTTCCACCAGGGCCCAAGAAAAAAAGAAATGAGGCAACCTAAAGTTCCATCAATATAGATACCAATATCCAAGGTGCTTGGTCTTAGCGGTGTGGGACCCACGTCAAGGCTCTTGGTGGGAAGGTGGAAGGTGTTTTCAGCATGAGATAGGGTTTAGGCTGTGAATGAGAGTCTAGAGTCTAAGATAAAACAAGATACCAGGGCCGGGCCGTGGTGGCTTACGCCTGTAATCTTAACACCTTGGGAGGCCAAGGTGGGCAGATTGCCTGAGCTCAGGAGTTCGAGACTAGCCTGGGCGACATGGTGAAACCCTGTCTCTACTAAAATACAAAAAAGTAGCTGGGTGTGGCGGCATGCACCTGTAGTCCCAGCTACTCGGGAGGCTGAGGCAGGAGAATTGCTTGAACCTGGGAGGCGGAGGTTGCAGTAAGTGGAAATCACGCCACTGCACTCTAGCCTGGGTGACAGAGCGAGACTCCTTCTCCAAAGAAAAAGAAAAGATACCAGAACTCAGTCCTCAAGAAACAAAATTCTGCCAGGCGCGGTAGCTCACGCCTGTAATCCCAGCACTTTGGAGGGGCCAAGGCGGCGGATCGCTTGAGGCCAAGAGTTCAAGAACAGCCTGGGCAACATGATGAAACCCTGTCTCTACCAAAAATACTAAAAACTAGCCAGTCTCATAACCTGGTCTCAAAATAAATAGATTTAAAAAAAAATCACGGGCCTGAACCAAGCTCCAGGCCTCACTAGGAGGGGAGAAGGACCCCCCAGCCACACAGCCCAAGGCTGCAGAAGCACCTAGGTGGTTAGAGAGTGAGTGCCTGGATGGGGCGCGGTGGCTCACGCCTGTAATCCCAGCACTTTGGGAGGCCGAGGCAGGCGGATCACGAGGTCAAAAGATCAAGACCATCCTGGCCAACATGGTGACACCGTGTCTCCACTAAAAATACAAAAATAAGCTGGGCATGGTGGTGCATGCCTGTAGTCCCATCTACTCGGGAGGCTGAAGCAGGAGAATCACTTGAACCTGGGAAGCAAAGGTTGCAGTGAGCTGAGATCGCGCCACTGCCCTCCAGCCTGGCAACAGAGTGAGACTCCGTCTCAAAAAAAAAAGTGAGTGCCTGATGATGCCAGATTCTTCATCACCTAAAGTGAACCCGCACAACAGAGCTGGGCCATGGGCATCATAAACCCCATTTTGCAAGCTCAGGAGGCGCTTCAGGGAAATCAGAAGACTGTCCCAGTCTCTACCAAGTGGTGGATTTAGACGCGGCATGGCTCCGTTCCAAATCTCACCCTTGTCCCACCATTCCACGGGACCTCCCATTCTTGAGGGAGCCTGGATACGGGCAAGTGCACAACCCGGGAGGTTGAGGTTACAGTGAGCCATGATCGCACCATTGCAGTCCAGCCCGAGCAATAGGGTGAGACCCTCTCTCTGAAAAAAATAAAAATACTCATTTTGGAAGGAAGTCATTCTAAAATGTTACACTTGTCTTCAGCATAGCTGCAATATAATAATTTTCTGCATAACTGAGGATCATTCACAGACACCAATGGCTTTTCTCCAGCAGTGTCTTCTGAAATTGTAACAGTAGGGGCACAGGGAGCTATTTGCTTTTATGCTAAATGACCTTAGACCACTTAAAAAATGCATATGAGTGCTTTAAATGTTATTTTGTGTGTGTGTGTGGTGTTGCCTCCCTGACTATAAGGGGTCACTTGCTACTCTAAATGTGTTTCTAATCTACTAGTACAGGAACACACATGGACACATTACAATTGTGAATAAAAGTAAGTAAAAAGTAAAAGTAAGTAGGCCATGACTGAGGACTGGAGAATCTACCCAGTGAGTAAAGCACAGGAGTATTTTAGCAGCTGAGGGGTCCTTTCTGCTCCCTCAAACCCTGCACTGTTGCCCTATAGCTGACCTCCAAATAAGTGAAGTGTCACTGCACATTGTTCCCAAGATTATTCTTTGCCTCTTCCATTGGAAGAGTCCACTGAGGATTGCAATATAGACTGTTCCCAATAATAGGAGACAGTTGGACTAAGAGAAGGAAAGCTGCACAGTGTAGGAATGAAAAATCCTTGGCACTGGAAAGATGTGGGTGGGATTCCTGGTGTTCCCATTTTCCAGCTGCAAGATTGCTTTAGGGACAGGGCACCCACCTACCACTGTGGGCCTTGGGCTCAAGAAGATGAAAAGAGATAATGCAAGAAAGTACTTAGCACAGCATCTGGCAAAAACGGGGCAAGGAAAGGAAATCAGAATGTGTGTCTGGGAGCTTAAGGGTGTCAGGAAGGAGGTCAAGAAGGAAAGGGGCAGGAGAAGGAACCTGAAGGGAAAGGGAACTAGGCAGAAAAAGAACAGTAAAAGAGATGTGCTATCTGGGCTTCCTACAAACAGGCAGACATCACCCATTGTGTATCTGCCTTGCATAGCCCAGAAGGCCTGGCAGCTGCACCAAAAAACATTAACAGTGGGTAGGGGAGTTGGGGGGTAGCTGGCAGTCCCCCTTCCCCACCCACTTAAGATTGGGAACCTCGTGTTTGAGATAGCTAGCTTTGTCTCACCCTTTTTTCCTGCTCTGATTATCGTTGGCTTGGTGGGCCTGGCAGGGAGAGAAGGTGGAAGAGTCTCCACAATGGTTTGCCCCTACCTGAACTTAGTGGCAAAATGAAGCTGCCCAAATGAGGCAGCTGAATTTCCTTCCTCAGAGCCCGCATCTGCCTAGGGGCTGGGAAATGGGTACTTTTGTGGCTCTTAGCCCAGAAGAGGCAGGGTGGAGAAGGAAAAGGTGGCAGGGTGGCTGACCCTCAGTCTCCACAGTCCCCACACCTCTTTTGGCCTATATCTCTTTGTCTTTCAGACCAGCTTTTAGTCTTTCTGCCTCTTGCCCCTGTGCAGCCACTGAGCACACTCTCTGGGCTAGACACTGGGCTAGGGGTCTGGAAATACAGAGACAACTGATGCATAGTCCTGGCTGCTGGAGAAAGACCTTCACCTCCCCAGGTCCCTGCCTTCTGTCACCCTGAGCTCCCTTACCCACTGACACCCCCTGCAACCCTTGTCTGTTCTGCCCCTTGACTGTTCTGTCGTAACTCAACCAAGCTCTGCAGTGTGTGTGCTCCCAGAGGGAAGCGACACAAAGAAAAGGGAGGGGGGGCAGAAAGGAGGGAATCCCGCTGACATCACTGCTCATTAGCATGTGTGACCTCATCAGGGGGTGGGACAATTTCCCCAGGTGTCTAGGGGGGAGGGCATGTGTGTGTGTGGGGGGGTGGTATTTAAAGGGAAAAGCTGACAGTGCTGCTGAGTGAGGGAGAGGGTGCTGCAAGCTGCTGGGCTGCACACGCACACACACACCGATGCACACGGACCCGGACACAGACATGGACATGGACACAGAAACCACAGCACTCTGCCCCTCTGGCAGCCGCCGGGCCTCCCCTACAGGGACGCCCACACCAGGTGAGGGCTAACCTGGGCAGGTTCCGGCTGAAACCATGCGGGTGGGAGCTGAAGCTTTGGTGGGGAGGTCAGAACTAGGGGTTGAGGGAGCTTGAGCTCAGTCAGCAAGAGGGGAAGAGCAATTGAGAAAGTGGAGAAGACCCCTGCTCATACAAGGGATTGGGGTTGGGCTAGGGTGGAGGGGAAGAGCTGCCTAAATGCCCCCTCCCCCAGCACTCCCAGGGCTTTGCTTGAGAAACTGGTACATGGCCCCTAGCTCAGCCTCATTCCCGAGGCTGGAATAGGCAAGAAGGAAGGGGAGAGGAAAGGGGCAGCCCACAAGCCTGGGAATCACAGGCAGGAGCTACCCCGGGGAACTGTTGTAAGGGTTCTTCTGGATGCTGCAGGCCCTGGCGGCTGGCCAAGTATTGATCCTGGGCTATTTCCAGCCTCCCTCCAGCCCCCTTTGTTGTGTCTGTTGTTCCTCCTCCAGTTACCCTGACCCGCGCATTGTCACTCTCCCTTTCACTCTCACACACACACACACTCTCTCTCTCTCTCTACTTCTACTGCTCTATGAACACAATATTCTCTCCCACTCACAGGGACAGACAGGGATGCAGGATTCTCACACCCAACCACGCAATGAGGGATGCTCACCTACAGGGCCACGGGAAGCAGCAGCCCCTCTCTCTCTCACACACACACACACACACACACACACACACACACACACACACACACACACACACACACACACACACACACACACACACACACACACACACAGAGAACCCAGAGAGACCCAGCACGTACATCATCTCAGAAAGCAAAGGCCCTTTCCTAGGAAGAAGCTCACTACAAAGTTTTTTACTCTGCTATACCTACTCCCCAGACACTGGGCAGCAGCTTCAGCTTGTCATCCTCTCTGCTCCTCAGTTTGGGGATTACCAGCGCTGGAAACAGGAGGAGGAAGGGCCTCTTGATGGAAAAAGAGGCAGCTTCCCCAAACCTCCCCCAACTCCACCCCACAGGGCCAGAGGCCTAGTCTGGGAGTGTGCCTGTGTATCAGTGTAAAGTGTGAGTGGGTATGTGAGCCTGCATTCAGGTCCCTTCCCTGCATGGGGCACGTTTTGAATAGGTTGGGGTTGGGACCGCATTGGAGAAGCTATCATGTCAACTCCAGTTCAGGCTTCTGGAGACTTTAGTGTAAGAGGTCGGGCCAGACATTCTCAGTTCCTTCTGGGTAATGGTCATCAAGCGGGTGTAGCTCGGCCTCTGATACTGGAACAGCCTGGATTGAGCCTTCTGCATATGGTTGAGCATATCCCACTCATAGCTTCCTTTTCTTTGCCCTCCCATTTTATTTTAGAAGCAGATGCCACACTACTAAAGAAGCCAGAGAAACTGTTGGCAGAGTTGGACCGGAGCGGGTTACCGTCTGCCCCTGGGGCCCCCAGACGAAGAGGCAGTATGCCTGTCCCCTACAAGCACCAGCTCCGGCGGGCCCAGGCTGTAGATGAACTTGACTGGCCACCTCAGGCCTCATCCTCTGGCTCATCTGACTCCTTGGGCTCAGGGGAGGCAGCCCCTGCTCAAAAGGATGGCATCTTCAAGGTCATGCTAGTGGGGGAGAGCGGTGTGGGCAAGAGCACCCTAGCAGGCACTTTTGGTGGTCTCCAGGGAGACAGTGCTCATGAACCAGAGAATCCAGGTATTTGGGGAAGCCTTCCAGAGGTTGAGGGGGCTCTGGGGCCCTGGTCAGGAAAGGAAGTGCTCATGACCTGGGCAGCCCCTGAAGGACAGAGCTTAACAGAAGCTTTTCCAATGCTTTCTGTGGCAGCCTCCCTGAAGAGGGGCGGGGTTCCCTGGTGCTGAGATCTGAGGTGTCCCTGGTTACCAGGTCTCACAAATGTTGGGAAACCTCCTAATGGACTTTATACCCTCTCCCTATTTCCCAACAGAGGATACCTATGAGAGACGCATCGTGGTGGATAAGGAGGAAGTGACTCTAGTCGTTTATGACATCTGGGAACAGGTGAGAACTAAGATGTGGCTGCAGGCGGGTGATGAAGCTGGGAGAACTGGGGAAGGGCAAAGTCTGGCTGAAGGCTGGTGGGACTGCTGGTCCTGGTTTCCACATGTACTGGAACCTGACCTTTCATTCATATCACCTCAGAAAGCAAAGGCCCACACCACAGCCCGTGGCTGTTAAGAGCCACAGTCTTTCCAGGATCTTCTGACTCAGAGCAAACTTAGGATGGGAATTTGACAAACCCTGCAGCTCCAAGCTAGGCTGGACACCCTGAAATTGACTCCGTCCATACATTTTTCAGCCTGAAGGAATCTGATGTGACAAGACAAGAGCTCAGGGATCTGGAATATCCGGGAAGGGGGAAAAAAGTGAGGACTTCTGAATATTTGGACATAAAGGTTACTATGTAGAAATAAGAGGCCAAATTACAGACGTGTGAATAATATTCATTTTTGAATCAAGAGCTTAAGCTTAAGAAATTAAGATGGCTACCCTAGTCTAGGATCCTCGTATTACTAATTTCTTCCTCCTCCACAAACACTCTGGGTAGGGAGATTCTGCCATTAACTAGCTCTGCTGTCCTAAGCAGGTGGCTTCTTCCTCACAGCCCTGTTCCTCCTCTTTGAGGTGTAGGTGCTGGACAGGATCTCCTATGCCTCCAGCCCTAACGTTCCTCTGCCTGTCTGCAGGGGGATGCAGGAGGGTGGCTGCGGGACCACTGCCTTCAGACCGGGGACGCCTTTCTCATCGTCTTCTCAGTCACCGACCGACGGAGTTTCTCCAAAGTTCCAGAGACCCTACTTCGGCTCCGGGCTGGGAGGCCGCACCACGACCTACCCGTTATCCTCGTTGGAAACAAGAGCGACTTGGCCCGCTCCCGGGAGGTATCACTGGAGGGTGTGTATCCTGAACAGATTCCATACTTGCAATCTCAGGGGAATGCGCTCCCTTCCAAGTCACCTCTTCTCCCTAAGGCCTTTTTACCATCGCGGACGCACTCACTTGCAATCAGACCCAGGCTAAGGGCACACTCCCAATGCCCCACTCGAGGACCCTGAGAATCCCTTCTTGTCAATTCCCCTCACCTCTCTCCTAGGCCTCCTTCTCCCTCTCCTTCGCACCTCCACAGACCCATCATATGAGCTCAGCCCTGTTCTCTCGGTTGCAAGATTCACTAGTACCAATCCCTTGCCACCGCACGCCCAGGCCCTCCCTAGACCCGCCCTCGCCCCGGGTCCCGTACAGTCCAGCTGGCGTCTGAGCCGGTCCCTTCCTGCAGAGGGCCGCCACCTGGCCGGGACGCTGAGCTGCAAGCACATCGAGACGTCGGCCGCACTGCACCACAACACGAGGGAGCTCTTCGAGGGCGCGGTGCGCCAGATTCGGCTGCGGCGGGGCCGAAGCCGCGCCGGAGGCCAGAGGCCCGATCCGGGCAGCCCCGAGGGCCCTGCGCCGCCCGCACGCCGCGAGAGCCTCACCAAGAAAGCCAAGAGGTTCCTCGCCAACCTGGTGCCGCGCAACGCCAAGTTCTTCAAGCAGCGCTCCAGGTCGTGTCACGACCTCTCGGTGCTCTGAGCCGCGGTCGCCATGGCCACTGCGGTCGCCATGGTCACCGCGCCCTCCGCTCGCCCCCTCGCCCCGCCCCGCCCCCGTCCGGCTTCCTTGGTGGAGGCCGTCTAGGAAACCAAAAACTCCCAGGATGCCCCCGTATGATCACCAGGGGAGGCCCGGGGCCGCTGGGCGGCACCTCCACACCCGCCCCCACGCGTTCTCCGGACCTTCGGGCCTCAGGGCGCCTAGAAGGCGAGGACGCAGACCTGAAGGTGGCCGGTGAGCGGGGCGGGTTCTGCTGGGTCGGGAAGAAAAATAATTCTGCAAGGTATTTTGTTTTTTATTAATTCACGCTTGGCCACCTCATCTGTAAAGAGATTCTAAAAGCGAGATCTGGAAAAGTGCTTAGTAGACTCCTTGACGGAGTTTGCCTCCTTTGTACGCTGCGTGAACATGCCTCACCTTTAAGAGAGTCTTAAAGGTAAAGACACGGAAACACTTCCTCCAGGGACCTTCCCGAAAGCGTTCTGGCTCTCATCTGCTGCGGCATGTGTCCACTTTGCCTTTAAGGAGTTCTTAAAGGCAAGGGCCTGGAAGTGCTGTTCGTGAGACGGATTCTCTTGACTTACCAGTCCACCACGGCACTTCCCCTTTAAGGTTATTAAAGGTAAGGGGTGGACAGACTTTCTGCATTCAGATGCTGAGCAGTGGCAACCCCTTTTGGCCAGGGCCAAGGGGGCACCAGAAAGGGGCCACCCTTTCCCTTTTCAATAAAGAATTTTTGTACTGCCTCTGTTCACTTTTGACTCTCTTCTTGGAGTCTCTGGGGAAGGAATGGGTGTTGATGGAAACTGCTATTACCCACCAGAAAACTCAGGCCCAGAGGAGCAAGGAACCTAACTCTCTAAGGAGGCTCTGGAACTGACTTGGCCTGGGGTAGTCCATGTCATAGGGCCACAGGCCTTTACAGATAATCAGGTCCACTTCGTGCGTTTGCCGATGAGAAAACAGGCTTGGAGAGGAACAGGGACCGCCTAGAAGTCATTTGTAAACTAGTGACACAGTGGGACCAAATCTCTAGACTCTGAGCCTTATCTCCTTACCCCACTCTATCCTGCAGGGAACAGGCTAGAGGCTACATTTAGCTCCCAGAGGTACTCAGCTTTGACTTGGGCTGGTTCCAAGTGGGGCCCACATCCACCAGGGAAGCCCATCAGCTGTGGCGTGATGGGGTCTGTCTGTGCCTCCTCTGGCAGGGCTCCACAGCCCCAGCTGTCACCTGCAAAGCCCGTGTGAGTACTGAAACTGTCACTGCCTCCCCTGGGGACGCCCACGCCTGCTGCTGCCTGAGCCATGAGTTTGAACAAAGGGAGCAGAGGCAGCAGCTCCCCTCACCACCCCTAGACATACAATACAGCTACCTGAGCACCTGAGGGCCAGCCTCCATTCCACCCCACACAGCCTCCCAGAACTTGATGGAAAGAGGGTTGCAATGCTTCCTGAGTCCTTGTAGCTGGGGAAGAGCCAAGGGGACCGTCCCAGCATGGGTAGTTATAATAAGATGAATAATGGCACTATCCTTAGGACTTTATACACTTTATCTGTTAATTCCTTAAAGACTATATAAGGTCCAGCCTGGGAAACATAGTGACAGCCAGTTTCTACAAAAAAAATATAAAAATTGGCCAGGCATGTGGCTCACACCTGTAATCCCAGCTCTTTGGGAGGCTGAGGCAGGAGGATCATTTCAGTTCAGAAGTTTGAAACCAGCCTCGGCAACGTGGCAAAACCCTGTCTTTACAAAAAATTAGCTGGGTGTGGTGTCATTCAGATAGTCCCAGCTACTTGAGAGGCTGAGCTGGGAGGAACCCTTGAGCCAGGAGGTTAAGGCTGCAGTGAGCTGTGATTGTACCACTGCACTGCAGCACGGGCAACAGAGCAAGACCCTGTCTCAAAAAAAAAAAAAAAAAGCAGTGCACCTGTAGTCCTAGCTACTCAGGAAGTGGAAGGATTACTTGAGCCCAGGAGTTCAAGGCTAAAGTGAGCTGCCATCACTGCATTCCAGCCTGGGTGATAGAATGAGAACTTGTCTCTTTAAAAAAAAAAAAAAAAAAGGGCCAGGCACGGTGGCTCACACCTGTAATCCCAGCACTTTGGGAGGCCGAGGCGGGTGGATCACAAGGTCAGGAGTTCGAGACCAAGCTGGCCAATACGGTGAAACTCCATCTCTACTAAAAAGTACAAAAATTAGCTGGTCGTGGTGGCAGGCGCCTGTAATCCCAGCTACAGGGAGGCTGAGGCAGGAGAATACCTTGAACCCAGAAGGCAGAGGTTGCAGTGAGCTGAGAACGTGCCACTGCACTCCAGCCTGGGTGACAGAGTGAGACTCCATCTCAAAAAAAAAAAAAAAAGGCCAGGAGCAGTGGCTCACACCTGTAATCCCAGCACTTTGGGAGGCCGAGGCAGGAGGATCACCTGAGGTCAGGAATTCAAGGCCAGCCAGCCCAACATGGTGAAACCCTGTCCCTACTAAAAATACAAAAAAATTAGCTGGGCATGGTGGTGTGTGCCTATAATCCCAGCTACTTGGGAGGCTGAGGCAGGAGAATTGCTTGAACCCAAGAGGTGGAGGTTGTAGTGAGTGGAGATCGCGCCATTGCACTCCAGCCTAGGCAACAGAGCGAGACTCTATCTCAAAAAACAAACAAGAAAAAAAAACTATATAAGTTGTTACTACCTGTTTAACAGTAGAAGAAACAGAGTGTAAGTAACTTGCCTGAGGTTACCCAGTAAGCAGCAGAGTTGGGATTCCATGTCTGCTTGATACTTTTTTTTGAGACGGAGTCTTGCTCTTGTTGCCCAGGCTGGAGTGCAATGGCGCGATCTCCACTCACTGCAACCTCCACCCCCCGGGTTCAAGTGATTCTTCTGCCTCAGCCTCCCGAATAGCTGGGATTACAGGCAACCACCACCACGCCCAGCTAATTTTTTGTATATTTAGTAGAGATGGAGTTTCACCATGTTGACCAGGCTGGTCTTGAACTGCTGACCTCAGGTGATCCACCCGCCTCGGCCTTCCAAAGTGCTGGGATTATAGGCGTGAGCCACCGCGCCCGGCTCTGCTTGATACTTAATGGTGATTTTATCCAGCTTTGCATCTGAGGCTCCCTTTCCAATAAGGATGGGAGGAAGAGAAAGAGGGGACAGCAGTCAAGATGCGGGGACACAATGGGCAGGGCCATGTGCAGTGGCTGTGGTGAAAGTTCCAGAGAAATTACATGGCTGTAGTGGAGTAAGCAAGTTCTAAATTCTGAAGACCATGAACAGAGGCAGCTCAAATTTTAAAACGCAGGAAAACACACTGGGCCTATTAAGGGACCAGATGGCTGTACAGTTGGGTTGAAACCTCAGGGACATGAAGAGGAGGGGTAAGAGATGAGCATGGAAAAGAAGGTTTGGAGTTCCACTGTAAAGGAGCTTAAATGCCAGGAAAAAGAGTTTGTGTCCAACTCTGTAGGCAGGGAGAGTCACTGCAGGTATCTGAATGTGGAAGTCATAATTAGGATGGTCTTTTGGGAAGAGGAGGCTGGGAGAGGTGTGTATGGATTGGAGCTGCAGAGGCAAGTCCTGAGGAGCTGAGTTTAGGGACTAGTAACAGTGATACATACAGAGGATAATGAAAGACCATCCTGAGGGGGGTGGCAGTGGGAAAGGAAGGAGGCATGGGTTTGAGCGTCAGAATTAATGGGACTTGGCAACTTAGTGGATGAGTATAAAGAGAGGAAAAAGTTGTAGGTGGTGAGAGGATGGTGCAGAACTTGGAGTAAGGGGGCAGAGGAGGTAGTGAGAGTAAGGAGCTCCATTTTGGAGACACTGAATTTGAGATGCTAGAAGAACGTCTATATAGAGTTTCAGCAGCCCTCTGGAGCTGAATCTGAAATTCAGAACAAGTTGGGACAAGAGAAACAGATTTGAGAATAATTACCATAAAGATAGTAGTAGAAGAGCAAGGGGAAAAAGTGACCTGTGTAGTCACATAGGGCCCTAAGCTTAGTTTAATGTTCTGCTGTTATGTTCTTAAAATTCTTCGAACAAGGAGCCCTGCATTTTCATTTTGCAAGGGGATCCATAATTATACCAAGGGAGAAGGTGCAGTACAGGCTGGGATCCTTACCCCAGACTACTGATGGAGTCTGCGTCTTGTGAAATGGTACATACAATCTGATGTATTTGTGTAGTCATACATGTGTCTGAGAATAGGGTTCATGAATTTCATCAGATTCACAAAAGGGTTTGTTACAGGCCAGGCACAGGATGGCTCATGCCTGTAATCCCAGCACTTTGAGAGGCCGAGGTGGATAGATCACCTGAGGTCAGGAGTTTGAGACCAGCCTGGCCAACATGATGAAACCCCATCTCTACTAAAAATACAAAAATTAGCTGGCCATGGTGGCACATGCCTGTAATCCCAGCTACTTGGGAGGCTGAGGCAGGAGAATTGTTTGAACCTAGGAGGTGGAGGTTGCTTTGAGCCGAGATCGTGCCACTGTACTCCAGCCTGGGCAACAGAGTGAGATTCTGTCAAAAAAAAAGATGGTACTGGCTGCTTCTGGGAAGGGGAACTGGGTGAGAAGACCAGGATGGGAAGCTGACTTTTCATTTTGTATGCCCTTTTTCTTTTCTTTTCTTTCTTGAGATGGAGTTTCACTCTTGTTGCCCAGGCTGGAGTGCAATGGTGCAATCTCACTGTAACCTCCGCCTCCTGGGTTCAAGAGATTCTCCTGCCTCAGCCTCCTGAGTAGCTGGGATTACAGGCATGTGCCACCACACCCAGCTAATTTTGTATTTTTGGTAGAGATGGGCTTTCTCCATGTTGGTCAGGCTGGTCTCAAACTCCCAACCTCAGGTTATCCGCCTGCCTCAGCCTCCCAAAGTGCTGAGATTACAGGCCTGAGCCACTGCGTCCAGCCTGTATCCCCTTTTTCTACCTTTGGAACTTTTTTTTTTTTTTTTTGAGACAGAGTCTTGCTCTGTCGCCCAGGCTGAAGTGCAGTGGCACAATCTCAGCTCACTGCAAACTCCACCTCCTGGGTTCAAGCGATTCTCCTGCCTCAGTCTCCCGAGTAGCTGGGATTACAGGTGCCCACCACCACGCCCAGCTAATTTTTGTATTTTTAGTAGAGACGGCGGTTTCACCATCTTGGCCAGGCTAGTCTTGAACTCCTCACCTCATGATCCACCCACCTCAGCCTCCCAAAGTGCTGGGATTACAGGCGTGAGCCACCGCGCCTGGCCTACCTTTGGAACTTTTAACTGTGTCATTTAGTACCACTTCAAAAATGAAACAAAATAGTCTGGGCACGGTGGTTCACACCTGTAATCCCAGCACTTTGGGAGGCCAAGGCCGGTGGATCATGAGGTCAGGAGTTCAAGACCAGCCTGGCCAAGATAGTGAAACCCCATCTCTACTAAAAACTACAAAAATTAGGCGCAGGGGTGGGCACCTGTAATCCCAGCTATTCGGGAGTAGCTGAGGCAGGAGAATCGCTTGAACATGGGCGGCAGAGGTTGCAGTGAGCCGAGATCATGCCACTGCATTCCAGCCTGGCAACAGAGTGAGACTGCGTCTCAAAAAAACAAAAAAAAAAGAAAGAAACAAAATAATTTAAAACAAAGCCTCACGGGTCCAGAGAAAGAAGAGGGAACAAGGAGATCCTGGGGATATATAGATGGAGAAGGTGGGGAAGCAGCTGCCAAAGAGGTAGTGGGAGAACTAGGATTGAGCCTGTTGTGACTGCTGCCAGAGGAGGGGTTTCTAGGAGAGTATCACCAATGGTCAGATGTGGCCAGAGAAGAGGGTGAGGAACAAGAAAGGCCCAGTGCCTTTTATGTGGCAGAAGCTTAAAACATGTCTTTCGTGTATGGAAGACCATGATGGCAAGACCTCCCCCACGAGGGGAGCCACACACCACGAGCCTCCCTCCCCCAACTCAACCAGTCCCATCAGCCCGACCCATCTGTGTGTTCCCTCCAGACGCCTACAGGGAATAGCTCAGAACAGACGGAAGCTGAAGCCAGGCTCCCGCCAGACTTGGGAGAGGTGAGGCCTTCTCTGAGAGCCAGGCCATTCTCTCTTTCTCTCTCAAGGCAAAGTAGAGCCACTGATCTTGGCTGGGGTGAGAGGTCAGCAGAGGGCACCGGGACCTGAGCTGCCATGCCAGGTAAGGTCCTTTCTGTCCTCATGCATCTCTTAACCACTGCAATTTTGTCTTGGAGTCCATGTTCCCTTACCAGCCCCTGCCCAGCCCCTACGACTCCCACTCCCCTTTGCCCACAAGACCCCCTCATTGGCCCAGAGCATAGACTTTGTGTGCTCTCCCCTGAGGGTCAGAGGAACGGGGAGTCCTGCATCTGGAAATCTCTCCACTCTGGGCCTCTGCCTTCAGATGAGCTTTTAGGCCGTGCTGCATCTGAGTCCTCTAGAGAGACTGGAACAGGGGCTCTTCTCTTCTGAAAGACTGCCAGGGTCATACGTGGAAGTCCTCTGGGTTAAACCCTCACTCCCAGGAAGTTCACACACACACATCTTTTTATTAATCTAATATAGTTTCAATCCACATCAATCTAAGTAAATTTTCCTGGACATTTTACTCTTTCATCCACAAATGCTAGAAGACATTTTGTTTCTCTCAAGTACTAAACATCTGCAATATGCCAATCACTGTGCTGGGCCCAATGGGGAAAACAAATACAAATAAGACACAATCTCTGCCCCTCAAATAGCTTACAATTAAGCTGGGGAGATGGATGAGGTGACACAGCACAAAACAGGGAAAACAGCAGCAAACAATACCACATTCTATCTAACTGGGGGCTACCTCATGTGCTCCAGGAATTCTGAATGGAAAAAACAGTAAATTTGGAAGACATATTTTAGAAACTGGGCCTTAAAGGATATGTAGGCTATAGATAGTTGAGAGAAAGAAGGAAAAGCATTCCTTGTGGTCAAACTACATGAGCAAATGCACAGAGGAGAAACAGTGGGCAGCCCACCACATGAGGAAAAGGCCCTTCCTATAAAGAAGGCAGCAAAATTTGGGTGGATGGTGCAGTCGTCAAAGGACACAAATGCCAGACAAGAGCATACTGCTTCTCAGGCCTTTATCATCTTGGTGACTCTCTGATGGATATGCTCAAGGTCCCTTTTCATCTATTTGAATACTGATGTCAAGTTTCCACAGCTTAGTGGCCTTGAAAACTCCAGATGTGAATGCAAATTCAGTAAGCCCTTGAATGCTTTTCAGTTAGTGCTCAGGATGTTTCCTGGATGGGGGTCTGTGGATGAAGTCACTCTTAACCTGTCTGGTTTGCTGAACTCAGCTATGCTATCCCAACTCTAAAATGAAGAATACCTACCTTGTAGCGAAGTCATGAGGACTAAATAAAAGAGCAAAGATATTTGTAATTTCTCAAGCATTATACAGAGAAGCAGTGGAAGTAGTAACGCCTTTTGCAACCTATGTCCTGGCTCCATATTTAGGCATCAAAGCAGCTTGCTAAACTCTCAAAGCACAGCACCATTTGGAGATAAAAATTTAAGTTATGGTCTACAAAGTCCAACATGCCTCCCATAGGACTCACAGGTAACACTTTATTGGGTTTTGTTGTTTGATGGAAGGTTGGGGGAAAGATTGGCAATTGAAGCTCTGCGATAGTATTTTACTGCATGATTTTCCATTTTTGTGTTCAAATTATAACTTGACTTTAAGCAGAGGACCTGTGCTGATTTAAAATACGTACTCAGGTTGGGCAAGTGGCTCACGCCTATAATCCCAGCACTTTGGGAGGCCAAGGTGGGTGGATCACTTGAGGTCAAGAATATGAGACCAGCCTGGCCAACATGGTGAAACCCTATTTCTACTAAAAAAAATTACAAAAATTAGCCAGGCATGGTGGTGGGTGCCTGTAATTCCAGCTACTCGGGAGGCTGAGGCGGGAGAATCACTTGAACCCAGGAGGCAGCGGTTGAAATGAGCAGAGATCATGCCACTGCACTCCAGCCTGGGTGATAGCGTGAGACTCTGTCTCAGAAAAATACATAAATAAGGCCCAGCCGGGCACAGTGGCTCACGCCTGTAATCCCAGCACTCTGGGAGGCCGAGGCGAATGGATCACAAGGTCAGGAGATCGAAACCATCCTGGCTAACACAGTGAAACCCCATCTCTACTAAAAAATACAAAAAATTAGCCGGGCATAGTGGCAGGTGCCTGTAGTACTTGGGAGGCTGAGGCAGGAGAATGGCGTGAACCTGGGAGGCAGAGCTTGCAGTGACCTGAGATCGCGCCACTGCACTCCAGCCTGGGCAACAAAGCAAGACTCCGTCTCAAAAAAAAAATTAATTAATTAAAAATAAATAAATACATAAGGCCCAGTGCAGTGGCTCAGGACTGTAATCCCAGCACTTTGGGAGGCCAAGGCAGGCGGATCACCTGAGGTCAGGAGTTCGAGACCAGCCTAACCAACATGGAGAAACCCTGTCTCCACTAAAAATACAAAATTAGCTGGGCGTGGTGGCGCGTGCCTGTAATCCCAGCTACTCAGGAGTCTGAGGCAGGAGAATCACTTGAACCCAGGAAGCAGAGGTTGCGGTGAGCCGAGATCCCACCATTGCACTCCAGCCTGGGCAACAAGAGCGAAAGTCCATCTCAAAGAAAAAATAAAAATAAATAAATAAATAAATACTTATTCAGAAAGGAAAATGCCAGTGTAGGGCTAGGCTCTGGAGACCAACAAAGACAGGTGCTTGGGGGAGGCTGAGATGCTAAGGAAAGGGTGGTAACAGAGGGTGCTCTCAGGCAGTTGTGGTGGCTCACACCTATAATCCTAGCACTTTGGGAGGCCAAGGAGGGAGGATCACTTGAGCCCAGGAGTTCAAGACCAGCTGGGCAACATAGTAAGACCCCATCTCTACAAAAAATACAAAACTTAGCTGGGCATAGTGGCACATACCTGTAGTTCCAGCTAATCAAAAGGATCATTTGAGCTCAGGAGGTTGAGACTGCAGTGAGCTGTGATGGCACCACTGTACTCCAGCATGGGCAACAGAGTCAGACCCTGTCTCAAAACAAAACAAAACAAAACAAAACAAGAGTGCCCTGGTATTTTTCCTCTGCCAGACAAAGCTAATGGTGTTACGTACCTTGAAGTCACCTGGGAGGGGGGCTAATTTTGATTTTTCGAAACCATCTGGTTAAAATCTAACTATGTGGACAGAGCCTCAAGCATAAAGAGATTGGGCTGTGGGATTTGCTTTCCTGAAAACTAGGCAAGTTATGTGTGACCCAAGACCTTGTAAGCTTGGGGTTTTAGCGCAGGAACAATTTATTTATTTAAAAATGAAGATTTATTTTCACCATTGCACCGCCCTTGCTTTTCCCCATAAACCTTGAGCTCTGAAGTTGGGGATAATGAAGTCAGCTAGAAAATCGAGTGAGTAGGCATCCAGAGGAGTGAAAATACTGAGGACAGTAATAAGCCAAGTTCTAAACCTTTCTCAATGAATTCTCACAACATCCCTATAAGATAGGTGTTATCATTTCCTTTTTACAGATGAAGTGTGACAGAAGTGAAGTAACTTACCCAAGCTTATTCAGCTAGTTTGTGAGGGAAGAGGGATCTGAACCATGCTGTGTGGTTCCAGAGTGTGACACTCGGCTACAGGGTGGAAGTCCCCTAGCTTGCTTATGCTCAGGAGTTGAGGAGGCGAATTCTTAGCACCACTGATTCTAAGCAAGTAGGCTTCCTGATGCCTGAAAGCTGACTGAAACTCTCATCCTTTCTGGAACATTGGCAAGTTTGACAGGTCTCCGATTTCCAAGGTCATTGTTTCTCCTTTCTACAATCTGGCACTGACTGGCTCCTTTCCAGTCTTCAGGCACCTCATCCATCTACCCATTGCTCTCAAAAATAACTGCTTAATGGCTCTCCAGAAACTCCAGCCAACTCCTTAAGGGCTCTTGAGAGCAGATCATCTGAACAACTAATAGACTTCATCCAACTTTTTGAAGTGATCTTTGATCAGCTCTTTCCTTGCACCCACCTTCCCACATGATCTAAGTTGGTTGGTCTGCTTCACCTCACTTTCACAGAGCTCTCTCAACCAAGGGCACACGAGAGAGCAAACCAGTCCTGGATATAAAGTGCAAAAGTTAGAGAGGCGAAAGGATGTCTGAAGCTAGAAGATTCAGATATGCAGCTTCTCAGACCGGAATTCCTTTCCTGCATCCAGCTCGTGACTATTGCCTTCACCTGGTTGCCATGGAAACATCAGTCTCTGGTGGATGGCAAGCAGCACTTTAGAAAGAAAGTATCACAGGCTACCATGGTAACATCAGAAAGAGTAAAGCTGCATCTTCTCTCCTGGTGGAATGAGGAAGGAATGGATGAGGCTGCTGGGAAAAGCAGCCTAGAAGGGGCAGCCTTTGGAAAGCCTGGTGCTGACTTTAACACAGAGAGCATTCATTCAATTCTATAGACATTTAATATGTGCAAGGCAAAGCAATCATGAGAAAGACATCTAAGTCTGGCCTCATCAGGCTGTAACCATCGAGTAATGGAGTTTTCAATAAAATAATTTTTATTGAAATTATTTTATTTACTAAATAAAAGTAGAGTAAGATGACCCACAAGAGGACAAAGAATACTGAAAAGAGAGATTAACTCCACCTAGGAAAGCTTCAGGGTCTTAAAGGACAGGACTTTGATCAGCAGGAGGAGGAAAGGAAGAGAAATAGCTGGCAGGATAGATCACTCCCATGCCTCCTAGCAAGATGCTGAGCCTACAGTAGGTCTGGCCTCAAGCTGCTTCAAGATAAGGTCTGAGGCTGGCTTCTCAATGCACATGTCCATGCTATCTCCCAGGGCCCTTGTAGCAGAAAAAGAGCACCTTCAAGGTTCACCCACAAACACTGTCACTCAAGATAAGCAAAGACATGGCAGTGGAAAAATTCTGAGTCTACTGAGAATTATGGGTACAGGGATAGGAAAAGTGACACTTCTTCACTGACTCCAAGGCCTTGTCTTCCACGGTGGTGCTGAGAGGCAGGTAAGGTTAAGATCAAGGGTTCTGAAGCGAGAGTACTTGGATTGGAATCCCTAACTTGCTAACTTTGTGCTTATGGGGAAAATTATTTAACCTATTTGGATATGTTTCCTTGTTTACAAAGTAAAGATAATAAACTACTTTAGAGGATTGTTGTGAGGATTTTGTGACTTAATACACATGATTAGAACGCCTAACCTACAAGCAACCTTGCACAAATGTTAACAATGACCATTATGCCACCTCCTGTCACCTCACCTTTCAGAGTCTCTTTTCACTGTCCAAGTGTTGCTGCCTGATTTTCACTAAAGCCTTTCCATTACAGGGAAAAGAGGGACTGTGATATAATTCCATCCTTCAGGTTTTCACTCAATTCCCTTCATGATATGCTCCAGGACTAAAAGTTCACAAGTCAATCCTCTCCTTCTACTGGTAACTCCTATCTGGGGGTTGTTGGGAGTCTGAGGAAGCAGGCAGAATTCCTGTGTCAAGAGCACAGCAGTTTAAAGAACAGGGAGGAAATGCTGCCACCTTAGTGAATACAGAAGCATAGACTGGAAGTCAAAAATCAGGTGAGAATCTTTTCTAGAACTGAAGACTGGTAGGGAAATTCTAAGTATGCTGGCAAAGGATCTGGGCCACAGTGTCACCCCTACGCCACCAGCCACCATGTGCAGGTAGACGTTGAGGGAAGTTTCTTTTACCTTAAGCTGGGCCGAGGCTGTTCACTGCCCACTTCTCTCCACTCTAACCACCTCGTATGGAGGGATGAGTAACAAGAAGGCACTGAGTCACACACCGACACCAACTGTCACTCACTAGATACCATCACCTTATATGGAGTAAGACTGGAAATTATCTTAGATATGTCCTTACATTGTCTCTCTCCCAGCAAGAGGCTATGTGAGGAACTAAGAACAAGAAAGAACTGAGGTGGAAGGATCCGAGTGTAGGAAGGCCAAAGTAGGGATGGAAACATAAGGAAACCAAGCAGAGGAAAGCAGGGAGGCAAGGCCTATGGATATTTATAATAGTCTGAAGGAGCCAAGCCAGCCATGAGGAGACCCAGTTCATGGCCTCAGGATGACTAACAAAAGCGGTACCCACTGCACTTCTCGAGATGCATTAGAAGACAAATCAATAACTGTAGGGGTGCTGGGTCATAGCCAGCAGCTTCTACCTAAAAATAGTGCATCCTCCTCCCCTTCCCCCCAGGTACAGAAAGCAAACTAGGATAAGATGGGCGAAGGGATGGGGGTGGTAACCAGGAGAACAGAAACATCATGTGAGATCCAGGCCTGGAAGAATCAGAAATGCTGTGGTTTGAATGCATCCCCCAAAAGTTTACATTGGAAATTTGACTCCCAATGCAACAGTGTTGAAGATGGGGCTTAATAGGAGGTGATTGGGTCACAAGGACAGAGCCCTCATGAATGGATTAATGTCACCATCACAGAGCAGGTTATCATGAGAGAGGGCCGTTATAAAGCAAGTTTGGCCCACGGTCCCTTTGTCTCATGTACTCATTTCTACCTTGTGCCCTTCTGCCATGGGATGACCCTCACCTGATGCAGGCACCATGCTCTTGAAATTCCCAGCCTCCAGAACTGTGAGAAATACACTTTTCTGTTTTTTTGAGATGGAGTCTCGCTCTGTTGCCCAGGCTGGAGTGCAGTGGTGCGACCTCGGCTCACTGCAACCTCCGCCTCCCAGGCTCAAGTGATTCTCCTGTCTCAGCCTCCTGAGTAGCTGGGATTACAGGCGCCCACCACCATGCCCGGCTACTTTTTGTATTTTTAGTAGAGACAGAGTTTCACCATGTTGGCCAGGCTGGTCTTGAACTCCTGACCTTGTGATCCACCCACCTCGGCCTCCCAAAGTGCTGGGATTACAGGCGTGAGCCACTGCACCCAGCCTACACTTATTTTCTTTACAAATTACTCAGTCTGTGGTATTGTTACAGAAGCAGCAAACAGACTTAGGACCTAGAGTCCCACTGGCCTTTTATGACTCAAGCAGGCTTCAAGTATTTAAATGATTTTGTGTTAAAAGCAACCCCAGAGGCTAACATCACTGGTTTAGTAAGTCTGAGAGCGGACAAATTAAAACCTAACAGCAATTATCCATATTTTTAGCATAATAAAGTCTTAGCATTTTGTTGCCATAGAGATCAAAAAAAGAGCCCCACAGAGCCCTGCCCCTGAATTCAGGCCTTCTCATTTGGTCCCTAAGCTGGGTGAGACAGCCTCTCTCCCACCCCCTTATTAAGGCAGTGGTAGGTGCACCTTCCCTTTCACAGAGGTATTTCTGGAATACTCAGTTCCCTAGAATTCACTGGTCCCAGGCCTGTGTTATCCCAGGCAGAGCCATATGGAAAGCAGGAACTGAGGGGACCAACAGAGGAACAACAGTAGACATCAGGTCAGGGGAACCCTGCTGTTATACAAGACCCAAACCCCTTTGGATATTGGACTGGGATTGCTACTACAAAGAGGGTCAAAGGCAGGTACAAAGGCCAATAGAGTTAAGAAAGCTCAGCTTAGCTCTGATACTTAACTCTTCAAGATCACAACCCCCCCACTAGAAAAAAACAAGTGTAGAATGCAGTACTGTCATAGTGCCATCTGCTGGAAAGATAAGATCTGTCATTAGGCACAGAGCAGGAGCCTGTTAAGTCCAAGTCTGTCCTGGTGCTGCAACTTGGCTCTTTGGGTAATTCTGTCCAGTGGGTAGCTGGGATGGAGAAGACAACCACAGATCAACAGTGTAATGCAGATACAGAATGGGAACCCCACCCTGGTGTGAGTTTTCATTTTTCTTTCTAAAAGTGGTTAAATAAAATAAAGAAACACAATGGTGTTACTAATGTTTTATATCCCTAGAAACATCATGAGTTGGGCTCATGAGAAGTTGTCAGACACACAACAAAGACCACACACAAATGGGCAACAGCTGCCACAAGGAGGCAGCTTGCCTTTTGTGCAAAGTTTCTATGTATGTATATATATTTATGTACACAGACACAAGGGTATAAAACCCAGTGAGGAGGGCTCACACACGCCCAGGTAAGGGGTGGGAGCAGCTTTAATTGCCAGGGTTGAGGCCACAGTAGGGGCACACAGCAAGTGGTAGAGCAGCAGCCTCCCTCCATCCTCCTACCCCAGGCCAAAGGGAGGAAATGGGAGGAAGGACAAGTATACAAAGGAAGATGGAAGACACTGGAAAGGCATACTCCACCTTTTACTCAATTCCTGAAAGCCCCTAAATGCCTGGCAGGATAGATCACTTCCATGCCTCCTAGCAAGATGCTGAGCCTACAGCAGGTCTGGCCTCAAGCTACTTCAAGATAAGGTCTGAGGCTGGCTTCTCAATGCACATGTCCATGCTATCTCCCAGGGCCCTTGTGGCAGAAAGAGCACCTTCAAGGTTCACCCACAAACTCAGTCCTCTTGATTCAGAGGTCCTAAGGGTTTTCCTTGAGACTAAAGGGTAAAGGTACAGGAAAAGGAGAGAGGTCAGTTCCTTCAGTTAATGCCCTATGGCCTTCCTAACGTGGGAGGAATTGAGGAATCACTAAGGTGTTGGAAAGGGCAAGAAGGTAATCTCAGAGACGATACACATGGAGAAACAGGTATTCAACGCAGGTGTGGCTTCTGTTCTCTTCAACTGGGGGCTTTGCTCAGCAGAGTCCATTTCCAGTGGGACCATGGGCAGGAGCTCTTCTTGGTATCTTAAGGGTGGCCCCAATTTCCTCAGAGACAATGTCCATGCCCTCAGGATGGCTTGGTCCACAAAATGGAGAAATGGGGCGATGGAAGAGTAGATGTGAAGTGGCAGGATCCAGAGGCACAAGGAGGCAGTATGCTGTGCCACTGACTTACCTGTGGAAAGAAGAGGTAATGGGAAGCCAAAGGAAAGAGAATAATCAAAGGCTAGAATGAGCTAGACCCTGAGACTCACATGGTCTGGGGGGTAAAGAGGCTGGAGAGCTGGAAACACTGGGAGGCAAGGTTCAGGGCTGGACTCAGAGCTAGAACAAAGAGAGGCAGAGTGAGTGAGCAAGCACCACGCACTCCTTCTTTCCAGACCCCCAAACCTTCCCTTCCTTTCCCATGTCCAAGACTACCAGTCAGAGCTGCTGGATTCAGGGCCCCCAAGGGAACTGCTCCATTCAGTTGCAAGGCAGCAGCTTGGGCAGCAGCAGCAGCAGCAGCAGCAGCAGTGGTTGGCAGTTGGATTCCAGAGCCTAAAAGGAAAAGAAAAGGTGAGATTAAGCCCCAACCCTTCATCTAAAATTCAACCCCATATTCTTCACCTTGCGGAGATATTTTACCTTCTGCCAGTTTTGCCATGAGCTGCAAACGTCCACCTGCTGATCCCAGATCCAGCTCCTGGTCCCCATCAGGAAAAGTGATGTCTGTGCCACCATCCAGTCGCTCAGTCACATGGCCAACCCTCATAGGTCGACCAGCAAGCTCAAAGCCATTCAACTGTTCCAGGGCCCGCCGGGCACACTCAGAATCAGAGAACTACGAGAAACCCAGGCCATGTTAGTCACCTACTCACCAAAGACATGCTCTCAAAAGACCCAGTAACACTCCCTAGTCCTACTATCCCAGGAAAATTGTATGCTCACTGAGGTACAAACTTTTCTTTCCCAGAAAATATGACCTAGGCCCATCACCTCAAAATGGTTCTCCAAAAAGGACCTTTTCCAATGGACTCAATGGCAGTCACTTTTCAATCTTTCAGCTCCATTAAGAATCTAACAATGCAAAAGTTTATTATTGTAGGAAACCTAACCTGACAAGTCATTTCACAAATGGGTATATCAAATGGAAGACAAGCTAAGAGCCAAGGCTCCTGGGCTTTTAATTCAGTTCTCTGTCCTAGTAAGTTTTAGTCCTTTTTTTTTTTTTGAGACAGAGTCCCACTCTGTCACCAAGGCTAGAGTACAGTGGCACCATGTCAGCTCACTGCAACCTCCGTCTCCTGGGTTCAAGCAATTCTCCCGCCTCAGCCTCCCGAGTAGCTGGAATTACAGGCACCCACCACCATGCCCAGCTAGTTTTTTAATTTTAATTTTTTTAGTAGAGATGGGGTTTCACCATGTTGGTCAGGCTGGTCTCGAACTCCTGACCTCAGGCGATTCACCCACCTTGGCCTCCCAAACTGCTGGGATTACAGGCGTGAGCCACCGTGCCTGGCCAAATTTTAGTTAAGTACTAGGAATCTGGAACTCCTAATTCCAGGCTTAGGAGGGAACACACCCTAGTGCTGACAACAAGGCAGAACGCACACCCCCACATACACACGAGAGCTGTTGACTAAGTGACCTACTGACCAGAAGGCCTTTACTCTCTAGTCCCTTTTATCAGCAGCAGCCAGCAACACACTGGTACAAAGAGGATTCCCAGTCTGCTGTTTGTTTAAGTGTCAAGATTGTTGACCCAAAAGGCAACAACGCAAGGGCAAAAATGCCCCACAGAAGCCTTTCCATATCTCAGCCACACAGAGAGCTAGAAAAGGTTACAAAAGTTACTTGCCACCACAGAACTGTCAACATCACAGCTAGCTTTGTTTAGCTAGCTAGCAGCATTACCCGCCTTAGGGCCTGGCATGTGGTACTGACAGTTCCTAGGCAGGTGTTATACATGGCTTGCCTTTACTGGATATTCTTTAGGTGAGCAATTCCAATGACAGAATACAACCTACTGCCCTCTGCCCTGTGGGCAACTGTGGGGGTGTATGCTGCCTGGTTTAAGCCCAGAAAATACAAGCTTCTATCAGATTTTGTGGCTGGCAGCCAGTTCTCAGCCTGGAGTCACATGGGGCTGGAAGAACCAGTTATAGGAATTGGCAACCATTTTGTTGGAATGTCAGGAAAAGGTGAAACTTGCCCATAATTAGGTGGCCTCACTATTCTCCCCATAGTGCTACGTTAATAACTGATCCTTCTCGGTGCAGAAATTGCTTCAAATGGGGGGGCACCAGAGGGAAGTATAATTTCCTATTCCCATCCCTGTTATGAGAAACATCAATTCTATAAAGCATGTCTTTAAAAGCCCATACCTAACCTCCCTCTCACCCCCAACCTTTTAGCTGCAGCCTGGTTACTATTACCCAAAGAACCAAGTTGCAGCACCAGGGAAGCTGGTTGAACTCCTGAACAACCCCATACCAGGGCCACTGACAAGAGTGCAGGAGCAAAGCCAAGATCTCAAGCAATGCACTCATCTCAAGGGGTAGAAGGCTAGTCCAAGCTTCAGGCACCAGGGTTTATGGGTCATTTAGACAGTTCCTAAAGGAGGAGGATGAAGCTAAGCTGCAAAATCAGACAAGTGGACAAACCCAAAGTAAAAGAAAAAATTAAAAGACTAGAGACTCACCGTGATGAAACCATAACCTTTAGAGCGGCCTGTATCTGAGTCCTTCATCAGGACAATATTATCAATCTGTAGTAGAATAGTGAGAAATTATTATTAAACTTTTGACTAGCCCACATCTTCAATCTTTCCTACCCAGATTGCTTTTTTTTTGAGACAGAGTCTCACTCTGTTGCCCAGGCTGGAGTGCAGTGGTGCAATCATTAATTTTTGTATTTTTAGCAGAGATGGGGTCTCAACATGTTGGCCAGGCTGGTCTCAAACTCCTGGCCTCAAATGATCCACCAGCCTCAGCCTCCCAAAGTTCTGGGATTACAGGAGTGAGCCATCATGATCTGCCAATATTTCTAGCTTTCTACCCAAAAAATTACATCTTTTATTATTATTATTATTTTTTTGCGATAGGGTCTCACTCTGTTGCCCAAAATGGAGGGCAGTGGCACAATCATGGCTCACCGTGGCCTTGATCTCCTAGGTTCAAGCAATCCTCCCGCCTTAGCCTCCCAAGTAGCTGGGACTACAGGCACAGGCCACCACACCCAGCTAATTTTTTATTTTCTGTAGAGATGAGGTTCTGCTATGTTGCCCAGGCTGCTCTCAAATTCTTAGGCTCAAGTGATCCTCCTGCCTCAGCCTCCCAAAGTGTTGGGATTATAGACTGAGCCACAGTGCCTGGCCCAAATCTTTTAAAAAGAAACAGTGGGGCGTGGTGACTCACTCCTGTAATCCTAGCACTTTGGAAGGCTGAGGTGGGCAGGCAATGTGGCAAAACCCTGTCTCTACAAAAAATACAAAACTAAGACCATGCCACTGCACTCCAGCCTGGGTGACAGAGTAAGACCTTGTCTCAGAAAAAAAAAAAAAAAAAAGATTAGTCAGTAGAAATATTTTGGTAAAAGGTGGCCTTTTTTTTTTTTTCGAGGCTCACCACAGCCTCGACCTCCCAGGCTCAAGCGACCCTCCCACCTCAGCCTCCCGAGTAGTTGGGACTATAGGCGTGCACCACCACATCAGCTAATTTTTGTACTTTTTAATCTTTCTTAATCTGGCCTATTATTTGATTTCGTTGTGTCTAACTTATTTGTCCACCAAGCACATGAATAGAGATGGAGCCAAACTTTCACAGCACAGACGTATATGCCCACTATGATGTATGCAGCAGGTTAATCACGGCCAGGCACAACAGAGAAGTACACTCAAACACTCACCCTCCCCACTTCTTCCAATTCCCTTCAGAGGTTTCTCTCACTTCTACTCACTTTACCAAAGGGCTCAAAGATGCCCCGGAGCATGTCTTCAGTGATATTGAAGTGCAGGGAACCCACATAGAGGCGCATTGGTCCACCACTGCCCTTTTGCAGGTTGTTGGCCATGGCTGCCAGTCGGTTTTTCTCTGCCTGGGGAAGGAGGAAATGATGGGTCATGTCCCACATTCCCTCTCCCCTTAAAATCTTATGTCTGTTTCTCAGCCTGCTCACCTGTGAAGCCTGTACAATGATAGGCACTCCCAGCAACCGCTGCCCAGTCAGCCCAATGGCCAGTGGCACAGACTGGATTTCACAGAATTCCACGTAGGCAATGCCCTTAGAACGACGTGAGTTCCGATCTGAGATGATACGTACATCGCGAACCTATCCAGGACACAAAAGAAATCCTGAGTTGGGCATAAAGGGAGATACAAGCTAAGCTACTCAGAAGAAAACTAAGGTGGGAGGGTTACCTTGCCTACAGCAGAGAAAAAGTCCTCCAGATCTCGAGGCCGAATTCGGGCAGCTAACTGCATACAGAAAACTGTGCGGGCATCACGCTCCTCAGGACTCAGATTATCAATTGGCTCCCTTTTAAAGAGTGAAATGTGTTGAGACCAGCCCTCCCAATACCTGGTCATTGTTCTCCAGCTAACCCTCAAGTACTACACATTCCTGTAATTTGACTCAAATAAGCTTTTATTCATACCTCACAATCCCTAAAACAGTGTTCATTATCAACCCACCTGACTGGGCTCTTCTCTTTGAAATGAGGACTCTTACTGTGTCCATACCTATAACTAAAGAATAGAGAAAAACAAAAGGTGAAACCTTATTCTCATTGGTCCAATGCTGGGTCTTCCATAGTGAGAAAACCAGATTCCAGTACTTCGTCTCATTTTTTTTTTTTTTTAGACAGGGTTTCCGCCGTCACCCAGGCTGGAATGCAGTGGTGCCATCTCAGGTCACTGCAACCTTTGCTTCCCAGGCTCAAGCAATCCTCCCACCTCAGCCTCCTTGTGTAGCTAGGATCACAGACACACATGACCATATCTAGCTAATTTTTGCATTTTTTGTACAGCCAGGGTTTCGCCATGTTGTCCTGGCTGGTCTTTAACGCCTAGGCCCAAGTGATCTTCTGGCCTCAGTCTCCCAAAGTGCTGGGATTACAGGCATGAGCCACCACGCCAGTAAATTTTGAATACCAACCCTTTCTGTGCCTGAGTATCCCGCCAATCACAATGTGTTATAATAAGCACCCTCAAGCAGGCTTCATAGTGCATTTGTTGTTTTATCCAGATTATTATACAAAGGTGAATCTATTAGCAAAAAGTGATACCCAGTGGCAAGTGGAGGACTCCTGTAACGCACACAATCCTCACGACGACGGTCTCGACTTCGCGACTCACTACTATGTCGACGATCCCAGCTACGGCTACGGTGACGACGCTGCCGACCTCGACTTCGGCTCCGACTATTTCTCCGTCTATACCGATCCCGATCTCGACTACGACTATGGAGGGAAACAA
Source organism: Pongo abelii (assembly GCF_028885655.2). Lineage (NCBI taxonomy): Eukaryota > Metazoa > Chordata > Mammalia > Primates > Hominidae > Pongo > Pongo abelii. The sequence goes on from NC_072000.2 coordinate 26,432,742, forward strand.
CTACAGTCATGCCCACATCATGTTCAGGCCAACAACCAACTGCATATACAACAGTGGTCCCATAAGATTATAATGGTGCTGAAAAGTTCGTATAACCTAGTGATGTTACAGCCGCTGTAATGTCGTAATGTATTACTTATGTGTTTGTGGTGATACTGGTGTAAACCAAACTATCACCTATTGCACTCCCAGTTGTATAAAAATACAGCACATCTGATTATGTACAAAGTGAATCTCATGAAGATAGAAAGACTAGTGTTTACTAGAGGCTGGGAAGGATGGAAGGATGGGGGCTGTGGGTGGAATGAACAGAAGTAGATCAATGGATACAAATATATCATTTAATAGAAAAAATAAGACCCAGGGCTGGGCGCGGTGGCTTACGCCTGTAATCCCAGCACTTTGGGAGGCCAAGGCGGGAAGATCACCTGAGGTCGAAAGTTCGAGACCAGCCTGAACAACATGGAGAAACCCTGTCTCTACTAAAAACACAAAATTAGGCCAGCCGCGGTGGCTCACGCCTGTAATCCCAGCACTTTGGGAGACCGAGATGGGTGGATCACTTGAGATCAGGAGTTCCATACCAGTCTGGCCAACATGGTGAAACCCCATCTCTACCAGATATACAAAAATCAGCCAGGCGTGGTGGTGCGCAACTGTAATCCCAGCTACTCAGGAGGCTGAGGCAGGAGAACTTCTTAAACCTGGGCGGCGGAGGTTGCAGTGAGCCGACATCGCACCACCGCACTCCATCCTGGGCAACAGAGTGAGACTCTGTCTCAAAAAAAAAAAAAAAAAAAATTAGCCAGGCATGGTGGCACATGCCTGCAATCCCAGCTACTCAGGAGGCTGAGGCAAGAGAATCACTTGAACCTGGGAGGCGGAGGTTGCGGTGAGCCAAGATCGCGCCATTGCATTCCAGCCTGGGCAACAAGAGGGAAACTCGGTCTCAAAAAAAACGAAAAAATAAGACCCAGTGTTCAACAGATCAGTAGGGTTATTACTACAGTGTACAATAATCTATTATACATTTCAAAATAGCTAATAGAGAATAATTTGAATGTTTCCTAGTATAATGAAAAGATAAATATTTAAGTCAAGGATATCTCAAGTACACTGATTTGATCTTTACAAATTATATGTATTAAATTTCACACATACCAGAAACTATATACATTATGCATCAATTAAAAATTGTTTAAAAATAAAACAATTACGTACAGTATATACTTCACGATAAAAATTATGTCACTGATTCATGCATTTACTATATTTGTTATTCTAGAATACATTATTTCTACTTCGGTTAACTATAAAACAGCCTTAGGCTGGTCCTTCAGAAGGTGCTCCTAAAGAAAGCACTGTTACAGCAGAGTACAACTCTATGTGTATTAATGCCCTTGAAGACCTTCCAGTGGGACAAGATGTGGAGGTGAAAGACCCTCTGCAGGCCTAGGCTCATGTGTCTTTGCGTCGTAGTTTTCAACAATAACAATAATGTTTAAAAAGACAAAAAAAATTTAAAAATAGAAAAAAGCTTACAGAATAAGAACATAAAGAAAACTTGTAGAGTTGTACAATGTGTTTGTGTTTTAAGCTAAATGTTTTAATTTTTTATTTTAATTTTTATTTTTTTTGAGACAGGTTCTCAATCTGTTGCCCAGGCAGGAGTTTAGTGCTGCAATCTCGGCTCACTGCAACCTCGAACTCCTGGGCTCAAGCAATCCTCCAGCCTTAGCCTCCCAAGTAGCTGGGAGTACAAATATGTACCACCACACCTTGGTAAATTTTAAATTTTTTGTAGAGACAGGATTTTGCTATGTTGCCCAGGCTGGTTTTGAACTCCTGGCCTGAAGTGATCCTCCCGCCTTGGCTTCCAAAGTGCTAGGACTAAAGATACGAGCCACCGTGCCTGGCCCAGAATTACTGACCTGTGCTTTCTATCCCTGCTTTTACTATGGCTCCGACTCCTCTTCTTCCTGTGAAAGAGAGTACATTCTTTTTTTTTTTTTTTTTAATTTTGAGAAAGAGTCTCGCTCTGTCGTGCAGTGGTGCAATCTTGGCTCACTGCAACCTCTGCCTTCCAGGTTCAAGCGATCCTCGTGCCTTAGCCTCCTGAATAGCTGGGATTAAAGGCATGTACCATCATGCCCAGCTAATTTTTCATATTTTTAGTAGAGACAAGGTTTCGCTATGTTGGCCAGGTTCACCTTGAACCCTTGGCCTCAAGTGATCCACCTGCCTCAGCCTCCCGAAGTGCTGGGATTACATGCGTGAGCCCCGCGTGAGCACCGCGCCAGGTCAGGAGTGTAAATTCTTAAAGAGAAGGTTTTGTCATTGCTGCTATAGAAAAGGAATTACAGTAAGGCCAGAATGAAACAGAAAGCATGAAAAGACCAAAGACCTGAAGATGATCCAGCAGTAATTCACAGCAATTGCACAATACCAACTTACAGCCCTGAAAGCTGTCAGGCATCTGAAGAGGCCATTTTTCCCCCTAATGCCAAGCAAAACCTGGTGTTTCCAAATCAGGGGTCCTCTTGCTATTTTTTTTTTTTTTTGAGACGGAGTCTTACTCTGTTTCCCAGGCTGGAGTGCGATGGTGCAATCTCGGCTCACTACAACCTCCGCCACCCAGGTTCAAGCAATTCTCCTGCCTCAGCCTCCTGAGTAGCTGGGATTACAGAAGCCTGCCACCACACCCAGCTAATTTTTGTATTTTTAGTAGAGATGGGGTTTCACCATGTTGGTTAATCTGGTCTCGAACTCCTGACCTCAGGTGATCCACCCACCTCGGCCTCCCAAAGTGCTGGGATTACAGGTGTGAGCCACCACACCCGGCCCCTCTTGGTATTTTATTCAAATGAAGTATATTGATGCTAGAACTAATCCACAAATCTACACTGGAAAATGAAGACTAGATAATTAAATCAAGTCACCATTATTCTCATGACCTAAGTGGAGCCATTACTAACAGTCAGCAGTCTTAACAGAAACAATCTCCCTATTCTGGTTATTTTTCCAATGGACAAAACTGTTTCCCTTCCCCAAGTTGCCAACCCATTTCTTCCTCCCACACTCACTTGCTTGTCTCCCCGATGGTGTTGCTTCCACTGGTCCCATTGCCACTGTTGCTGGTGCTGCTGGTGGTATTGCTAGGATAATCCTTTTTAACTTCTTTCCTTTGTTGCTCATCCTGAGGCATTCACCAGGAAAATGTCACAAGGTATAAGGTGGCAGACACACAGATTCCAATGGGCAAAGGGAGCAAAGGTGGACAAGGAAGAAATCAAACCACTTGATTATCTAGCCAGATTTTCAGCACCCTTATTTCCTAACAAAGGGAATAAGAAAGGAATCAAGGAAACTACCTAAAAGGAAGAGATCAGCATGACAGATTTTGATGTCAAACTTCAGTTACCCAACATCTGCTCCACTAACATTTCCCAGGAGAGTTACAAATTGGTGCTAGGCCGGGGCAGTGGCTCACGCCTGTAACCCCAGCACTTTTAAAGGCTGAGGCAGGCGGATCAATTGAGGCCAGGAGTTTGAGACCAGCCTCGCCAACATGGTGAAACCCCATCTCTACTAAAAATACAAAAATTAGCCAGGCATAGTGGCACACGCCTGTAGTCCCAGCTACTTGGGAGGCTGAGGCAGGAGAATCACTTGAACCTGGAGGCAGAGGTTGTGGTGACCTGAGAATGCGCCACTGCACTCCAGCCTGGGCAACGAGTGAAACTGCGTCTCAAAAAATAAAGGAAAAAGAAAGCGGTGGGGGGAAGGGAAGGGAGAAGGAGGGAGGGATGGGAGGAGAGGGCAGAGGGAGGGAAAGGCAAGCAAGCAAGCAAGCAAACTGCTGTTAAGTGGGCCAGGGTGCAGTGGCTCACTCCTGTAATCCCACCACTTTGGGAGGCCAAGGCAGATTGCTTGAGCCTGGGAGCTCGAGACCAGCCCAGACAACATAGCAAGACCTTGTCTCTATAAAAAATATATTAAAAAAGAAACTGGGACAGGCGCAGTGGCTCACACCTGTAATCCTAGCACTTTGGAAGGCCAAGGTGGGTGGATCATGAGGTCAGGAGATCGAGACCATCCTGGCCAACATGGTGAAACGCCGTCTCTACTAAAAATACAAAAATTAGCTGGGCGTGGTGGTGCTTGCCTATAATCCTAGCTACTTAGGAGGCTGAGGCACGAGAATGGCTTGAACTCAGGAGGCAGAGGTTGCAGTGAGCCAAGATCGCGCCACTGCACTCCAGCCTGGCAACAGAGCAAGACTCTGTCTCAAAAGAAAAAAAAAAAGAAATTGGTGCTAGGTCTGAGGTACAGTGACTTTCTACTGTGTCACTTCGAGTTTTGAGCAAAGCACAGATTACCAACACCACATTATGTGCCCACTCCGGTTTTAGAGAGGTCCTCTCTAAAAGTATGGCTCTTAACCATAGTCTCCAGCAAAGCTTACTAAGACTATGCCTTTTATGATTAATTATTCTACATAATAAATAAGCAGGGAAAGAGGATTCATAAAATGTTGAAAGTTGAAAGTGATGATCGACAACTACTCTTTCTCATTAACCCAATTCCAGGAGTGAGGTGGAAAATATTACCTCTTCTTTTTTATAGGGAGCTTCCAGCATGGCCTCAATCACTATATCAAAGTCATCAGATGCCATCCTGTCAGATCTGGGGAGAGGATATTAATATGTAAGAACCTGTTTTATATTTTTCCTCCCTTTCCAGCACCACACATTTCTTTCCCACTCCACGAAAGAGACTTCAGGATATACAGATTTCAGTTCTGTTTCTTGAACTGCAAAGAAACCTTACCAGCTGTCACTCACTCTAGGTTTATTTTTACACCCTATAGATCTGAACTAGTTCGGCTTTGTGGCTTGAAATAGTCAAGGATAGGCCAGGCGCGGTGGCTCACACCTGTAATCCTAGCACTTTGGGAGGCCAAGGCGGGCAGATCACCTGAGGTCAGGAGTTTGAGACCAGCCTGGCCAACATGGCGAAACCCTCTCTACCAAAAATATAAAAATTAGCTGGCTGTGGTGGCACACACCTGTAATCGCAGCTACTCAGGAGGCTGAGGCAGGAGAATCACTTGAACCCAAAAGGTGGAGGTTGCAGTGAGCCAAGATCACGCCACTGTACTCCAGCCTGGGCAGCAATGTGTGACCCTGTCTCAAAAACAAAACAAACAAACAAAAAACACAAAAAACAATACATAAAAAAATAGTCAAGGATATAGAAGAAAACTGAATATCTAGGAAGAAACAAAATACAATACCAATCCTGTTCTATGAAGAGTAAATGATGGTAGCCAAACTACTATCTGCTATAAAATGGACATTAGGTCTCCACTCTACTGTTCAAAATTCTGAATAAATACCTGGTTTAAACTTAAATAATAAAAACAGGCCTGGCTGCTACAGAAGTGAGAAAAATATAAAAATAAAAAATAATAAACAAATATAGGCACATTATTTCCAATAAAAAGGTAAAGAGGCAAGACTAAAAATCAGAAGCAAGTCAAAGCAATACCAAAATGCAGACTTGCCCTAAGGTCTTCCTCTCCGCATACCCTGAACACCAATAATTAGGGGCTTATCCCTGAGCATTTTCTATCCAATACCAACTATAGTTTAGGTAACTCAGAAATATGATGATTAAGACAGGCTCGACCAATCCCATCTTGAAACCTTTCTCTCTGGCAGGCAAGGTAATACGTGCCTCCCCCAAGCTTTCACATCTAGAAACTGCCTTTCCCCAGGCTGTCTACCACCAGTTTGTCAAATAAGAAAAACAGAAAATACCAAAGAAAACCAATAGGATAAATTATTCAAATGTTCTTGGCCTGGAATTATCAACCCACACATGGATGAATCTCAAAATAATTACACGGAGTGACAGAAACCAGCCCCCCCCACCCCCCCCAAAAAAGTGCACAATGAACAATTCCATTTACATAAAATTCTAAAAAATGCAAACTAGGCCAGGCGCCGTGGCTCATGCCTGTAATCCCAGCACTTTGGGAGGCTGAGGCGGGCAGATCACAAGGTCAACATATCGAAACCATCTAGGCCAACATGGTGAAACCCCGTCTCTACTAAAAATACAAAAATTAGCTGGACGTGGTGGCACGTGCCTGTAGGCCCAGCTACTTGGGAGGCTGAGGCAGGAGTATCACTTGAACCCAGGAGGCGGAGGTTGCAGTTAGCCGAGATTGTGCCACTGCACTCCAACCTGGAGACAGAGCAAAACTCAGTCTCCAAAAAAAAAAAAAAAAAAGCAAACTAATCACTGTATCAAATAAAGCAGAAAGCAGATCAATGGTTGCCTAGGGATAGGAGTAAGGGGGGGAAGGGCTAGGAGAAAAACATTTTAAAAGGGCACAAGAAAAACTTTGGGGCCAACTTTGGGGCCAGGAGTTGTGGCTCACACCTGTAATCCCAGCACCGTGGGAGGCCAAGACAGGTGGATCACCTGAGGTCAGGAGTTCAAGACCAACCTGACCAATATGGTGAAACCTCATCTTTGCTAAAAATACAAAAATTAAAGCTGGGCACGGTCATGAGGTCAGGAGTTTGAGACCAGCCTGGCCAATATGGTGAAACCTCATCTCTACTAAAAATACAAAACATTAGCCAGGCGTGGTGGCACGCACCTGTAGTCCCAGCTACTTGGGAGGCTGAGGCATAAGAACTGCTTGAACCCAGGAGGCGGAGGTTGCAATGAGCCGAGAACACACCACTGCGCTCCAGCCTGGGTGACAGAGCAAGATTCCATCTCAAAAAAAAAAAATACAAAAATACAAAAATTAGCCAAGCATGGTGGCACATGCCTGTAATCCCAGCTACCTGGGAGGATGAGACAGGAGAACTGCTTGAACCCAGGAGGCGGAAGTTGCAGCCAGCCGAGATCGCACCATTGCACTCCAGATTGGGTAACAGACCAAGACTCTGTCTCAAAAAAAAAAAAAAAAAAAAAATTTGCTGGACATGGTGGCTCACACCTGTAATCCCAGCACTTTGGGAGGCCGAGGCAGGCGGATCATAAACACCTGTAATCCCAGCACTTGGGAGGCCGAGGCAGGCGGATCATAAGGTCAAGAGATCGAGACCATCCTGGACAACATGGCGAAACCCCATCTCTACTAAAAATACAAAAATTAGCTGGGTGTGGTGGCACACGTCTGTAGTCCCAGCTACTCGGGAGGCTGAGGCAGGGGAATCGCTTGAACCCGGAAGACAGAGGTTGCAGTGAGCCAAGATCGTGCTACTGCACTCCAGCCTGGCGACAGAGCAAGACCCTGTCTCAAAAAAAAAAATTAGCCAGGTGTGGTGGCAAGCGCCTGTAATCCCAGCTACTCAGGAGGCTGAAGCACTAGAATTGCTTGAACCCAGAGGGCAGAGGTTGCAGTCAGCCAAGATCATGCCATTGCACTCCAGCCTGGATGACACAGCGAGACTCTGTCTCAAAAACACAAAAACAAACAAATCTTTGGGAGTGATGGTTTCGTGTGTGTTTAACATATCAAAACGCATGAAAGTGTACACTTTAATGTATACAGTTTTATCGTGTGCCCATTAAATGTACCTCAATCATGCTGTTTAAAAAAAAAAAAAAACCTGAGGAATTTCTATGCAAGGAGGCTATCATAATCAGACTTTTTCATACCTGTAAGGACTTTGTTGGCCAGCCGTAGTGGCTCACCCCGTAATCCCAGTACTTTGGGAGGCCAAGGCAGGTGGATCACCTGAGGTCAGGAGTTCAATACCAGCCTGACGGATATGGTGAAACCTCATCCCTATTAAAGGTACAAAAATTAGCCGGGCATGGTGGCGGGTGCCTATAGTCCCAGCTACTCAAGAGGCTAAGACAGAAGAATCGCTTGAACCTGGGAGGCAGAGCTTGTAGTGAGCCGAGATCACACCACTGCACTCCAGCCTGGGCAACAGAGTAAGACTCCATGTCAAAAAAAAAACGAGGAGCTTTGTCCTCTTTAAAGCAGCTAATGCACTATGCAACAAGGCTCCCCTGGTTGCCCTAACAGTCCATACCCTATTTTGACAATTCAATAAGTGTAATAATTACAACTATGATTCTATGACTTACAGTACCTACAACTGCTAGACACTGTGCTAAGCATGTTATGGAGAGAGAAGATTCTTACAGAAAAATTACTTGGAGCCAAATTTGAGGCTTAAAATGGAAACTAAACCCAAATCAAATCGGTATACGTAAAAACCAGTAAACTCAATTTCCTCTGCCTCCCAGGTTCAAGCGACTCTCCTGCCTCAGCCTCCTGAGTAGCTGGGATTACAGGCATGTGCCACCACATCCAGCTAATTTTGTATTTTTAGTAGAGACCAGGTTTTCCGTGTTAAGTCAGGCTGGTCTCGAGCTCTTGACCTCAGGTGATCCGACCGCCTCGCCCTCCCAAAGTGCTGGGATTACAGGCATAAGGCCCACGCCTGGCTTTTTTTTTTTTTTTTTTGAGAGGGAGTCTCGCTCTGTTGTCCAGGCTGAAGTGCAGTGGCATGATCTCGGTTCACGCCAACCTCTGCCTCCCAGGTTCAAGCGATTCTCCTGCCTCAGCCTCCTGAGTAGCTGGGATTACAGGTGCCCGCCACTACGTCCCACTAATTTTTGTATTTTTAGTAGAGACGAAGTTTCACCATGTTGGCCATGCTGGTCTCAAACGCCTGACCTCAGGTGATCCGCCTGCCTCGGCCTCCCAGTGCTGGGATTACAGGCGTGAGCCACTGTGCCCGGCCTTCTACTTCTTCCAATAAACACTTTATTTAGCAATCAAAGCTAACAAATGCTACAGACAGGTAATATATGATTCATACCCAAATTTTTTAAAACTAAGGTTTTTTGAACTGCTCAAAGTCATACATAGCTCAAGGGCCAGGCAGAGGGGGTGGCTCACGCCTGCAGTCTCAGCACTTTGGGAAGCTAAGGCTGAAGAATGGCTTGAGGCCAGGTCAAAATCAGCCTGGGCAATACAGTGAGGCCCTATTTTTACAAAAAATATAAAAATTAGCCACGCATGGTAGTACGTGCCTGTAGTCCCAACTACTTGGGAGCCTGAAATGGAAGGACTGCTTGAACCCAGAAGTTGAGGCTGCAGTGAATTCTGTCTCAATCCCCAAAACAGAAAAGGTCACACAGCTCAAAGGGAAGAATTTTTTTTTTTTTTTTGAGACAGGGTTTCACTCTGTTGCCCAAGCTGGATTGTAATGTTGCAATCTTGGCTCACTGCAACCTCTGCCTCTCTAGCTCAAGCAATCCTCTAACCTCAGCCTCCCCAGTAGCTGGGACCACACAGGTGTGCACTACGATGCCAGGCTAACTTTTCTTATTTTGGGTTTTTTTTTTTCTGGTAGAGACATGGTCTCACTATGTTGCCCAGGCTGTTCTCCAACTCCTGGACTCAAGAGATCCACCCACCTTAGCCTCCCAAAGTGCTAGGATTACATCTGGCCAGAGGAGCTAATTCTGGATCAGAAAGGTTTTCTGACTTCAAATCTAACATTATATCTATTATATCAGGTTACTTCTCATACGGTTTGTAATTAACTTTAAAGGAAAAAAAAAACGACACAGTATACCAAAATATCTACTTTTAAATATATACTCACTGAACATGAATGTTCTTCTCATATGTTTATCAAAATAATCAGTCCCATTAGCTAAACCTCACTGTGAGTCTCCTATATCTGAGGCATGTAGTGTATGCTTAAAAGTATCAGACTAATATACACTATTGATTCACTATGGGAAAATAGTTCAAAAAGAAAAGTTTTTTTGTGTGTGTGTGTGTTTTTTTTTTTTTTTTTTTTTTTTTTGAGAGAGTTTCACTCTTGTTGCCCAGGCTAGAGTGCAATGGCGCAATCTCGGCTCACTGCAACCTCCACCTTCCAGGTTCAAGCAATTCCCCTGTCTCAGCCTCCCGAGTAGCTGGGATTACAGGCAGGCACCACCACACCTGGCTAATGTTGTATTTTTAGCAGAGCCGGGATTTCTCCACGTTGGTCAGGCTGGTCTCGAACTCCTGACCTCAGGTGATCCGCCTGCCTCGGCCTCCCAAAGTGCTGGGATTACAGACATGAGCCACCGAGCCGGCCTAAAAAGAAAAGTTTTTGATACTCAAGCTGTTTCAGTCATTTTGGCTGCCAAGTCTACACAAATTTTCTGTTATGAACTATTTTTTACGATCTGCCTTTTCCCCTCCAAATGAAATGCTTGATTTCAAGAACTGCTTATTGTTGAGTGCTAATGCAGGGTAAGGAACAACTTAACACACACACTAAAACTTACACTTAAGTTTACGAGCTTCTACAAATAAACCTCTATGTAAAAAGTTTTCACTCAGAAACAAATATATCCATTTAAGCAAAGCCATATACAACACAATATTTTGAAACTTGCAATCTCACTACTGAGTTTAGTGTCTTTCTAGACGTGCTAAAAGCAATAAGGTAGCAAACACTATGCATTTTCAGGCTAGTAGTTTTTTCTTTTCTTTTTTCTTTTTTTTTTTTTTGTATTTTTAGTAGAGACGGGGTTTCACCGTGTTAGCCAGGATGGTCTCGATCTCCTGACCTCGTGATCCGCCCACCTCGGCCTCCCAAAGTGCTGGGATTACAGGCGTGAGCCACTACACCCGGCCCAGGCTGGTAGTTTTCAAACTCTCTCTTCATGTCCCAACTTATGGGTCAAGGTCCACTCAATCTCATCCACATACAGAATATCATGTTTTCTTCCATCCTGCTCCAAAAACAGTATTAGAGACCCACAATCACGTCAGGTCCTAGACCTGGTCATAGCACAAGCCAACAGGTAGACCCCACTGCTAAAGTTGCAGAAAGAACCACTGTCAGACCAATTCGGAAAGAATTCACGAAAAGCTGGAGCCCCAGGGGTGATGGTAGCGCCATCTCCAGGGTCTGATCACTTAGCTGGGCACAAACACCTACAAACTGAAGGCAGCTTAATAAAAAAGAGGAACAATAAGAACGATAAAAGCTACTTGAAAGACTACCCTCCCCATGTTGTGTAGCTTTAAAAAATGGTCCTATAGGCCGGGCGCGGTAGCTCAGGCCTGTAATCCCAGCACTTTGGGAGGCCGAGGCGGGTGGATCACCTGAGGTCAGAAGTTCATCAGCCTGGCTAACATGGCAAAACCCCATCTCTATTAAAAATACAAAAATTAGCCGGACGTTGTGGCAGGCGCCTGTAATCCCAGCTACTCGGGAGGCTGAGGCAGGGGAATCGCTTGAACCCGGGAGACAGAGGCTGCAGTGAGCCGAGATCGCACCACTCCACTCCAGCCTGGGTGACAGAGCGACACTCCGCCTCAAAAACATAAAAAAAAAAGAGGTCCTATAGGCAACCAACTGGCACAATCTCTGCGGGAGCCAGTGTCCCAGGGCTCAATCTTCATATGTGGCCTCATCATACGCCTACTGGAATGAGTGCTTGAAAAAGTTAAATGGGAAAAGCCCATAAAGGTCAACATAGTGAACATGAATCTTCGACAGACTAGAGATTGAGGAAGAAAGCTCAATTCCCTTCTCTCTCTCTGAATGGTGGTGAGAGTGGCTGAAACTGATGATGCGTGTCCTCTCAGGCCGCGGAGGGTCGATGCTCCCTCTCCAGTGTGGGCGACCCTAAGTGTCACGGCTGCAGGGACCCGGAAAGAAAAATCACAGGATTCTAGAAACCGCATCTTTATCGGTGCAGGATACAGCCACGAGGGTGCCCACCTCTAAAATCGTGGCAGTGGGCTACATTTAAGTAGCTAACACTTCCAGGTCAAAACAAAGTTTTTTTTAATGTTAAAAGTTCGCCTGAATCTCTTCGTGACGCCATTTTCTGCCCGTGACGTCAGGGGGAGGCGCCGTGCAGCAACGTCACGCATTGGTGACGTCCGGTGGGGACCGGGTTTTGGGGTTTCTCACCAGTTCCGGGTCCCCGCAGGGGGGTCCCGGTTCTCTCCGTTCCTTTGAGTATGTTGTGGGGAGTGGAGCTCGGATATTTCCTAGAGTCTAGGCAAGAAAAGCAGCACTGCAGGTAGAGCAGCTCCTCTTCCCGCAAAATGGCGGCAGCTCTGCCGTCTTCCAGAACTTTCCCCAATCTGCGCATGCGCCAAGACTCCCCGGCGTTGGAAATAACCTCCCTGGTTTCGCGGCAACGGTCCAAAGTACAGGTTCTCATTGGCTAAAGTCCTGAGTATGGGTGGAGCAAACTCAAATGCGTCTCAGCAACCACCGAGTTCCCATTGATTGGCTAACCTGAGACTCCAGAAAATGGAAGCGTCCTTTGGTAGCCGCCCATCACTCTCTCATTGGTTAAATGACTTGCGGAGGGCGGGGAAAACGGGACGGAAAACGTGAGTGAAGAAGCCACCGACCCCACTCCTGGTGCTCGCGTTGACTAGACCAGTGCGATGGGCGGAGCCAACGAGGAGGCACAATTTACATCCTTGGCCGTCCCTACTCGGATTCGCCGAAGGAGTCACGTCGGTCGTTAAGGTTAAGCTTTGTAGAGAACAGCGGCGTTTGTTTAACGTCCAGAGATGCTGAACTCAAAATCCCCGTTCTGAGCCGGCTACCTAAACAACCCTCCCGACCACCTCTCATGACCTCGGTGCTTGGGACCTGGGAAAAGCAGATCTTGCCAGAGACTTGTCTTGGTCCACACTCTGCCCTATCGTCATGGCCTGTTCCCACAGGTCATAACTTCCGTTCAAATCAGTGCCCCCACATTTCCCACTGCAAGGGTAAATTTGAAAGTTTCTCAGGTGACTCCTTGGATGTAGCAGTACTGAGTCCTCTAACCGGAAAGAAGGAACTGATGTCCACCCTCACTTTCCAACGGCCTCTAGGAGCCCCTAGACACTTCTGTGGTCTACTGTGCTACCAAAAATGTAGCTGGTTATAACATGCGGAGAGCCAGAGTCAGAGGACCTGACTTCCAATTCTGACTTGGATACTAATATCACATCATTGTACCCATTTCAAACTCCCCCTCTGTAAAATGGAAAATTGGACTAGATGATCTCTTAGGACTTCAAACTGTAACCCTGTGGTTTTATTAAAAAAAAAACAGGTAGCTTCTTGCTGGAGATTCCTGGATGGATTCCAGTCTTCCCAAGAGGTAACAAAGGAGAGGTAACCAGTTGCCCGTGCAGTAGCTCAAGAATACAGAAGAGAAAAACTGGCTTCACTCACTATTCCATCTTTTTCCAAGGTGGCAAACTCTATGCCTCCTCCCCAGAGAAAAGCCTAACTGCAGGTTCTAATAGACAAGAGCTCACTGTAGCTGGTCAGAAAGGCCTATATCCAGGACTACAATAGTCATTGCTCAGCTTCCTAAGTAGGGAATACAACTAGGCCCCTATGGGTCTTAGATAGGGTGAGAGGACAGATCTGAACATGCCTGGGTCTAAGTGAGGTGTGGGAAAATAGTGGCAGGGGGCAGCATGGTGGTGCAGTAAAGGGCTATAACTTTATTTGTATTTCCTCTTACACAAAACCATCAAAACAAGAACAGAGAAGGGCTGAAAATCCATTCAAACCCCATGTTCTCAGAGATATTCCAGGGAGTTCTTGAGGCTGAGTGCGTAGCTTCAAATCCAGCACTAATTCCTCAACCCCTGGCCTGAGGTCTTCATAGATTGGTGGCTTGAGCCCTGCAATTAATTATAATCCCTTGTCCACCTTGATGTAAGGCAGGAAAGCAGATTGAAATGCTCCTCTCTGATGGGCAAGGGGAATCACAGCCCATAGATGTACTGCACCTTCTGTACTACAGGAGCAGAACCTGAAGCTGCTTCCAAGGCTCTGGACACTTGCACGCAGGGCTAGAGGCCAATGGTATATGAGCGGCCTGTGGGGTTATGAATAGCGGAACAGACTGGTGCTGTCACAGCCCACTCATACCACACCTTCTTGGAATTGCTGCATCTCCAGAAACGCACACAGATGGTTTGGCCTTCACGCACCGTTATGGGCTGCTGTAAGAAGAAAGACAGGGAGGTTCAGGGTGAAGCTAATGAATTATACATGGCAATGTATTAAGGTAGGTGTGGAGATAAAATGATAAACATGACAAGACTGTCCCAACCCTTTGAAAGTTATTTGAAGCCTATCAGAACACTGAACAGTAAGACACTGAACAAATAATCAAAGGTGTGGTGAGAGCTGTGAACATGTACAGAGTGCTAGAAAAACACCTATGAAAGGGAACACTAACCTAGTCTAGGAGATCAGAGAAAGTTTATCTCACAATAAAAATGTTTAAAGAAGACCTAGAAGATAGGTTAACTGTGTGAAGAGACAAGCAAAGAACTTCACAGGCAAGAGAAAGGCATGAAAGCCTGAGGTAGGAAAGAAGATAGACAATTAGAACAAAAAGAAGGTCCATAAGGCTGAAGCAGTGTAAGCAAGGGGACAGTAGCTGCAAAGGTAAGCAAACACTCGATCACATCAAGTCTTACAAGCAATGTCCCAGATTTTGACTTTTATCCTAAAGACAGTGGGAAGGCATTGAAGCATTTTAAGCAAAAAAGAGAGAGAAGATCAGGCCAGGCGCGGTGGCTCATGCCTGTAATCCCAGCACTTTGGGAGGCCGAGGTGGGCGGCTCATGAGGTCAGGAGATCGAGACCATCCTGGCTAACACGGTAAAACCCCATCTCTACTAAAAATACAAAAATTAGCCAGGCATGGTGGCTGGCACCTGTAGTCTCAGGTACTGGGGAGGCTGAGGCAGGAGAATGGCATAAACCTGGGACGCGGAGCTTGCAGTGAGCTGAAATTGCGCCACTGCACTCCAGCCTGGGCGACAGAGACTCCGTCTCTTTAAAAAAAAAAAAAAGAGATAAGATCAAATTTGAGTTTTTAAAAGATGACTCTTGCTCAAAGTAGAGAACAGACAGAAGAGTAGCCAGAGTAGATGCGGGAAAGCCAGGCAGAAGGCCACTCCAAATACTCCCAACACCTACCACTGGGATCCAAGAGCATATGAAATCAGGAGAACACGAGTCATAGTCAACTATCTTCCTGGGAGAAGGAAAGAAGCACAATACCAAAGGCAAAGGTTACTCCTTAACTACAGAATCTTAAAAGCAGTTCCTACCTTAATAGGGAAGAGGATGGGAAACCATGAGAACATCCCAGGAGAGTGAGTCTCTGGACGGATACCTGTGTGGACAAAGTAATGAAAAAACAGAGGTCTCCATGGCTGTGCCTTTTGCCTATGTTGAAGAGGGTCTCTTCTCTAATCACACAAACAAAGATCTCCATTCACTGAGCACTGGGCCCCCCATAAATCTAAATGACACATGTACATATAAGCTGCCCAGGCAGCACACCCTCATACTCTGCCATCTACTACCATAGACACTCACTCAGAGTGATGTCCTGATAAAGCACAGTCTCAAAGTAGCCGGCAAAGCCATGTAGTACTGTGTTCACCTCCACAGGAAACTCCAAGGTGCAATAGCGGTTGTTGTCAATCATAGGATCTGCCAGGAAATAATTATGTGGGTGACAAGGGGCCAGAAGCTCTAGACAACTTGATAAAGCATGAGCAAGACCAAGGAAAGGAAGAGTAGATAAGGCAGACTAGGGACAGCAAGGGAAGAAAGCAGGAGGAAGGAAGAAGCCCACACCCCTCTAGTCAGAGGACAACTATAAAAGAACCTACCTCTGTTGGGATGGCTGAAGGTGAAACAGGGCTGGGGTGCAGAGAGCTGGTGGAAGTTGTGCAGCCGTACCACATAAGGCATCTCAAACTGGGCCTGTCAGAGACAGAAAGAGAGAGAGTGTGTTGGGGAAGACACACGAGATAACTACTTCCCCAAGGATTAAAAAAAGTTTTACTTTAGTGCTTCCCCAATCCCTAACTTCTTCGCCTCTTCATCCCCAGCAGAAGAAAATAGCTGATGCAAATACAGAAAAAGAAGAGGACTAAAGAGTACCACTTCTTTCCGAAGAGAGTGGTTCTTTACCTCAGGGTCACGGTCCTTCTCCCTACAGGCTCGGACCTCATTGTACAGCTTGGAGGAAGAGATGGGAGCCAGAAAGGAAGTGTACTCCCCAGGGATGCTCACACCGTCATCTGCACAGCAGGATGGTCAAATTAGTTCCAGAGGGAGGGAAATGGTATGTCTGTACTAACTGAAGGATCAGAAGGAGCAAACCTCCCATGTCAAAACCAACCAACGTTGGCATGGGCATGGAAGAAAGAGACAAATGCATGTTGTCACATTACTAAGCCAGCCTGCTTCCAACTACTGTCACGGAGGATTCCACTTCTAGGTTAATTTACAGAGCCACACAGATTAAAACTGAAAGAACCCAAGATAGTCTAATCTGGTGGTTCTTAACTTTTGTGGGGTCACAAAGTCCCACAAAAGTTCCTGATGAAAGCTAAGCTCAGGGTACCTATGTCATATTTACTTTTTTTTTTTTTATTTGAGATGGAGTCTCGCTCTGTTGCCCAGGCTGGAGTGCAGTGGCACAATCTCGGCTCACTGCAACCTTCTCCTCCCAGGTTCAAGTGATTCTCGCACCACAGCCTCCCGAGTAGCTGGGATTACAGGCGTGCACTGCCACGCCTGACTAATTTTTGTATTTTTAGTAGTGACGGGGTTTCGCCATGTTGCCCAGGCTGGTCTCAAACTCCTGACCTCCCGCTTTGGCCTCCCAAAGTGCTGCGATTACAGGCATGAGTCACCGCGCCCAGCCCACTCCCTTCATTTTACAAATATGAACACTAAGGTTTGGAGAGATGACTTCATTTGCTAAGGGCACAGAGGTAGTGAAGCAGTGGCTCTCAAACTCATATGATGTGACCCAGGTCCAACCCACTTTCCCCTAAACCCTGTACCCTCCTCCCAGGTTGCTGTCTCACCCATCATCACCCTCCACCTACACCCCAATCTAGGGGCACCTTTTAGGAAGTGCTGGGCTCCATCCAGGCACTCAGGCGACAATTCATTGTCAGCAAATGAGCCCAGAAGCTCACTGACAATGATGTCTGCTTTCTCTGGAGCCACCCATTCCCTCATGTCTGATGAGACTACGGTCACTTGGCTTCCCCATTCTTCAAACTGCCAGTTCTCTAGCCTGAAATAGAGACAATAAGGTAAGGAGAGATGTTAAGGAAATTTGGCAATGAGGACTAACTTCCCAGCAAGCGGGTTGCTACTCACGTCACCACGGCATTTGGGTTTTTCTCCACAGCATACAGCTTTATCCGCCGGTCAGCCTGCTTGGCTGCCCGCAGGGAAGCGTTCACCAGGGGTCCCCGTCCTGCTCCCAGCACCATCAGTACCCTAAGAAAGAAAGGGAAGAGTCAAGCAGACTTGGCATATACAGATGTAGGATGCAAGTCCCTGAGATTGAGGGGAAAGCACTCACTGGACATTGGTATCCTTCTCCTCTTCTGGTACTCGGTCTAGCAGACATTTATAGATGGCCTGGAGGGAGGAGAGAATAGCCCATGGTTGTAATCCCATCCTCCACAGGTCATGCTGGCCCTGTGCTTTCCTCACCCTGGGCACCACACAGTACCTGCTGGTACTGAGAGTATTTGATGGGGTCCTTTTCAAATACTTCATATGTCTGAGATTCAAGATTGTCCATCAGTGGCTGATGAATGAAGAAAAGGACAAAGTTAGCTGGTTTCTGGCAAAAGACAATGCACTAAAATATCAAAAACTTTCCACTGCTTTCTGAGCTTTAGTAAAATTTGGAGGCATATATTCTCAAGAAACATTTTCCACCCCACCTTCCTCCTCTCAGCGCACTCCAGACCCACCTGAAGCGGGGACTGCAGATAGTCTTCATAGCCCTTGGCAAAGAGTTCATAGGCATTAGGTGGAGGACGGTTCTGGCTTAAGTATTCCAAGTACTGGAGGTAGGAGCAGAACTCCTTCTCTGAGTGGTGGTTGGTGCCTGTGATGATGAACTGCACCTCCAACTGTGAGAAAAGTCAGATCATCAGACACAGCCCTCAAACCAAGATTCTGGAATATTATGGTATATGGTCAAAGAGCCCTAATGTAAAATAAGGTCCAGATCAACAGTTCTCTTTTTTTTTTTTTTTTTTTTTAAAAGATGGAGTCTCGCTCTATTGCCCAGGCTGGAGTACAATGGCGTGATCTTGGCTCACTCACAACCTCCACCTCCCAGGATCAAGCAATTCTCCTGCCTCAGCCTCCCAAGTAGCTAGGACTACAGGTGCGTGCCACCATGCTTGGCTAATTTTTGTATTTTTACTAGAGATGGGGTTTCACCATGTTGGCCAGGCTGGTCTCAAACTCCTGACCTCAGATGATCCATCCGCCTCAGCCTCCCAAAGTCCTGGGATTACAGGCATGAGCCACTGCACCTGGCCCAGACCAACAGTTCTTTAGCATCTGTCCCAATACCAACAAAGGCAGCATGAGGCTTCAGTAAACATAAAAAGCCCCCTTGGCCGGGCGTGGTGGCCCATGCCTGTAATCCCAATACTTTGGAAGGCCGAGGTGGGTGGATCATTTGAGGTCAGGCATTCAAGACCAGCCTGGCCAACATGGTAAAACCTGTCTCTATTGAAAATACAAAAATTAGCCGGGCAGTAGTGGTGCATGCCTATAATCCCAGCTACTCAGGAGGCTAAAGCAGAAGAATCGCTTAAGCCTGGGAGGCAGAGGTTCCGGTGAGCTGAGATCGTACCGCTGCACTCCAGTCTGGGTGACAGAGTGAGACTCTGTCTCAAAAAAAAAAAAGAAAAAAGAAAAAGCCCTCTTATGCCATAAAAGTATCATCAACACCCAAACAGCCTCATGGATCCTTGCTGTAACTTCCTAAATGAAACCTTCTGCAAAGTTCTCATGAGGTTTGGTTTGTTTTGAAAGGTTTCTAGGGCTACTACTGGCATTTACCTTTTTGTTCTCAAGACTCCCAACTTCACTGAAATTGCTCCCCAGAAACCAAAGAAAAAGAGACAGCCTCACAGGAAAAAACGATCATACACAGGTAAATAAGGCACAATGTATAGCTGGACTACCTTTAGGACCCTCCTACCACTCACCTTGAGGAGCCGGAAGATGAGCCTCTGGTGCATCTTAGAAAGAACAGGAAATCCCTTCTTATTGGTCAGGAAAATGCTAGTGGGGAGAATGGCTGCTTTGATGGGCTCCCCAAGCCAGCGATCAATGACATGATTAGATGGGAGGTCAGCCCCAATTTCAAGAGCTACATGAGGCAAAAGAAAAACTGTCAACCACTGCCAGGCAAGAAACCCTTCCTTGCTCCTTTGTACAAAATCTGTTTACTTCTTTAAGAGAAAGGCAGTCTGAGACAGAGGGGAAGTCGCAAAATTGTATACTATATACAAAATTCCTGATTCTTATTCACAGGAGGTAAGAGAAGCAACACCCATCCCAGGATTCTCATGGACTCACCCACTGCAATCCTCTTACTATAGTCACACAAAGTCCGGAAGTTGTGCCACCTGTTCAGTCAAATACAGAAAAGTACAGTCAACTAGATATGGCCGACCAATCACCACAGCTCAAGGAGACCTCCCTACAGGTTGCACCCTGTACTTCCCCTCACTCTATCCCTTGCACCCTGGTACAGCAGCAAAGGGAGACATACCACATCCACGTTTTCTCCTCTCCACTGTACTCCTGTGTGTGTGTAGTTGGTGCATTCTCAATTATATCATCTCTCAGGTCCTCTGGTGCCACCAAGGGTACCCGCATCCAGAACTGCACATGAAGTCACCCTTTTAGAACCCTCTTCTGAACTCATTGGGTCCAGAAAGTTTCCCTCGATAAAACAAAACTTCATCCAGACCTCGTTAATCCCTTTATATGCTTTTCCCAATTTGTAATTTTGTAAGTGAACATGTACCTTATATATAGATCCTTATGTAAATATCTGCCTTGTCTTACGTAAGTTTCCAAAATAATTACATTTACATGTTTTGAAACTCTCTTCATACCACTTTTAGATGGAGAGGTGTGCAATACTGACCTTTTTTTTTTGAGACAAGGTCTGGCTGTGTCACCCAGGCTGGAGTGCAGTGGTGCAATCTCAGCTAACCGCAACCTCCACCTCACAGGTTCAAGTCATCCTCCCACCTCAGCTTCCCAAGTAGCTAGGACTACAGGCGTGTGTCACCACACCTAGCTAATTTGTGTTTTTTTGTTTTTGTTTTTGTTTTGATTTTTATACAGACAGGGTTTCACCATGCTGCCCAAGCTGGTCTCGAACTCCTGAGCTCAGCGATTTGCCCACCTCAGCCTTCCAAAGTGCTGGGATTACAGGCATGACCCACTGTGCCCGGCAATACTGATACTTCAGTTCTGCCAAACACACCCTTCACTGAATGGCTAGGCACAAGAAGGTACTTAGCACAATCTGACTACTATGATATGCAGCAGGAAAGGAGCCCCTCAGCTATACCATGGAAGAGTGATGGCCAGTGTGGATGTGGTTGGTCAAAACTCTGGCCAGGTTGGTGTTATCTTCCTGATTAAGGGGCAGCAGGAAAGCTGGAAGACCCAAATATGCACCAAAATTCAGCTCCTGCAACATGGCCTGGAACGGAGATGAAGAGGAAAAATTTTGAGCTAATAAGCAAACAGCTTTTTTTTTTTTGAGACAAAGTCTCACTCTGTCACCCAGGCTGGAGTGCAGTGGCACAGTCTCCACTCACTGCAGCCTTGACCTTCCCAAGCTCAACTGATCCTCCCTCCTCAGCCTCCTGAGTAGCTGGGACCACAGGCATGTGCCACCATGCCTGGCTAATTTTTGTATATTTTATAGAGATGGGGTTTCACTACACTGCCCAGGCTGGTCTCGAACTCCTGAGCTCCAGTGATCCTACAGCCTCAGCCTCCCAAAGTGCTAGGATTATATTAGGTGCACCACGGCACCCAGCCTAATAGCTTTAATTTCATTATATCAGTTGATTTACCAAGTTATTGGGGATGGGAGGGGACCACTCTCCCCACCCAGCTTGGTTAGAAAAATCCAGCAGAGAAGTCAAACAGTCTTACCGCCTCGGAATTCCTGCGAATCTTCTCCACTTTTGAGTCTGGACGAATCCATGGAGAAAGCTTTCCCACAATTAGCGTATTCCAGTCTGCACTCCCCCACCCAAGAAAGACAAATACTGAATAAGGTTCAGCACTTTACTTGTTCAATTTTTAGTTTGGGAATCAAGAGTAGAAATGAGAGACAAAGGTTTTTTCTACATAGACATGGGATAGCCTGATGCAGAATAGAGAAGCAAGGAGAAAACAAGTTATCTATATCCCAGGGACTAACAAATATATCCAAGTTAGAAAAGGAGGAGAATGAGGGCCCCGATAAAGCAGAAGTTGTTATTGCCTCTAATAATTAAGGGGCATATGGGATGGTCCCTACCCCTTCCTGACAGCAGTAGGTCTGATCGTGTCTGGGGACCGGGCCGATTCTTAGCAGGTTCCTGAATGAACTCCCTCTTGAAACGCGGATGGAAGACAGGCATGCAGAGGAAATCAAACCTACAACCGCGACAGACCCAGAATCATGTAAAGAGAGCAGCAGTGCCAGAGAGCCAAGCAACTGGATTTAGGCTATTTTGATTTTGCACAGCCCTTTCAGCTGCCATCAGTTCAACCTACTAGGCTGCTGAGTTCAGACCACCTTGGGGGATATCAACTCTGCTGTACTGTGCCTGAATTTCTCCCTAAAACACAGCCATGGGAAATATGAGTAAGGAGAAAATGATGGAAATCCACAAGTAGAATTTTTTTTTCTCCTCAGGTGTCACTATGTTTCCAAGACCATCACACCCAGATTTGCCCCAGTTCTGCCCATGCCTCCCCCGTCAAGATTAGCCTGTTCTCTCCCTTGCCCCCTAACACCTCCTCCCACTCCCAGACAATAATCGCGACCTCCAGGGCCCTTTAGAGTTTACCCAACAACTCTCCCAACTTTGGGACTCAGTGACCACAGGCCCCCCACAAGTTACTTTCCTCACGTTACTGGGTCCGAGGCTCCTCCCCTCCAACGAGTAATAGTCTCTCCCCTCCTCATCCTAGCCGACCCCCTCACCCCTGCTTCTCCGGGATGACTAGTCTGCCCTTCTCCGTCCCCGAGTTCGGACCCCGCATTCCGCTCGTGGAGGTCCGGCCCTCACCCCTGCTTGGCCACAGCCCCTAGTGTGTCAGCTATTTCGGGGACGCAATTCAGGTCCCTCCCGCTGGACACGCGGCTCCCACCAGCACCCCCGACCGCCATCGCCGCCATCTTTCTCCTCGCGCTGTCCACGCCGGGATTCCTTGATACTAGTAGCCAATCACAAAGTCAAACTAGAGCCCCCCAGAAGGCGGGACGAGTCGCCTTAACAACCAGAGCGTCTGCCACAGCTCCCGAACGGCAGGGATGGGGAGTGGCTTTTCCCGCCAATCCGCGGGCTGCACAGTGGCGTACGGCGTGGATCCACCAATCTCAGGGTCTGGTTCCTGACGCACTTCAATCTCCCAGAATGCTTAGTATATCTGCAGAACTCCGTTAAGAGACTACACCTCCCATGAAACCCTGCAGTATAACCTTGAAGTACCATCACGGAGAAAAACGATCTCATCTCAGGGCCAGTGGCGCAATGGATAACGCGTCTGACTACGGATCAGAAGATTCCAGGTTCGACTCCTGGCTGGCTCGGGGGCTCTTGGCAGCTACGCTGCTTGAGCGTTTTCTAATTTTCCTTTCCTTTCGCAGTTTGATGCTTCTTTATTATCTTCATGCTTTCATTATCAGGTCCTAAGTTAGTTGAGTTATGCAGCCATGTAATGTTAGCTTTTCCCGTAACTACCTTCAAAAGTGTTTTTCTTGTGTCATTATTTACGTCCATATAAACATTGAGAAAACTGGGTTAATGGCTGGTGCTATTAAAATGAGCTTTGTCACCTTACTATGTTACATATTAAAATAAACTGCTAACTCAGCTACTACTTCCTAGTGATTCTAGGAAGTAGCGTTTTGTGTTTCAAACACAAAAGGTGTAAATAAACGCCTAAACACACACACACACACACCTCTCAAGACAGAGAAAAGGAATTCATTAATTACAGTGGGCAGCAGTCATGAAATTGGCTGGCATGGAGGCCAGAGAGAATCTACATTTTCTCATGTCATTAGCTGCTAGAGAGATGGAAAGGAAGGAAGCAAGGAAAGACATAGGGAGGGAAATGGGAACTCCTGAAGGCAGGGGGCCCACTGGTGTTGAGGGCTCGGCACCAAGGATGGAGAGGAGAACACGGTACGAGAGGCCCGACGCAGGCGCCGCTGGCAGAACTTGGGGACCGACTGGCAGGGAGTCCCGAGAAAGCAAAGTTGGGGGTGATGCCTAGGATTCTGTCCGTGCAGTGAGCGAGAAATGCGAAAAGAGGGTTTGGGAAATCAGGGTTTGGGTTTGGTCATGCTGAATTGAACGTCTAGGGGGCGCTGTGTAATAGAAAATTGGATGAACAATTATCTGAACCAGATGAGATGGAGGTCGCCAGAAGAAAAGAACTGAGGTCATGCGACTGAGATCACCATAGCTCGTTGGGGACAGAGCCACAGGAAATACGAAAAGGGTGTGGGGTAGGATAAGTTCTGGGGAACCCTGGGTGCAATGCAAGTGCCCCAAAAGAATGAAAGCCGGAAAACCGGCCGGGCGCGGTGGCTCACACCTGTAATCCCAGCACTTTGGGAGGCGGAGGCGGGTGGATCTCCTGAGGTCATGAGTTCGAGACCAGCCTGGCCAACATGGCGAAACCCCCGTCTCTACTAAAATATACCAAAAATTAGCCAGGCGTGGTAGCAGGCGCCTGTAATCCCAGCTACTCGGCCAGCTACTCGGGAGGCTGAAGCAGGAGAATTGCTTGAACCCGGGAGGCGGAGGTTGCAGTGAGCCAAGATCACGCCACTGCACTCCAGCCTGGGCAACAAGAGCAAAATAATGTCGGGGCAGGCGGAGGAGGAAAGGAAAGTCGGAAAACAAAATAATTAAATGCACCATGAAGGCCAGGCTGGGCGCAGTGGCTCACGCCCGTAATCCCAGCACTTTGGGAGGCCGAGGCGGGCGGATCACCTGAGGTCGGGAGTTCCAGACCAGCCTGACCAACATGGAGAGACCCCCGTCTCTACTAAAAATACAAAATTTAGCCAGACGTGGTGGCGCGCGCCTGTAATACCAGCTACTCAGGAGGCTGAGGCAGGAGAATCACTTGAACCTAGGAGGTGGGAGGCGGAAGCTGCAGTGAGCCTAGATCATGCCATTGTACTCCAGCCTGGGCAACAGCAAGACTCCGTCTCAAAAAAAAAAAAAAAATCCCAGCACTTAGGGAGGCCGAGGCAGGCAGATCACGAGGTCAGGAGATCAACACCATCTTGGCTAACACAGTGAAACCCCTTCTCTACTAAAAAAAAATACAAAAAAGATTAGCCGGGTGTGGTGGCAGGCGCCTGTAGTCCCAGCTACTCAGGAGGCTGAGGCAGGAGAATGACCCAGGAGGCAGAGCTTGCAGTGAGCCGAGATCGCGCCACTGCACTCCAGCCTGGGCGACAGAGCGAGACTCCATCTCAAAAAAAAAAACTCCATGAAGCCTGAAGGTATTGGAGGTGCTTTTGTCCACTATTATCGTTACTATTTTTCTGCTCCAGGATCCCACGCAGCATATCATATGACATTTAGTTGCTATGTCTCCTTAGGCTCCTCTTGGCTATGACAGTTTCTCAGATGTTCCTTGTTTTTGATGACCTTGGTAGTTTTGAGGAGTACTGGTTAGGTATATTGCAGGATGCCCCTCTATTGGAATTTGTCTGTTTTTCTCATGATTAGACTGTGTTTTGGGAAGGAAGGTCACAGAGTTAAAGTGCTGTTTTTGCCGGGGGCAGTGGCTCAGGCCTGTAATCCCAGCACTTTAGGAGGCCGAGGCAGGCAGATCACCTGAGGTCAGGAATTTGAGACCAGCCTGGCCAACATGGTGAAATCCCGTCTCTACTAAAAATACAAAAATTAGCCAGGAATGGTGGCACGCGCCTGTAATACCAGCTACTCGGAGGCTGAGGCAGGAGAACTGCTTGAAACTGGGAAGCAGAGGCTGCAGTGAGCCGAGATCACACTACTGCACTCCAGCCTGGGTGACAGAGCGAGAGTCCATCTCAAAAAAAAAAAAAAAAAGTGCTATTTTAATCACATCATATCAAGGGTACGTACTATCAACATGATTTATGACTTAATGTTGACCTTGATCACCTGAAAAGAAGTAGTTTATCCAGTTTTTCCACTGTTAAGTGATTCTCTCCCCCCCTCTCCCTAGCGCCAACTTTCCATACTGTATTCATTGGAAGGAAGTCACTATGCTCCCCCTCCTTAGAGTTGGAGTATCTACAGAATTTATTTGGAATTCTTCCCTCCAGGTCTTTTCAATAAATGGTTTTTCTCAGCAAGTGGGTGAGTGAGTACTCCACCAGCATTTTATTTATTTATATTTTATTTCATTTTTCATTTTATTTTGAGACAGAGTCTTGCTCCGTCGCCCAGGCTGGAGTGCAGTGGCATGATCTCAGCTCACTGCAACCTCCACCTCCCGGGTTCAAGCAATTCTCCTGCCTCAGCCTCCCAAGTAGCTGGGACCACAGGCGTGCACCACCATGCCCGGCTAATTTTTGTATTTTTAGTAGAGATGGGGTTTCACCATGTTGGCCAGGCTGGTTTCAAACTCCTGACCTCAGGTGATTCACCCACCTCAGCCTCTCAAAGTGCTGGGATTACAGGTGTGAGTCATGACGCCCCGCCTTCACTGGCATTTTAAGAGGTAAAAGAAAGAGTTGTTGAGGAGGTCTGCTTGTTCTCTGCCCTAGTTGTGCCCAACCAAACTCTACATTCACAGAAGACTTGTTAGATGTTTTTTCTTCTTTAGAAGCTAATTGTCTAGATTGTGGACCATCTGTGCTCCTGGCATCTCACTCCTGATGTCAAGCAGGTAGCTGCTCTGTTGGTTGTTAACTAACCCATCATGGGTGACAGGGAGAGAGGACAATCTATGAAACAATAATGTCAGTTTTGCCATCAGTTAAAGTAATTTTCTAAAGGATTCATGTAAAAGAACCTAGAATTTCTGACTGACCCTAAAGTAAGTTTACATGGGCTGAATTTCTTTGGTCTGTGTTGTCTTTGTCTTTTCATTCCAAATGGCCTCGGCATTGTGGCTAGCATCATGCTGAACAGTTCTCAGTAACTCCATACCACGTTGCTCTCAGCCTTTTCTATAGCACTTTCCTGTGCCATAAAACACAGCATGTAACCGTGGGTCTGTCTACATGAGTTGCAGAGGAGCAAGAAGGGAAGGAATGAAGAGAAATAGAGCACCTGGAACAGGTCCTGTCCCTAGGCGTTAAGTCAAAGTTGGTGAAGTCTACATTATGTTCTGCTTTGCTCTGCTCTGCATGCTGAGCTTTTGGGCCCAGAAGCGTGTGAATCACTGTTATACTATGGGACTTTTGCCTTGGCTGAGATGAAGATAGGGAAATGGTGCGACAGAAGGGCAAATAACCTGGGTGAGAAATAACGTTACTTTCTCCAACAGGAGCCAATGACCAACAGGCCGGAGCACTGGAGACTTTCTGGAGGAAAGGGGTACCCACTCCCAGATAATGCTCCCACTTATCCCCCTGGCTTTCCTCACTTTCAGGCCCAATTCTTCCACCTTATCTTGTTCTTTTGTCCTTGTTTAAACACCTCTAGCCCATTGGAAACCTCTTTGCATCTTCTATTGTGCTCCCCTCCTCCCTCCGCGCTTGCCTCCCTCCCCAGGCCCACCTTCACTCATCTCTGTGCCTGCCCAGCCAGCCACACTCTTCAACACCAAAATAATGGCCTGTTTGACCCTCCTACTGCTCCAAATTGCTTTTTCACAATCAAGGCTGTCCTCCAGCTATAAAAGTGGCAGAGTTACTGAGGCAAAATAATCTGTGCAGATTTGCATTCTCTTTTTTGTCATCTCTATTATACAGTGTTTATCTGTCAAAATGAATAGAAAGCAGGAACTGTTCTGAACATAGAAAAAGATGGAAAACTACCCAATTTATTTATGAAGACAGAACACATCTAATATCAAAACCTGTCAGAAATAACACTCCCAAAAAAGCTATAGACCCTTACTTATGGATATAAATGTAAGATTCCTAAAATATTTAGGATTAATAAATAAAACTTAAAAGTATGTTAATATAGTAATTATATAATAAAACCCATTAGGGTTTATACCAATAATTAACACAAAGGTATTAGGAAATTTCTTTATAGAATAGGTCAAAAATAAACCAAACAAAAAATATTTGACGGTTGTTAATTGTCAAAGAAGAGAACACAGTACGTTAACTGCATTTTCTATAAATATTCTCTTTTTTTTTGAGACAGTCTCGCTCTGTCGCCCAGGCTGAAGTACAGTGGCGTGATCTCGGCTCACTGAAACCTCCGTCTCCTGGGTTCAAGCAATTCTCCTGCCTCAGCCTCCCGAGTAGCTGGGACTACAGGCGTGTGCCACCATGCCCGGCTAATTATTTTTGTATTTTTATTACAGACAGGGTTTCATCATATTGGCCAGACTGATCTCAAACTCCTGACCTCGTGATCCGCCCACCTTGGCCTCCCAAAATGCTGAGATTAGAGGCATGAGCCACCTCACTTGGCCATAAATATTCTTAATAGTTTTGGTATTCATCATATATGTGTATATATAAGATCAACAACTTACATAAAGATGAAATGAGCTGCCCTGCATGGTTGTAAGTGCCCATAGTCCCAGCTACTCAGGAGACTGAGATGGGAGGATCCCTTGAGCCCAGGAGCTCGAGGTCAGCCTGGGCAACACAGTGAGATCTTTTCTTGAAAAAAAAAAAAAAAAAATACAAGAATATCTAGTCTCATCACTGAGTTATTTAGTATTATTCTGAAAAATCCAATATAATAAGATTGGAAATAGAAAAAAACGGGTTACAACTTTTAGGAAGGGAGAGGTAAATTTATCATTATTTGTAGATGATATGATTGCACACATAGAAAATTCATAAGAATCCATTTTAAAACGATGAGAATTAATACTAGAATGCAGAGAAGTAACTTGATGTAAGATAAGTATAAAATAAATCTGTAGCTTCTCATATACCAAGATTAACCAGTTAGAAGACATTATTGATTTTAAAAAATCCCAATAATATGATAGTTAAGAGTATGGCCTGCTAAACCAGATAGCAAGACGTTAAAGCCCTGTTCATTCATTTACTAGGACTGTGAACCTAACGCTTCTGGCCTGTTTTCTCATCCACAAAATGGGAATGTAAATAATAGCTCTTATAAAGTCATTATGAGTATTAAATTAGTTAACATAGTAAAGCATTTAGAAGCTACCCTGCACATAGTAAACCTTCAATACGTATTGGCTATTGTGATTATTATTTTCCCCATTCACAGTGGTAACAGTAACACTACTATAAAATATTTATCTTTACTGAAAAATGTGAGAAACTGACATAAAGAAAATTATAGGCTGGTTACGGTGGCTTATGCTTGAAATCTCAACACTTTGGGAAGCCGAGGCAGGAGGATTGCTTGAGCCTAGGAGTTCAAGGCCAGCCTAGGCAACATAACAATACCCCATCTCTACAAAAAATTTTTAAAAATTAGCTGGGCGTCAGCCTGGCCAACATGGTGAAACCCCGTCTCTACTAAAAATACAAAAATTAGCCGAGTGTGGTGGCACATGCCTGTAATCCCAGCTACTCGGGAGGCTGAGGCGGGAGAATCCCTTGAGCCTTGGAGGTAGAGATTACCGTGAGCCGAGATTGTGCCACTGCACTCCAGTCTGGGCGACAGAGTGAGACCCTGTCTCAAAAAAAAAAAATTAGCAGCCGGGCACGGTGGCTTGTAATCCCAGCACTTTGGGAGGCAGAGGCGGGTGGATCACCTGAGGTGAGGAGTTCGAGACCAGCCTGGCCGACATGGTGAAAGTCTATCTCTACTGAAAATACAAAAATTAGCTGGGCGTGGTGGCAGGACCTATAATCCCAGCCACTCAGGAGGCTGAGGCAGGATAATTGCTTGAAGCTGGTAGGCGGAGGTTGCAGTGGGCCACGATCGGGCCATTGTTCTCCAGCCTGGGCGACAAGAGCAAAACTCCATTAAAAAAAAAAAAAAATGACCTGGGCATTGTGGCATACACCTGTAGTCCCAGCTACCCAAGAGGCTGAGGTGGGAGGATTGCTTGAGCCCAGGAAGTTGAGTCTGCAGTGAGCTGTGATCAAACCACTGCACTCCAGCCTGAGTGACAGAGCAAGACCCTGTCTATCAAAAAGGAAAAAAAAAATTGCTGCAAGATAAAATAGAAGACTAAAAAAAATGGAGAAACAAGCCATAATCTTAGAAAATAATGAATCTTACAAAGATGTAAATTCTTACCAAATTAATTTCTCAATTTCTCACTTTTACAACATTCAATCACGATTCTTTTTTTTTTTTTTTTTTTTTTTTTTTTTTGAGACGGAGTCTCGCTCTGTTACCCAGGCTGGAGTGCAGTGGCACGATCTTGGCTCACTGCAAGCTCCACCTCCTGGGTTCACGCCATTTTCCTGCCTCAGCCTCCCAAGTAGCTGGGATTACAGGCGCCCGCCACCACGCCCGGCTAATTTTTTGTATTTTTAGTAGAGACGGGGTTTCACTGTGTTAGCCACGATGGTCTTAATCTCCTGACCTCGTGATCCACCCGCCTCCGCCTCCCAAAGTGGGGGGATTACAGGCGTGAGCCACTGCGCCCGGCCCATTCAATCACAATTCTAATGGAATCTTTTGTTACTTGATAAAATAATTCTACTGTTCATCTGCAATAAAAATCAGACAAGAAAAGCAAGGAAAACTCAAAAAGAGAGGAGAAAGAGGCCGGGGAGTGGTGGCTTTTTTTTTTTTTTTTGAGACACCTCTGCCTCTCAGGCTCAAGTGAATCTCCTGCTTCAGCCTCCCAAGCAGCTGGGATTACAGGCGCACGCCACTACTGCCCGGCTAATTTTTGTATTTTCAGTAGAGACGGGGTTTCACCATGTTGGCCAGGTTGGTCTTGAACTCCTGACCTCAAATGATCCACCCACCTCGGCCTCCCAAAGTGGTGGGATTACAGGCGTGAGCCACCACACCCGGCCTCAATGAAATCTTCAGCAGCCATTAAAATCAGTGTTGTCAAAGAAAATGTAGTAACATGGAGAAAGGCTTATGACATGCCATTAAGAGACACACATTACAAATTTTACACACAGAATGACCTCAACTATGTGGAAAAATTGTATTTTCCAAATGTTCTGTATAAGCATGTTTATATTACATGTAAAATATTTTTAAAAATACATATAAAACCTGTTACCTTGGCTGGGCATGGTGGCTCACGCCTGTAATCCCACCACTTTGGCAGGCCAAGGCAGGTGGATCACCTGAGGTCAGGAGTTCAAGACCAGCCCCGCCGTGGTGAAACCCTGTCTCTACTAAAAATACAAAAAATTAGCCGGGCATGATGGTGTGTGCCTGTAATCCCAGCTACTTGGGAGGCTGACGCAGGAGAATCACTTGAACCCGGGAGGCGGAGGTTGCAGTGAGCCGAGATCGCGCTATTGCACTCCAGCCTGGGCAACAAGAGTGAAACTGTCTCAAAAAAATAAAATAAAAATAAAAATAAAAATAAATAAACCTGTTACCGCTCCCTGATCTTTGTGCTTATGTCCTTTCTTTTGAAGGTCTAGCCAAGGCCTCCCTCCTTCTCTATAGGCTTGTGTAGCTATCCAGTCTTCAACAATCATTCTTGCCTCATAACAATAACATGATAGTCCTAGCCAGGCTAATATTTATTTATTTATTTATTTATTTATTTTTGTGAGATGGAGTCTCGCTCTGTCACCCAGGCTGGAGTGCAGTGGCGCAATCACGTCTCACTGCAACCTCCACCTCCCGGGTTGCCTCAGCCTCCCAAGTAGCTGGGATTACAGGTGCCCGCCACCATGCCCAGCTAATTTTTGTATTTTTAGTTGAGACGAGATTTCACCATCTTGGCTGGGCTGGTCTTGAACTCCTGACCTCGTGGTCCACCTACCTCGGCCTCCCAAAGTGCTGGGATTATAGGCATGAGCCACCGTACCCGGCCCAGGCTAATATTAATTAAGCTCTACCACATGCCAGGCACTTTAAATATATTATCTCAAAAGGCTGGGCGTGGTGGGTCATACCTGTAATCCCAGCACTTTGGGAGGCCAAGGTCAGCAGATCACTTGATGTCAGGAGTTCAAGAACAGCTTGGCCAATATAGTAAAACCCCATCTCTACTAAAAACACAAAAAAATTAGCTGAGCCTGGTGGTGCACTTATAATTGTAGTTACTTAGGAGGCTGAGGCAGGAGAATCGCTTGAACCCAGGAGGCGGAGGTTGCGGTGAGCCAAGATAGCGCCATTGCACTCCAGCCTGGGCAACAAGAGTGAAACTCCTTCTAAAAAAAAAAAAAGAAACAAATATTTTAAAATTTTCTCAGCCTGTTGCAGTAGCTTACCCCTGTGATCCTAACACTTTTGGGAGGCAGAGGTGGGAGGACTGCTTGAGCCAGGTGGCACATGCCTGTAGTCCTAGCTACTAGGGAGGCTGTGGTGGGAGGATCCTTTGAGCCCAGGAGGTTGAGGCTGCAGCTGCACTCCAGCCTGGTTGACAGAGTAAGACCCTGTCTCCCAGAAAAAGAAAACAAACAAAAAAACTGGGCAAAGGACATGAACAGACACTTCTCTAAAGAAGACATAGATGTTGCCAACAAATATATGAAAAAATGTTCAATATTACTAATCATAAGAGAAAGGCAAATCAAGACCACAATAAGATACCACCTCACACCAGTCAGAATGGCTATTATTAAAAAGTCATGCAAGGCGCAGTGGCTCACGCCTGTAATCCCAGCACTTTGGGAGGCCGAGACGGGTGGATCACGAGGCCAGATGGAGACCATCCTGGCTAACACAGTGAAACCCCACCTCTACTAAAAATACAAAAAATTAGCTGGGCGCAGTGGCGGGCACCTGTAGTCCCAGCTACTCGGGAGGCTGAGGCAGGAGAATGGCGTGAACCCGGTAGGCAGAGCTTGCAGTGAGCCGAGATCGTGCCACTGCACTCTAACCTGGGCGACAGAGCAAAACTCTGTCTCAAAAAAAAAAAAATTAAAATTAAAAAGTCATGGCTGGGCTGGGCGTGGTGACTCATGCCTGTCATCTCAGCACTTTGGGAGGCCAAGACGGGTGGATCACCTGAGGTCAGGAGTTCGAGACCAGCCTGACCAACATGGTGAAACCCCGTCTCTACTAAAAATACAAAAAAATTAGCCGGGCATGGTGGCAGGCGCCTGTAATCCCAGCTACTCGGGAGGCTGAGGCAGGAGAATCGCTTGAACTGAGTGGGTGGAAGTTGCAATGAGCTGAGATCATGCCCTGTATTCCAGCCTGGGTGACAGAGCAAGACTCCGTCTCAAAAAAAAAAAGGAAAGAAAGAAAGAAAAATAAATGAATGCGAGAATAGAAAACAAAATACCGCTAGTTCTCACTTATAAGTGAGAGCTAAACATTGAGCACACATGGACATAAAGATGGAAATAGACACTGGGGACTGCTAGAAGGGGAAGGGGGGCGGCAATGGTTGAAAAACTACCTATCAGGTACTATGCTCACTAACTGGGTGACGGGATCATTCATACACTAAACCTCAGTGACACACAGTTTACTCGTGTAACAAACTTGCACATGTACCCCCTGAGCCTAAAATGAAAGTTGGAAAAAAAAAAAAAAAACCTGTAGCATTACTTCTGCTTGTTTTCAGCCTGCTGGCCTGCCCTACAGATTTTAGACTTGCCAGCTCCCATAATCACATGAGCCAATTCTTTAAAATAAATCATATATAGATATATCCAGGTTCTGACCTTGCTCTTTTTTTTTTTGAGACACAGTCTGACTCTGTTGCCCAGTCTGGAGTGCAGTGGTGTGATCTCGGCTCACTGCAACCTCTGCCTCCTGGATTCAAGCAATTCTCCTGCCTCAGCCTCCCAAGTAGCTGGGACTATAGGCGCGAGCCACCATGCCCGGCTAATTTTTGTATTTTTAGAAGAGACAGGGTTTCGCCATGTTGGCCAGGATGGTCTCAAACTCCTGACCTCAGGTGATCCACCTGCCTCGGCCTCCCAAAGTGCTGGGATTACAGGTGTGAGCTACCATGCCCAGCCAACCTTACTCTTTAGATAACCCTTTTCTAAATCCTAGGCAGGTCATTTGCTTTTGGTTACACATTCTTTATTCAGCCAGGCTTGGTAAATTTAGGACTCTCCAAACTTCGGTTGTTTTTTCCTGAGACCAGAAGTTAGCCACTTTGGCTGGACCTCAGCAACTCAAAAACAAACCATCTTTTAGGGTAAATTATTTCTACACATTGTTTAGTCCATTGTAAATTCACTCATATTTTTGCTGTCTCAAGGGATAAGGAAGCCTGCTAGTTCCTTTAACAAAACCTAGTCCCGGTTCGTCAAGATGGATAATATGGAGAGATTCTTTTTTTTTTTTTCGAAAGAGAGTCTTGCTTTGTCGCCCAGGATGGAGTGTAGTGGCCCCATCTCGCCTCGCCTTACTGCAGCCTCCACCTCCCAGGTTCAAGCTATTATCATGCCTCAGCCTCCCGATTACAGGTGCGTACCACCACACCTGGCTAATTTTGTATTTTCAGTAGAGACCTGGTTTCACCATGTTGGCCAGGCTGGTCTCAAACTCCTGACCTCAAGTGATCCGCCTGCCTCAGCCTCCCCCCAAAAATTTGCCGGGATTACAGGCGTAAGCCACCGCGCCCAGCCAATATGGAGAGATTCTTATAGGGTGAGGGGCACCGTTCTCCTTTGGAGATGCCAAAGCTGGCCCTTAGGGGGCGCTGGGTCTCCTGTTTGTGGTCGCCGAGGAAGAATGCAGTCACTCCCCAGGACACCTCCATATTCACCTTTCACTGAAAATATTCAGGGAACAGATTTTGTTTATCCAAGAGTCCCAGAGTTGATCCTATTCCAAGTTCTGAAGGTGATTTCCTTTGCCTCTCATCACAAGGGAAGAATCTATAAGACTTATCAGGTGTGGTAAGAGGCAAGTAAAGAGAGGTTCGACTGTGAAAGAAAGAAGGGAGGCAGTAAATGCAAATCTTTTCTGAGCAGTGTGAGCGAAAGAGAGCAGCTAAGGTCCAAGATGCTAACCCTCAACTCTCACTTTCTTTTTTTTGAGGAGACTCGCTCTGTTGCCAGGCCTGGAGTGCAGTGGTGCGATCTCGGCTCACTGCAACCTCTGCCTCCCGGATTCAAGTGATTCTCCTGCCTCAGCCTCCCGAGTAGCTGGGACTACAGGTGCGCACCACCACGCCTGGGTAATTTTTGTATTTTTAGTAGAGACGGGGTTTTGCCACGTTGGCCAGGATGGTCCCAATCTCTTGACCTCGTGATCCACCTGCCTCAGCCTCCCAAAGTGCTGGGATTACAGGCATGAGCCATGGCGCCCGGCCCCTCAGCTGTCATTTTCATGCAGACCCTTCTACTTGTCCTCCAAAGCTACTTCCCATATTTGCCACAATAGAGAGCAGCATGTATGAAGGGCACCTCCGACAAATCTTCCACCTCCAGTCAATGTGCAGAATGAATGGACCAAGAGAAACAGCTGTAGTGCTCCCTCAGGCCACAGTGGACATGATTTTTGTTCCTTTTCCCCTACGAAGGAACTGTTTTGAAATATTTTTTTTCTACCAGACTACACTCATAAGCTCAATCAGTAGTTTATTTTTTTCTGGTCGGGCGCAGTGGCTCATGCCTGTAATCCCAGCACTTTGAGAGGCCGAGGACAGGCGCATCACCTGAAGTCAGGAGTTTGAAACCAGCCTGGCCAACATGGCAAAACCCTGTCTCTACTAAAAATACAAAAATTAGCTGTATGTGGTGGCACGCGCCTGTAATCCCAGTTACTCGGGAGGCTGAGGCAAGAGAATCGCTTGAACCTGGGAAGCGGAGGTTGCAGTGAGCCGAGATCGTGCCACTGAACCCAGCCTGGGCAAGAGTCAGACTCTGTCTCCAAAAAAAAAAAAAGCTTATTTTTCCCATAAAATAACTAATATACTGATTTACTATAATACTAGCAGAAAGCAAAGGCACCTGAGCAAGATATATGTGCAATGACATCCAATAAAGCATTTTTGTAATAGGGCAAGAGGGAAACAACCTTAATATCATGAAGGGAAGGGTTAAATGATAATACAGCCATACTCTAATAATAATATTAGCCACATTTTTAAAACTTTTTCTTTATTGATTTGATTTTTAGAGACAAGGTCTTGCTCTGTCACCTGGGCTGGAGTACCTTGGCACAATCATAGTTCACTGCAGCCTCTAACTACTAGGCTCAGCCTCCTGAGTAGCTAGGGCTATCAGAGCACCACCATGCCCGGCTAATATTAGCTAATATTTATGTACATATGGTTGCATATTTATAGAAACAGATCTGACACACAGTGATCTACACACCAAATCACTCTAGTTACTCTGGGGAGGTGGACTGGAGTAATACGGTATTTGTGTGGGGGGTGTCTGAGGGTGCACAGTTCAATCTTTTCCTTTTTACTGTATGTAATTCTGTTCTGAGTATTTTTACAAAGCATGTGCTCCAGTTGTTTTTTTTTTTTTTTTTTTTTTTTTTTTTGAGATGGAGTTTCGCTCTTGTTGCCCAGGCTGGAGTGCAATGGCGCAATCTCGGCTCACCGCAACTTCTGCCTCCTGGGTTCAAGCGATTCTCCTGCCTCAGCCTCCCTAGTAGCTGGGATTACAGGCATGTGCCACCACGCCCAGCTAATTTTGTATTTTTAGCAGAGACGGGGTTTCTCCATGTTGCTCAGGCTGGTCTCGAACTCCCGACCTCAGATGATCCACCCTCCTCGGCCTCCCAAAGTGCTGGGATTACAGGCATGAGCCACCATGCCCAGCCTGCATGTGCTCTAGTTTTTAAGCCAATGAAGATTTTTTTAAAAATAGTTTGGGCCGGGCGCAGTGGCTCACGCCTGTAAACCCACCACTTTGGGAGGCTGAGGCGGGCGGATCACGAGGTCAGGCGATCGAGACCATCCTGGCTAACACGGTGAAACCCCGTCTCTACTAAAAATACAAAAAATTAGCCGGGCGTGGTGGTGGATGCCTATAGTCCCAGCTACTTGGGAGGTTGAGACAGGAGAAGGGCATGAACCCAGGAGGCAGAGGCTGCAGTGAACTGATATCTGGCCACTGCACTCCAGCCTGGGTGACATAGCAAGACTCCGTCTCAAAAAAAAAAAAAAAAAAAAAAAAAAAGTTTGTGCAGGGCGGGGCACGGTGGCTCACGCCTGTTATCCCAGCACTTTGGGAGGCTGAGGCAGGCGGATCACCTGAAGTCGGGAGTTCGAGACCAGCCTGACCAACATGGAGAAACCCCATCTCTAATAAAAATACAAAATTAGCTGGGCGTGGTGGCGCATGCCTGTAATCCCAGCTACTTGGGAGGCTGAGGCAGGAGAATTGCTTGAACCCAGGAGGCAGAGATTGCAATAAGCCAAGATCGCACCATCGCACGATCCAGCCAGGGCAACAAGAGCAAAACTCCATCTCAAAACAAAAAAAAAAAAAAAAAAAGTTTGTGGATAACTGTTGCAAGCAAATGTTCCATTTTCTTTTCTTTTTTTTTTTTTGAGACAGAGTCTCACTCTGTAGCCCAAGCTAGAGTGAAGTGGCATGATCTTGACTCACTGCAACCTCCGCCTCCGGGGCTCAAGCAATTCTCGTGCCTCAGCCTCCTGTGTAGCTGGGACTACAGGCACGCATCACCACACCCAGCTAATTTTTTGTATTTTAGTAGAGATGGGGTTTCACCATGTTGCCCAGGGTGGTCTCCAACTCCCGAGCTCAGGCGATCTGCCCACCTCAGCCTCCCAAAATGCTGGGATTACAGGCATGAGCCACTGTGCCCAGCCCATTTTCTTTAGGCTTTTTGGGAATACAAGGACTAGCTCACTCTCCATTCCCATGCCATTTAGAGAGCCAGGGTGAGGACCACTGAGCCTTGGAAGCCATTTTTCAGGCAGTCGAAATTGAAATGTTTCTCAAACCCCAGCTCTCCAGATTCTCAATTGAAGCTATAGGATATTTGTCTCAAATTTTGTTCACTTGAAATGAAAACTCTCCTTGGTACATAATTTGCCCATTCTTAACTCTGTGCCTTCCCATAGTGCTTCTTCCCTTTCCTCTATCTTTGTTCCTTTTTCCATAGCTCTATTCCTTTTTCTTTTTTTTGAGGCAGAATCTTGCTGTCACTCAGGGTGTAGTACAGTGGCATGATCATAGCTCACTGTAACCTCAACCTCCCAGGCTCAAGCAGTCCTCCCACCTTAGCCTCCTGAGTAGCTGGAAATGTAGGCACATGCCACTATGCACAGCTAACTAAAAAAAATTTTTTTGGCCAGGTGCGGTGGCTCATGCCTATAATCCCAGCACTTTGGGATGCCGAGGTGGGCAGATCACAAGGTCAGGAGTTCGAGACCAGCAAGGCCAATATGGTGAAACCCTGTCTCTACTAAAAAATACAAAAATTAGCCAGGCATAGTGGTGGGTGCCTGTAGTCCCAGCTACTCAGGAGACTGAGGCAGGAGAATCACTTGAACCCAGGAGGCAGAGGTTGCAGTGAGCCGAGATTGTGACACTGCACTCCAGCCTGGGCGACAGAACGAGACTCCGTCTCAAAACAAACAAACAAACAAACAAAAATTAGAAAAAAATTTTTTTTGTAAAGACGGGTTCTCCCTATGCTTCCAGGCTGGTCTCAAACTCCTGGACTCAAGCAATCCTCCCTCCTTGACCTGCTGAAGTGCTGGGATTACAGGCATGAGCCACTGTACCCGGCCCCCAAATTCTATTCTTGATTCACTTCTGGTTTGCAACCATATGTATTTGCACTTCTTGTTACTTTATGTTCTTAGACTGCTTTGTGTGTCTACTACTGTGTATAGGTTATAAACACTGAGGACACAGTTTTTATTTATTTATTTAGAAACAGTCTCACTCTGTCACCAAGGCTGGAGTGCAGTAGTGGCTAACTGCTACCTCCCCATTCCAGGTTCAAGCGATCCTCCCACCTTAGCCTCCCAAGTAGCTAGGACTACAGGCACGTGCCACTATGCCTGGCTAATTTTTTTATTTTTAGTAGAGATGGGGTTTCACCATCTTGGCCAGGCTGGTCTCGAAATCCTGGCCTCAAGTGATCCACCCGCCTTGGCCTCCCAAAGTGCTGGGATTGCAGGCATGAGCCACTGCACCCCGTCAAGGTCCTTTTTTTTTTTTTTTTTTTGAGACAGAGTCTCATTCTGTCACCCAGGCTGGAATGCACTGATGCGATCACAGCTCACTGCAACTTCTGCCTCCTGGGTTCAAGCGATTCTCATGCCTTAGCCTCCTAAGTAGCTGGGATTACAGGCATGTGCCACCACGCCCAGCTGATTTTTGTATTTTTAGTGGAGATGGGGTTTCGCCATGTTGGCCAGGCTGGTTTCGAACTCCTGGCCTCAAGTGATCCACTGGCCTCGGCCTCCCAAGGTGCTGGGATTATAGGCATGAGCCACTGCGCCTGGCCTCAAGGTCCATTGTAAAAGTTTTTATCCTTACTATTTCAAATACTAAAACTTAGTATGATTCAAGATGATTAGTATACCAAAACTAATTGACTGAAGAAATGCTAAATACTGTAAGTATCAGGAAGAACTATTCTGAGATTTTTGAAATTCATTTCCAGCTGCTACTTACAAAAAGAAAACGGATTTTTATACACCAGAGAAATACCACTATGTGGTATCTGACAGTTCCCACCTTAACCAAGCAATGAAACTCAACATAATTAAGTGACAAATTCTAACCTGTCTCCAGTGATGTAATGTGAAGTATGTAATGTCATTTATTAAGTATTCTTTGCAAAATTGTTTAACCCAAATCTAATCAAGTCTGTAGACCTACTTCCAGTTTTGAGAAAATATAGGTTTATAGCACTGTCCAACAGAACTTTCTGCAATAATGTAAATATTCTATATCTGCACTAATACAGTAACCACCAGCCTACTGAAAAATTCAATTTTGTTTTTTGAAAAACAGGATCTCACTTTGTCACCCAGGCTGCAGTGCAGTGGCATGTTGGACAAAATCTATTTTTTTTTTTTTTTTAATCTATTTTTTTTGAGACGGAGTCTCGCTCAGTCGCCCAGGCTGGAGTGCAGTGGCGCAATCTTGGCTCACTGCAAGCTCCGCCTCCCGGGTTCACGCCATTCTTCTGCCTCAGCCTCCCAAGTAGCTGGGATTACGTGCCCGCCACCATGCCTGGCTAATTTTTTGTACTTTTAGTAGAGACGAGGTTTCACCATGTTAGCCAGGATGGTCTCGATCTCCTGACCTCGTGATCCGCCTGCCTCAGGTCTCCCAAAGTGCTGGAATTACAGGCGTGAGCCACTGCGCCCAGCTTTTTTTTTTCTTATTTTTGAGATGGAGTCTTGCTCTATCACCCAGGCTGGAGTGCAGTGGCGCAATCTTGGCTCACTGCAACCTCCGCCTCCTGGGTTCAAGCAATTCTCATGCCTCCGCCTCCCTAGTAGCTGGGATTATAGGCGTGCACCACAACACCTGGCTAATTTTTGTATTTTTAGTAGAGACG
Source organism: Pongo abelii (assembly GCF_028885655.2). Classification (NCBI taxonomy): domain Eukaryota; kingdom Metazoa; phylum Chordata; class Mammalia; order Primates; family Hominidae; genus Pongo; species Pongo abelii. The sequence continues at coordinate 26,472,589 of NC_072000.2, forward strand.
GGGTTTCACCATGTTGGCCAGGCTGGTCTCGAACTCCTGACCTCAGATGATCCGCCCACCTCAGCCTCCCAAAGTTCTGGGATTACAGGTGAGCCACCACGCCCAACCTGGACAAAATCTTTAGCTCCTCCATCCTGACAGAGGGAAGCAAGAAATGTCAAGTGGAAGATCCCTGATAGGAGCAGAGTTAGGATTGGACACCGTGCCTGCTGATGGTCAAGGTGTGGGCTAAACACTGATAGGATAAACAAGGTCACTCTGAATCTCTGAGCAATTAATTGCTACAAAAAATACAAAAATTGGCCAGGCGCAGTGGCTCACACCTGTAATCCCAGCACTTTGGGAGGCTGAGGCGGGTGGATCGCCTGAAGTCAGGAGTTCGAGACCAGCCTGGCCAACATGGTGAAACCCCGTCTCTACTAAAAATACAAAAATTAGTCGGGTGTGGTGGCACATGTCTGTAATCCCAGCTACTCGGGAGGCTGAGGCATGAGAATCACTTGAACCCGGGAGACGGAGACTGCAGTAAGCCAAGATCATGCCACTGCACTCCAGCCAGGGAGACAGAGCAAGACTAAAAAAAATATATATATATATATATATACACATATATACAAATATATATACACACATATATATACATATATATACACATATATACACATATATATACGTATATACATATATATACGTATATATACACATATATACGTATATATACACACACACATATATATACACAAAAATTAGCTGGGCATGGTGGCACATGCCTGTAGTCCCAGCTACTTGCGGGGCTGAGGTGGAAGGATAATTTGAGCCTGGGAGGTTGAGGCTACAGTGAGCCATGTTTATGCCACTACACTCCAGCCTGGGCAACAAAGTAAGACCCTGTTTCAAAAAAAAAAAAAAGAAAAAAAAGTTGAGTCAAAGACATTAATTGTTCTTGTAAGTAAATCCAGGCCATCATTTGATATTAGCAGAATACCCCAAGACAATTTCCTTGGAAAGTGGTTTCAGAAACTGAGTAGGCTCTTCTAAATAAAGGTAGAGGCCTTCTGTTTCTGTTCATAGTCCCCTGTTTTGACACCAGCCAGGACTCTGCCTTGCTCTAAGCTGACCGTTGAACTTGGTTCCTCAGGGGGAATCTCCTCCAAACCTCTGCTTTTAGAGAAAAATGTGGCTCTCAAACCACTCCAAGGGAACCAGGAACACAAGTGGCTTGTGTCCTTTCCTATAACTGAGCTGGCCACCGGCTGCTTTTCTTTTTTTTTGAGACAGGGTCTCACTCTGTCACCCAGGCTGAGTGCAGTGGTGCCATCATGGCTCACTGTAGCCTTGACCTCCTGGGTTCAAGTGATCCTCCTACCTCAGCCTCCTGAGAAATTGGTACTACAGGCACACACCATCATGCTTGCTAATTAAAAAAATTTTTTTCAGCTGGGTGTGGTGGCTCATGCCTGTAATCCCAGCACTTTGGGAGGCCAAGGTGGGTGGATCACTTGAGGTCAGGAGTTCGAGACCAACCTGACCAACATAGTAAAACCCTGTCTCTACTAAACTGCAAACATTAGCTGGCTATGGTATGGTGGTGCATGCCTGTAATCCCAGCTACTAGGGAGGCTGATACACAAGAATTGCTTGAGCCTGGGAGGCGGAGGCTGCAGTGAGCTGAGATCACGCCACTGCACTCCAGCCTGACGACAGAGTAAGACTGTCTTAAAAAAAAAAAAAAAAAAAATTTTCATAGAGACAGAGGTCTGCTATGTTGCCCAGGCTGGTCTTGAACAGCTGGGCTCAAGTGATCCTCTTGCCCTGGCCTCCCAAAGTACTGGAATTACAGGTGTAAGTCACTGCTCCCAGCCTCAGCTGCTTTATTATAACTCCCACACTGATACCCATAGTGAGAAAATAGCTCCCTACCTGCCTATCTAGCACTCCTCTGGAGATTATAGTTCTTCAAGAGCAAGCCCAAATTTAATCCACTGTACTCTTCCAAAATGAAGCCTCTAAGACTTGATGTAGGCAAGCTGGCACGTCTACTTCTTACTCTTTGCATAAGCATCATGTATCTGTTTCTGTTTGGATCCACTCAGTTCCCCGCTCCTTACCCATATAGCCTTCAATGTTCTTTTTCAATCTTTGCCCAAGGAAAGTGACTAAAATCCTAAGATATGATATCATAACTTTATTCAGGAGATAATCAAATACAATACAGCGCTGACACTGACACACAGCTATGCATAAAAATTATATAAATCTCCTTGCTAGATTTTCCAGAAGAGGCCCAGACATAAAAAAACAAAGAGAAACCAGGAGAGTGCCTAAATGACTGCAGTGTTTCAAGCGTAAACATTTCCATACTCCCTTGTAGTGAAGGCAGCCCCAGGTGAAGGTGGTCCCACTAGCAGGAAGATTAGGAGGCAGCAGCTATGCAGAAGCCATATTTCCTGGCCCTGCCAGAGCTCAATGGTAGGCCTTATTGAACTCCTGGAGGGCCCACCGCTTGTTCTCTGTTGCCTGCTTGAGTACGGTGTACTCTTTCACCAGCCTGTCAAACTCCTCCCCAAGGACCTCATAGGAGTTCAGGACCTGTCTTGACTTCTCCATGTCCTGCTCCTGTAGGTGAATGGCTCCCTCCAAACGGTCCCTAAGAGGCGGGCAGAGAAGGTACAATATGAGGGTGCTGCTCCTCAGAAAGTGGCAGACAAAAATGAAAAAACTTTTTTTTTTTCTTTTTTTGAGATGGAGTCACGCTCTGTCACCTAGGCTGGAGTGCAGTGGTATGATCTTGGCTCACTGCAGCCTCTGCCTCCTGGGTTCAAGCGATTCTCCTGCCTCAGCCTCCCGAGTAGCTGGGATTACAGGCACACGCCACCATGCCCAGCTAATTTTTGTATTTTTTAGTAGAGACAGGGTTTCACCATATTGGCCAGGCTGGTCTCAAACTCCTGACTCAAGTGATCGGCCCACCTCAGCCTCCCAAAGTGCTGGGATTACAGGTGTGAGCCACTGTGCCCGGCCAAAAATGGCAACATCTTTAAATAAACAAGTTTAGGGAATGTGAGAACCACCTGTGAACAGCTGTACCAGACTCTTAGGAGTTCTCACCTAATCAGACGATGAACTTCCACTTTCTCAGCAGTGTAAGTGTCGGACAAAATCTTTAGCTCCTCCATCCTGACACAGGGAAGAAAGAAATGTCAAGGCAGGAAGGTCCCTGATAGCAGCAGGGTTGGGAATAGACGCAGTACCTGCCGATGGTCAAGGTGTGGGCTAAGCACTGATAGGATAAACAAGGTCACTCTGAATTCCCGAGCAATTGATCTCACAGTAAAGTGCCTATTTCAGAAGACTGTAAAAGAAAAGTCTCAAGGATGTTGAAAGCTTTTGGGTAATCCAAAAGCTAATACTGCTATGTGACATTTACTGGATACCCACAAGGCGCTAGGATAAGGGAGAGGAAGATTAGGGTAAGGGATAGAGGGCTGATATGTGAGACAGAATCCCTTAAGATCCACAGGGGTCACAGCTCACCTCAGCTTAAGAATCATAGCACCGCACTTGACTTCCAGGTACTGGGCATTGATGCGGTCTAGCTCGGATTGAGTCTTCAGCCGGTGTTCTTGAAGAAGCCTCTGTAGCAAAGTGAGGCAGCGGAGAAGCACCTGAGCCCAAGATGGAGGAAGAAGAGGGCATAAATAAAGATAGTAGAAAGGAGGGTAGATCAGGAATCTTTGGCTTCCCCAAAAGTGCTCCTGGGGTCAGGATAAAGGAAAGGGGCTGTCCCATGCCCTGATAAACCTGGGAATAAGTAGCACTCTTCTTCTCCAGCAGCAACATCTGCTCCTTCTGCTGGCTCTTGGCATCCTGGCACTGCTGCTGCTCACCCACCAGGACCTCTGTGAGTTTCCACACCTTTGCTGCCTTCACGGTTTCACTGTCAGCATCTGAGCAAAGGGGCAGAGGACTGACAGGAAAAGCCTAATCGCTACAACCCCTCTAAAGCAACCTTCCAGTGCCCCTATCCTGTATCTAGCCCCACAAATCCTGCCTTATGACAGGTTTTCTTCTAATAATCTATTAAAAATGGCCCCATTCTGGGCTGGGCATGGTGGCTTATGCCTGCAATCCTAGCACTTTGGGAGGCCAAGGCAGGAGGATTGCTTGAGCCCAAGAGTTCAAGACCAGCTTGGGCAACATAGTGAGACCCTGTCTCTACAAAAAAAATTCTAAAATATTAGTTAGGCATATTACGCGCCTGTAGTGCCAGCTACTTGGGAGGCTAAGGTGAGAGGATCACTTGAGCCCAGAAGGTCGAGGCTGCAGTGAGGTGTGATTGTGCCACTGTACTCCAGCCTGGGTGACAGAATTTAAAAAAAAAGAAAAAGGGGGGGGGGGTCCAGTTCTCATAATTATTAAATAAATTATCTTCACTCTTACCTTTGATTCCAGATTTGGACCTTAATTCTATTTTTTTGAGATGGAGTCTCTCACTGTCACCTCGGCTGGAGTGCAGTGGTACAATCTCGGCTCACTGCAACCTCCGCCTCCCAGGTTCAAGCAATTCTCCTGCCTCAGCCTCCCAAGTAGCTGGGATTACAGGCACCCACCACCACACCCAGCTAATTTTTTGTATTTTTAGTAGAGATGGGGTTTCACTATATTGGCCAGTTGGTCTCGAATGCCTGACCTCATGATCCACCTGCCTCAGCCTCCCAAAGTGCTGGGATTACAGGTGTAAGCCACCGTGCCTGGCCCGGACCTTAATTCTTAAGTCATAGAAATGGTTTAGGGAGACCGAGTGTGGTAGCTCATGCCTGTAATCCCAGCACTTTGGGAGGCCGAGGCGGGCAGATCACCTGAGGTCAGGAGTTTGAGACCATCCTGGCCAACATGGTGAAAACCTGTCTCTACTAAAAATACAAAAAAATTAGCTGGGCATGGTGGCAGGTGCCTGTAATCCCAGGTACTTGGGAGGCTGAGGCAGGAGAATCGTTTGAACCTCAGAGGCGTAGGTTGCAGTGAGCCGAGATAGCGCCATTGCACTCCAGCTTTAGCGACAAGAATGAAACTCCGTCTCAAAAAAAAAAAGAAATGGTTTAGGGAGGAAAGTTCAGACTCAGGTGTTAAGCTTTATTATTTTTGTAAAAATGATACACATTCAGGGCCGGGCACGGTGGCTCACGCCTGTAATCCCAGCACTTTGGGAGGCCAAGGTGGGCAGATCATGAGGTCAGGAGATTGAGACCATCCTGGCTAACACGGTGAAACCCCATCTCTACTAAAAATACAAAAAATTAGCCAGGTGTGGTGGCGGGCACCTGTAGTCCCAGCTACTCGGGAGGCTGAGGCAGGAGAATGGCGTGAACCTAGGAGGTGGAGTTTGCAGTGAGCTGAGACTGCGCCACTGCACTCCAGCCTGGGTGACAGAGCGAGACTCCGTCTCAAAAAAAAAAAGATACACATTCATTCAGGGTGGTCAGACTCAAATAAGAAAATCATTACACAGAAGCAAGTAAAAGCTGAAATATGAATACTACATCTAGAAACACATTATTATAAACAGCTTGACATAAATGGTATTATACCCTCCAAGCTTATACAGAGAGTATAAGGTGTTCTATGAGTCTGAACTTTCCTCCCTAAACCATTCTGAACTCCTGAGAGAACTCATCCTTCCCTGCAGCAGGAGGACACTCCCACTCGGTATCTTGCTGAATAAAAAGAGTCCTTACAAAAGTCCTTGTTTTGGCTGGGCGCGGTGGCTCACACCTGTAATCCCAGCACTTTGGGATGCCGAGGCAGGCGGATCACCTGAGGTCGGGAGTTCCAGACCAGCCTAATCAACATGGAGAAACCCCATCTCTACTAAAAATACAAAATTAGCCGAGCGGGGTGGCGCATGCCTGTAATCCCAGCTACTCGGGAGGCTGAGGCAGGAGAATTGCTTGAACCCGCGAGGCGGAGTTTGCGGTGAACAGAAATGGCGCCATTGCACTCTAGCCTGGGCAACAGGAGCAAAACTCCATCTCAAAAAAAAAAAAAAAGTCCTTGTTTTTATTCCACCAGCAACAAAACAAATAAGCATCTCTGATGGTTCTAAACCTCTGTCCCAAATCTAAAATCAAAATATATTATTCTCAAAAGAGCAGACCAGGAACCCTGAAGTCCAGCTGTGAGCACAACAGAGAGCTAGCACTCACCTGAATTGGGATCATAGTAGCAGAGCAGACTGAAACATTTCTTTTTGAGCTGCTCCTCTACTTCTTGCTGTAGCCGAGCCCTCATCCACACAAAATCCTACAGTCATAGAAGTAAAAGCAGAAATGCGAATAGACTGTAAGAACTAGGACGTCTCAGCCAATGAATACATGAAGATAACCTCAATAATAGCCAAAGAAAATGCATCAAGAGACATCAGAGAGACTCATTTTTCACCTATCAAATTAGTGAAGAATAAAATGACTGTCAAGACCCCACGTTGGTGAGAATATGGGGGATCCAGGAGCCCTGAAAATACCTTTCTGGATAGCAGTTTGGCATTAGGTACCAATATTCTATATGAGTATGCACTGACTCAGGAATCCCACTTTTAGCACCAACATTACAGAAATAATCAAAGGTAAAGACACATATGAACCATATGTTCATCTCCCTGTGGTTTCTAACAGCAAAAATGTGGAAACAACCTTAATATCCATCAATAAGGTTAAGCAAATTATTCTACATCCATACAACAGAATCCTAGCAGAGATTTAAACTGATGACATAACACTAAGCACTATGTGCCTAGATACTTTGCTAAGAGTGCTATAGAAGCTACATCTTATTTACATTTATGTATGACTTGAAAAGAAATCCAAAATATATTACATGAAAATAGACTGTACTTTTCTTTTTTTGAGACAGGGTCTCACTCTGTGCCCAGGCTGGAGTACAGTGGCATGATCACAGCTCACTACAGCCTTGACCTCCCACCCTCAAGTCATCCTCCTGCCTCCGTCTCCCGAGTAGCTGGGACTACAGGTGTGCACCACCAAACCTGGCTTTTGTTTTTTTGTTTTTTTGTATTTTTGGTAGAGACGAGGTCTCACTATGTTGCCCAGGCTGGTCTTGAACTCCTGGATTCAAGTGATCCTCCCGCCTCAGCCTCCCAAAGTGCTACTAAGATTGTAGGTGGAAGTCACTACACTCGGCCTTATACTCTCTATGTAAGCATGAAGGGTATAATACCATTTATGTCAAGCTGTTTATAATAATATTGTGCTTCTAGATGCAGTATTTCAGCTTTTACTTGCTCCTGTGTAATGTTTTTCTTATTTGAGTCTGACCACCCTAAATGTGTATCATTTTTACAAAAACAATAAAGCTTGACAAAAAAACATTTTAAAGATATGGGAGAAATTAAACTATTTCATTTATTTGGTTCCAATATCTCCCCGCCAACCTCTGAGAGTGGCATGAGTTCCAGAAGGTCCGCTTTCTCCAGCCCCAGCAGTGGAGGTATCTCCCTCTCCTGGCTAGGACCTAAGAGCCGCATCAGTTCAGTTACAAGCAGCCGCTGTTCAAGGGTCTCATGAAACTGAGAGAGAGAGAATAAAAAACAAAAAGAGGTGACTATAAAACTTCTCCCACTCCACCTCTTCCATCCTTATGAACCAGTTTTTCACATATTTTCAAAGTCCTCAAATTGTCATCCCCCCTCAGATAACTCAGTTGCGAGTGACTTCCGTCAATGTTTCTGTTTCAAACTCTGATAACACATCCACTCCTTCCCCGTAACTACAGTCCATTTCTCTTTTGACAACCCATTTCTCAAAGCTCCTACTTCCCCTAGATCACATCATCAGACAAGGCCACAGTTGGCCTGGTCATTCCTGTACCTGGTAACCGACCCCCACCTCATTTCTTTCACCTCACTTTTTTTGAAACTGTTTCGCTCTGTCACCCAGGCTGGAGTGCTGTGGCGCAATCTCGGCTCACTGCAATCTCCGCCTCCCAGGTTCAAGCGATTCTCCTGCCTCAGCCTCCCGAATAGCTGGGATTACAGGCGTGTGCCACTGCACCTGGTTAATTTTTGTATTTTTAGTAGAGACGGGGTCTTACCATGTTGGCCAGGCTGATCTCAAACTCTTGACCTCAAGTGATCAGCCTGCCTCGGGCTCCCAAAGTGCTGGGATTACAGGTGTTAGCCACCACGCCCAGACTTTGCCTCACCTTTTTGTCCTCAGAAGTTACATTTGTGTCTTGTATCTTCACATAGTAGTCCACAAGCAACTCTTGAATGACTCTATGTAAAATCTCAGACCTCAACCATGTTGTCTTATGCAGTCGAACTTCCTTCCATGCCTAGAAATCCAAAAAATCTCCGGTAGGAACCTCTCTCTCTCTCAGGATTTTCCCTTCTTCTTATCTCTTCTCCCAAAGCCCTTACCTGAGCCTGCTCCTTTGCTAGGGTGAGGCTTAAGCCACTCTCATCCACACGCTGTGAGAGATTCAGGAGAAGCTTGCTGAAGTATGGGTTCTGTAACAGGTCCTCTTTACTCAGGTTACAAGGAGGAAGTTGTTTGCTGCACACTTAACATCATGTCCCCACAGGTACAAAAAAACAAAAAAGGTACGGACTCTTACTTTACATAAGTGAGCATAACTTAATACTTCCAAAAAAAACCCTAGGATTTTTATAAGAGAGATTGCTAAATCTAATGAGATTTTTAAAAAATCCACAAATAAACTAGGGGTAGTATTCAAGGTAACAAGCATTTATATTATATACAAGGATATTAAGGGGGAATAAATAATAAACTAAGATCTTAGGAAATGGAAATGCAGTTGGTACATATTAGACAAATATAATAAAAATTAAGGGACCATTAGTAGGAATCACAATACACAAAATGCCTCATTCATCCAAAATTAATAGAGTTCTTAAAGTAGGGGGAAAAACAAACAACACGTGAAGTTCCAACTTTGGATGTGATATGTAGTCACATAAACAAGACTAACCGAATACACTTAGAGTAAGTTAAACGTTCAACTAACCAAATTTTTTTTTTCTTTTTGAGACAGGGTCTCACTCTGTCACCCAGGTTGGAGTGCAGTGGCACAATCACAGCTCACTGCAGCCTTAACCTCCCCAGATCAAGCGATCCTTCCACCTCCTGAGTAGCTGAGACTACAAGGCAAACCACCATGACTGGCTAATTTTTTTTTACAGACAGGGTCTCACTACATTGCCCAGGCTGGTCTTGAACTCTTGGGCTCAAGTGATCCTCCCACCTTGGCATCTCAAAGTGCTGGGATTATAGGTGTGAGTCACCACAGCTGGCCCAAATTCTTTTTTATTTTTTTCTTTTGAGACAGAGTTTTGCTCTTGTTGCCCAGGCTGCAGTGCAATGACATGATCTCGGCTCACTGCAACCTCCACCTCCCGGGTTCAAACGATTCTCCTGCCTCAGCCTCCCGAGTAGCTGGGATTATAGGCATGCATCACCACGCCTGGCTAATTTTTTGTTTTTGTTTTTTTTATTTTTTTTTTTTTGAGACGGAGTTTCACTCTGTCACCCAGGCTGGAGTGCAATGGCACGATCTCGGCTCACTGCAAGCTCCACCTCCCGGATTCACGCCATTCTCCTGCCTCAGCCTCCCAAGTAGCTGGGACTACAGGTACCCGCCACCACGCCCGGCTATTTTTTTTTTATTTTTTATTTTTAGTAGAGGCGGGGTTTCACCGTGTTAGCCAGGATGGTCTGAATCTCCTGACCTCGTGATCTGCCCCCCTCGGCCTCCCAAAGTGCTAAGATTGCAGGCGTGAGCCACCGTGCCCAGCCTCTAATTTTTGTATTTTTAGTAGGGACGGGGTTTCTCCATGTTGGTCAGGCTGGTCTCAAACTCCCAACCTCAGGTGATCCGCCCACCTTGGCCTCCCAAAGTGCTGGGATTACAGGCGTAAGCCACCACACCTGGCCAGCTGGCCCAAATACTTATAATTGTCGGTAGAGTTGAGTAACCCATGTAGATACAAAACAGCATAGGCATGAGAAAAAAGTGTAAGAAATTGAGATCCTCTGGTTATTCCATATGCTCAAGGAGCTTTCTTTCCATTTCTTTTTCCATATGCTCTCTGTTGGGGTCTTTTACCTCTACTTGCGAAAACACCCAAATTTTCATTCTTTGGAACATTATACCCAAAGTCTTTTTGGGAAATAAGAAATCTCTCTTTTTCCCCAAGGTACTGAAGCATCCAATATGGAAATAGTCAAGATATAGAAAATGCAAGCTCTTGAAGGATTCAAGATATAGAAAGGATCTGAGATATGGAAAGAACTCAAGATACAGAAGGATCTGAAATTCTGGAGACTAAGATATGAGAATATTTAAGACACAGGTAGGAAGGACACCTTCAAGGAATTTGCTGGCTACTCTTATTTTTATAATATGCTTGCTAACATCAGCATGGGAGCATCTTGAGTTTTTAGTCTACTACACAAGCAGACATTGAACCAACATTAACAGGAATTAGTGTAGTCTGTTTTCCAATAAGAGAGTGTTCAAGGATCTTCATGTATTCCAGTTTCCTCAGAAACATAGGCTTCTGTGAGGAAAACCATACTGGGGAAACTTATAAATCCTTTTTTTTTTTTTTTGGAGTCTTGCTTTGTTGCCCAGGCTGGAGTACAGTGGCACCATCTCAGCTCATTGCAAGCTCCGCCTCCCAGGTTCACACCATTCTCCTGCCTCAGCCTCTGGAGAAGCTGGGACTACAGGTACCTGCCACCACGCCCAGCTAATTTTTTGTATTTTTAGTAGAGATGGGGTTTCACCGTGTTAGCCAGGATGGTCTCGATCTCCTGACCTCGTGATCCACCCACCTCGGCCTCCCAAAGTGCTGGGATTACAGGCGTGAGCCAATAAATCCTTTTTACTAGAAAAGGCAAGAACCTGGATAAGACCTCTCTGGATAAATCATCAAACCTTTTGCAAATGGCTACTCTTACCTTGTTGAAGTATTTCCATCCCTTCTCCAGGTGAGCAGAAATCCCCGGATGCCATTTGATTTTCTTGGGATTCTAATCTGTGTAACCAAGAAGTGAAAGAAAACAAAAAGATGAATAAACAGCTGGCTGCTCCAAGCACACTACCTTAACGTTCAAATTTCTGTTGTCCACAAGCTGGAAAGGAACCTCAAGGATGACTTTTACAGACGGCCTATACCACACATCCTGGGTCCCAAGCTCTTACACAAGCTTTATGGACAAACAGATTTACAAGTGCCAAAACATGTCACATTCTAAGCACACATGTGTTTCCACTTGCTCCAAGGTGTCCAAAAGGAGCCTCCTAAAAACAGCTTTCCAATTCACTGAGTCTAAATAAGAGGATTCTCCATCACCACCACCACCATTATGCCAAAGTTAAAACTGAGCTGCAGCTTCCCAGTTACGAATGAACTGGGGGAAAAGGGAAAAAAATCAAAGTCTACTTTTTCCCCCCAATAACTCAGCTATCAAATTCCATAATAGTTTTTTTGTGCTTCTTTAACTTTCATCTAAGATCTGTTGGTAGTTTATCATTAACTCTAGAATCATCCTTCAGGAATGATAAATCATTCCACACTTGAACAACAACTGGTTTTCACATAACAGCCTAAGAAAAGAGCACCTGGAGGAAACAGCGTGACAAGAAGACTGACAGTGAGGTCAGTGGCAAAAGAGTAATGCAAAGGCGTAATGTGGCTACAACGGGAATGTGAGCTGTGGGTGTTTTGCCAGAACATGGAGTGCGCTGAAAGGAATGACACCAACACAGGGGCAGTAAAGATGGGCACAGTTTGACCTCAGGAGACAAAAATTTTCCCTTGACATTAGTTTTCATGTTTTTGCTCTGCCCCTCCTGTCTGCAAGGTATCAAACTCCAAAGGGCAACTGAGCCTCCCAAAGCTGAACAGGCATTGAAGGTTATTATGATTGAACGCTTCATGTTTATAGAACATTTGGTTTACTCAATCGTTTTATGAGTAACATCAAAGTAACTACTCATTTGTTTTCTAACATGGTCTAGAGGGGGACGCAGCTGAGGAGGCAGAATGCTGAGACTTAATTTGCAGCTCGGCCGGCCGTTGCTTCTGTGAACTTAAGGAAAATGCTTTTTTCTGTGCCAAATTTTCCCACCTGCAAAACTGAGATAACGATTCCTGCCTTGGATGAGACATTAAGAATTAATAACACAATCGACTTGTCAACAAAAGCCACTACTTAGTTAAGCTCAGTGTTTTAACAATTCTGCTTATCGTTGATCTATGACTGCAAATAAAAAGTTTTGCAGGCAAATTTCGCACTTGGAAATGAGGACCAACCCAAATTTCAAAAAGCCAGCTGTTCGTCCCTCCCTAGGGTAAGTGTCCCTTTGCGTTTTTTAGGGTGCCTTTCTTTACCCTTCTTAAAGGTTACAAGGCATGAACGGCAATCAGGCTCGATTCTCCACCCTCTGCACTCAGACGTGTTCAAACGCTGCTACAGGGACCCAAGCATTTAAATGTTCTGACTCAGGCGTCTTTTAAATTCTTAGAGCTGTCTTTACACGCTGCACTGAACGTTAAATTGATTTTACAGGTATTTTCACAAGATATGACCCTTACAGGGCCCGAGATGAATCAAAATGCAGAACGGGCTCTCCGGCGCCTACTTCCCTTCTGTCTGGGCGGCCAAGGATTCCCAAGAGCGACGACGGTCTCCAGCTGCGGAGGCCGGGGACTGGCCGGAATGACTCTCCCTCAGATCTTCCCCGAAGCTCCGCCCGCCGACCCTCTAAAGCAAACCTGCACACCCTGGGGCAGCTGAAGCTCTCAAGCCGATGCCGAGAACCTCGGCCGGGGCGGGCTGGCCAGCAGCGTCTACACCCCAGAACCCGCCCGCGTCGGGGCTCCGGAACCTCTCGCTCGGGCCGGGCGCAGGGGCTGGGGGAAGCGAAGCCCGGAAAGACCAAGCTGGAAGGCCCGGAAAGGGGAAGGAGCATAAAGTGCAGTAGAGGCTGCGTCGAAGGAGGTGGAGGCGGGGCCACACTCGAGGCGGGAACGGCAGGCCCCGCCCCTCAACGGGTGCGCGCTGGGTTCCCACCGCCTTGGGTTCGCACGCTCGGGTGGTGGAACCCGGACTGGGAAACAGGATGGTCTCGGAATGGCTTTTTTGCCCCTTCTCCTTAGTGCCTCCCCAGTGAAGGGCAGGTGCTGAGTAAATGGTAGTAACTGCTAACATTTATTGAGGGCCTACGATGAGTCAGGCACTACGCCAAGCATTTTGCTTGCCTTACCTCGTTTTTTTTTGTTTTTTTTTTGAGACGGAGTCTTGCTCTGTCGCCCAGGCTGGGGTGCAGTGGCGCAATCTCGGCTCACTGCAAGCTCCGCCTCCCGGGTTCAAGCAATTCTCTGCCTCAGCCTCACGAGTAGCTGGGATTACAGGCGCCCGCCACCACGCCCGGCTAATTTTTGTATTTTTAGTAGAGACGGGGTTTCACCATCTTGGCCAGGCTGTTATGGAACCCCTGACCTCGTGATCCACCCGCCTCGGCCTCCCAAAGTGCTGGGATTACAGGCGTGAGCTACCGCCCTCGGCCAGGCCTCGTTTAGTTCTTAAAGCGTCCTGTGAGAAAGTCACCATCATACTCATTTTACAGAGGGGGAGAACTGAGGCACAAAGGGTTAAGTTCGAGGTCGCCATTTGCGGGGTCTAATCCTGTCCCAATAGCTCTCGGAACCTTCCCAGACCTGCCACCCACGCCGCGTCCTGCGAGTCTCCTCACTAGGGCCTGGCTCTGAGGCGCTGCCCGCCCAGCCCAGCCCATGCCGGGCACCATACACTGCTTCCTCAGGGTCAGCTTCCTCTCGAATTCCCACCACAGACTCCCTATTAGCGCTCATTCCTCATTCGCCTGTTTTGTTTGTTTGTTTTTTTGTTTTCTTGGGGGGACGGAGTTTCGCACTTGTTGCCCAGGCTGGAACGCAGTGGCACGATCTCGGCTCACTGCAACCTCCACCTCCCAGGTTCAAGCGATTCTCCTGCCCTAGCCTCCCTAGTAGCTGGGATTGCCCGCACGAGCCACCACGCCTGGCTGATTTTTGTATTTTTAGTAGAGACAGGGTTTCACAATATTGGCCAGGATAGTCTCGCACTCCTGACCTCAAGCAATCTGCCCGGCCAAGTATCTTTCACCTGTCTTAATCTTTTTTTTTTTTTATTTTCCAGACGGAGTCTTGCTCTGTTGCCAGGCTGGAGTGCAGTGGCGCGATCTCTGCAACCTTCACCTCCCGGGTTCAAGCGATTCTCCTGCCTCAGCCTCCCGAGTAGCTGGGACTACAGGCGGGCGCCACCACGCCCAGGTAATTTTTTTGTATTTTTAGTAGAGACGGGGTTTCACCATGTTGGCCAGGATGATCTCAATCTCCTGACCTCGTGATCCGCCCGCCTCGGCCTCCCAAAGTGCTGGGATTACAGGCATGAGCCACCGCGCCCGGCCCACCTGTCTTAACCTTAAACCCAACCCTCACTCCCACCCACACCTTCGGTGAATTATTTTAAAAATATAAATTTAAAAAAGTAAAGAGCTGGGCATGGTGGCTCACGCCTGTAATCCCAGCACTTTGGGAGGCTGAGGCAGGCAGATCACCTGAAGTCAGGAGTTTGAGACCAGGCTGGCCAACCTGGTGAGACCCCCGTCTCTACTAAAAATACAAAAAATTAGCTCCAGAGGCTGAGGCAGGAGAATCGCTTGAACCCAGGAGGCGGAGGTTGCAGTGAGCTGAGATCGTGCCACTGCACTCCAGCCTGGGCAACAGAGTGAGACTCGGTCTCGAAAAAAATTAAAAATAAAGAAAATGTTTAGGCGGGGTGCAGTGGCTCATGCCTGTAATCCCAGCACTTTGGGAGGCCGAGGCAGGAGGATCACTTGAGCCCAGGAGTTCGAGACCAGCCTGGGCCACATGGCGAGACGATCCCTATCTCTACCAAAAAAAAAATACAAAAAGAAAATATGCAATGCTAAGTAAACTGTGCCAAGTATATCACATCTCTTACATCAGATAAGGTGATAGCCTGGAGTGGTAGGGAAGGAATCTCCATTAGGTGTGCTGAGAGATGGCGAGTTTCGCCTTTTCCTTCAGTACCAGCTACAGAATTCTATTAATATGCATAGAGGAATGGTGTGGTCCAGTGAGGAAATTTTATATTCTTGGTCAGCTCATCAGCTGCCACCTTTCATGCTTAACATTGAACTGCTGTCATTTTCTAAAGCTTTTAAAAATCATTTATGCTTCCTCAACTCTGAAGCACAGCAACGTTAAATATCAGGCATAATGTCCATAGCAAACGGCACTTGGAACAAAATAGCAAATATGCTTTGGTGACTCAGAGCCGATCGGGAATCTACTGAAATTTTGTCTCCCAGATTTGTCAGGTTCTCTAATATGGTACTACGAAGCTTTGGCTAAAGTACTTTGGGGAATGAGGGGGTGAAGGATGCAGCAGGCTGTCTTCAGGTAGGAGGACAGGGGATAGTGATGCAAAGAAGCCTTGAATTGGATCAGACCTTCATGTGCAATTATCTGTTCCATCTCTGTCTCTACAAGTTGTGTGACCTCGGGCTTCAGGGTCCTTATCTGTCAAAAGGAGGAAATAACTTATTTCTAGCTCCTCCAATCTCATAGTGTTGATGTAATGATCAAATGAGATAATGGCTGAGAAAGTGCATTGGAAAGACTAAAAGTGAGGTATTTTAAATTGACACTTATTACGCACCTATTAAGTGCCTTGGGAGAGACACAAAGCTAAATATGGCCCAGTCCTTGCCCCAAAGATGTTCATAATCTAAAAGATAACACGTATGCACATGAAAAGCAAATAATACAAGGCAGCAAATTGGTGTCAAAAGAGCAGTTTAGATTATAAATACTAGAGAAACATGAAGGTACAGAATTCTTTCTGCAGAAATAGATAGGATAGAATAGATGAAATAAATCTTACTTTCATTGGGCCTGAAAGGAGAAAATTTGGATCATTTAGAATGAAGGAAACATCCCAGCAAATGGAAGCAGAGACAAGGGGAGTATAAACTGCATTCTAGGTCCAAGAGGAGACAGGACCAACTGAAGTGAAGGATTTTATAGGCCAGCTCTACATAAGACTAGAAAATTAAGCCTATAGTCCATCCTGGCAGTTAAAAATGCAGCAAAGGCCGGGTGTGGTGGCTCACGCCTGTAATCCCAGCACTTTGGGAGGCCAAGGCGGGCGGATCACGAGGTCAGGAGATCAAGACCATCTTGGCTAACACGGTGAAACCCTGTCTCTACTAAAAATACAAAAAATTAGCTGGGCGGGGTGGCGGGTGCCTGTAACCCCAGCTACTCAGCAGGCTGAGCCAGGAGAATGGCGTGAACCCAGGAGGCAGAGCTTGCAGTGAGCAGAGATTGCACCACTGTACTCCAGCCTGGGTGACAGAGAGAGACTCCAAATCAAACAAACAAACAAACAAACAAACAAACAAACAAAATGCAGCGAAGTGCTGAAAAAAAGTTTATAATCAGACACCATCTGGTTTCCTTGAAGAAGAAAGAATTGTAAGAAAGGACCTAGAATTCATTCATATTCTCTCTCTCTCTCTCCCTCTGTCCTTCTCTTTCCCTCTTTTTGCCAGATTTTTAAAAAACAGCTTCATGGAGGTATTTTGGCACACAGTATTTAAAGTGTACAATTCAATACATTTTGATATAACTATATATGTGTGAAACCATCACCAAGATCAAGATAGTGAACATATGTATCACACTCTAAAAGTTTACCTGTGCCCGTTTGTAATTCTTTTCTGTAGCCTCTCCCTGCCCTACTCAACCATTGACTCTGTTTTCTGTCACTATAGAATAGTTTGGACTTTCTAGACTCTTATGTAAATTGAATCAAATAAAGATGCACTCTCTATGTTGGGGTCTCACTATGTTGCCCAGGCTGGTCTTGAACTCTTGGGCTCCAGTGATCCTCCTACCTCGGCCTCCCAAAGTGCTGGGATTACAGGCATGAGCTACCACGCCCAACCAATTCATTTTTAAGTTAATGTCATTTTATTGCTGATACATATGAAATCCTCTTTAAAACCTTAATTTGGGCCGGACGCGGTGGCTCACGCCTGTAATCCCAGCACTTTGGGAGGCCAAGGTGGGCAGATCACGAGGTCAGCAGTTCGAGACCAGCCTGACCAACATGGTGAAACTCCGTCTGTACTAAAAATACAAAAATTAGCCAGGAGTGGTGGCAGGTGCCCTGTAATCCCAGCTACTCAGGAGGCTGAGGCAAGAGAATCGCTTGGACCTGGGAGGTGGAGGTTGCAGTGAGCCGAGATCGTGCCATTGCACTCCAGCCTGGGCGACAGAGCAAGACTCTGTCTCAAAAAAACAAAAACAAAAACAAAACCTTAATTTGTTTGGGTTTATATTTAAGGAGGTGCTTCTAACAGCCCCAAGGTACCTATCTCCACACTTAATTGTTTGTTCCGAGTTCCAGTGAGGCACTTATTTGTTGAAAAACGAATTTTCGGCCACCCCCACACTACAAATACCTTACATAGCTTTGTTTATTCCATGGAATGCTTGGCTTTTATAGTCCTTTCCTTTCATTAGTGTTGTTCATCTCACCTTCTGTTATGCCATATGCAAAATACAATCATTCACTTCTTGAATGCTCTTTAATGATAAAGTCAAGAACATACTCAAGTATTCCTGAGCTAGACTCCTGTAAGGGTGGGAGGTCAGGGTGTAGGAAGATAAATTAGACATAACTCCTGCCCTCAATCCAACTCTACCATTTCGGAGACATTGCTGTTGACCTGGTCTTCTAAAAGCTATTCATGTATGTTTTTAATTTAGTGATAAATGTAAATGAGAGTCTGAGAAAAAGTCTACGTAACCTTTCAGACTTGGACATTCCTTTGCTGCATTGTTTAGAATTGCAGAGAATGGAGATTTGTAAGAACATTGCAGGCACTTTGCCTCCCACACTCAGGCCAGGAAACAAAAATTCCAGAGAGAAATTCCAGGTGAGTATTTAGTATTGTATTCTATTTATGATACCAATAGAAATCTTTGAGTAGAATATGTTCTCACTAAAAATATGGGCTTCAATAACCAGTTGCAAAGCTAGGACATTAAAATAGCATTGGAACTTGGAATCACTTTTTTTATTTTTTTTTTGAGACAGGGTGTCTCTCTGTCTTGCAGAGGTGTGATCACAGCTCACTGCAACCTTGACCTCCCAGGCTAGGGTGATCCTCCCACCTCAGCCTCCTAAGTAGCTGGAATTCCAGGCACATGCCACCAAGACCAGTTACTTTTTTGTCTTTAGTAGAGACAGTATCTTGCTATGTTTTCCAGGCTGGTCTTGAACTCCTGGGCTCAAGTGATCTACTTGCCTTGGCCTCCTAAAGTGTTGGGATTACACGTATGAGCCACCGTGACTGGCTGGAATCATATTTAACTGATCAATAATTCAGAAAAACTTGAAAAATAAGCCATATCACTTTGAAAGTATTTGAATACATTCTGATATTATATGGACTGAGAAACTAGTTTCAGAAATAAAAAATTTTACATGCAGTCAGGAGATTTTAGATTTATTTTCAAGGTTGTTCACTGGAAAATGAAGGTATTCAGAGCTACAACTATTGATGATTAAGCTAGAAAATTTCATGCCTATCGTAAGCACATAATTTAAAAAGAAAACAAGTGGATAAAAAAATATGTAATCAACCTATGACATCAAATGAAAATTTCAGAACAAATGTTCATAATGTGCCATTTTTTCAATTGCTTAACACCTCCAAGGAGATTTCAAAGCTAGGCCCTTGAGGCTTCAAGGGTTGCCTGCCTGTTCACAGAAATTTCTGTTATACAAACTAGAATGAACCTGGTTTTACTTTGAGACACTATTGTGAACTAGTATATGAAGTAGGCCTGATAGAAAATTTTAGAGCTCAAAGAAAAGCTAAGAAATTTGGCTCAAACATGGGACAGATTGAAACCATTTTTAAAGGAATATGAGACCATAAAGGAAACTGATTCAGGAGAGGAAGACTAGTATCATTTTGAAAAGCTAGACATGAAGCACAAGGTGGGCAATTCTTGTTATGATGATTGAGTATGCTGCTATAACTTGAAAGCATGTGCCAGGGTGATAAAAGTATTTCCCTGGATTTTAATTAATTAATTTAGAGACAGGGTCTCACTGTCACCCAGGCTGAAGTGCAGCGGCACTGGTTTCAGTCACCCAGGCTGCAGTGCATGGGTCACTGCAGCCTCAAACTCCTCAGCTCAAGGGATCCTCCCTTCTCAGCCTCCCAAGTAGCTGGGACTATAGGCATGCACCACCATGCCCCAATAGTTTTTTAAATTTTTTGTAGAGACAGGGTCTCGCTATGTTGCTGGGCTGGTCTCGAACTTCTGGCCTCAAGCCATCTTCTTGAGCCTCAGCCTCCCGAAGTCCTGGCACTACAGACATGAGCCACTGCATCCAGCTTTCCTTGGATTTTTGTTTGTTTGGTTGGTTTTCGAGACAGAGTCTCGCTCTGTCGCCCAGGCTGGACTGCAGTGGCGCGATTTCGCCTCACTGCAAGCTCCGCCTCCCGGGTTCACGCCATTCTCCTGCCTCAGCCTCCTGAGTAGCTGGGACTACAGGCACCCACCACCACACCCGGCTAATTTTTTGTATTTTTTAGTAGATACGGGGTTTCACCGTGTTAGCCAGGATGGTATCGATCTCCTGACCTCGTGATCCGCCTGCCTTGGCCTCTCAAAGTGCTGGGATTACAGGTGTGAGCCACCGCGCCCGGCCTCCTTGGATTTTAAGCTGGTGGTGACACTGTTTTATACCAAGTTGCACATGAAAGAGATAGTCTCCTTTAAAAATTATATCAGAACCAGTAGGAGAAATAGAACAACTAAAGGACATTTGGAATTTCATGCTTGGGAAGAATACGCATTGTGAATTTTGAAACACCTCCTATGATTAAGGTATTATGGCAAAAAAAGCAAAACCTTGAGAAAGTTAGCAACTTAGTAGACTTTCTATATTCCACTTACCGAAGAGAAATTTTGCTCAGCTAATTTGCAGTATGCAGCCATAGTAGCTAAGTAGATTATTCCATCAGGGTTTCCCATGACTGAGTTGCCTTATAAAAAAAACCCAGGCACAGATAATTCTGAAATGGATGCATTTCTTGGGCAGCATTTCAAAACTAATTTATTGCTTTCTTCAAGTGATTAATAATGGAAGGTTTTATGGGGAGGGAGCCCATCAGAATCATACAAATCATGGGATACTGACCCAAAAGTCTACAGGAGCCAGGAGGGTAAATAATGTGTGAAGGGTGCAGACTTTACAGTGGTGGAGACTGACAAACTAAGAAGAGACGACGCCAAAGGGGCAGCCGTCATTCAGTCCCAGTGGACAACTGGACCTAATGCCCTGGGGTACAGAGTGATGATGGGTCCAGAGTCATGATAGAACGATTGCTGCCATGTGGGAATGGAAGCTCAGGGGTGACAGATCTTCTGATTATTTAAAAAAAAAAAAAAAAAAACCACCTTAAAAATCCAGCTCTTCATATAAAATATCCAGATTTTTATGTGAAATTTCTCAGTTGTAAATGTTGGCAACCAGTTTTTATTTTTTAATTGTTTAATTTTTTATTTTTATTTTTTATTTTTTTGAGACAGAGTCTCGCTCTGTCGCCTAGGCTGGAGTGCAGTGGCGCAATCTCGGCTCACTGCAACCTCAGCTTCCAGGGTTCAAGTAATTCTCCTGCCTCAGCCTCCCGAGTAGCTGGGGTTACAAGCTTATACCACCATGCCCAGCTAATTTTTGTTTTTTAGTAGAGATGGGGTTTCACCATGTTGGCCAGGCTGGTTTCAAACTCCTGACTTCAAGTGATCTACCTGCCTCAGCCTCCCAAAGGGCTGGGATTACAGGCATGAGCCACCATGCCCAGCCCTTTTTTTTTTTTTTTTTAAGACCGAGTTTCACTCTTGTTGCCCAGACTGGAGTGCAATGGCATGATCTCAGCTCACCGCAACCTCCACCTCCCAGGTTCAAGTGATTCTTCTGCCTCAGCCGCCCGAGTAGCTGGGATTACAGGCATGCGCCACCACGCCCAGCTAATTTTGTATTTTTAGTAGAGACAGGATTTCTCCATGTTGGTCAGGCTGGTCTCGAACTCTCAACCTTAAGTGATCCACCTGCCTCGGCCTCCCAAAGTGCTGGGATTACAGGCGTGAGCCACCATGCCCAGCCCACGCCCAGCCTTTTTAAAATTTTTGAATAGAGATGGGGTCTTGCTATGTTGATCAGGCTGGCCTCAAGCAATCCTCCCATCTCCACCTCCCAAAGTGCTGGGATTACAAGCGTGAGGCACCATGCCTGGCCTTTTGTTTCTAATAATTACTTTGCAATTGTTGACATGTTGCTTGTAATCTTTTCAAGTCATTTTATGCATGCATTTGTCTCCCTGGCTAGACTGTGACCTCCTCAAGGACAGGGACTCTCAGTATATTTCCTTTGCTTCTCCTAATGTGTGTGTGTGTTTTTTTTTTTTTTTGAGATGGAGTCTCACTCTGTCACCAGGCTGGAGTGCAGTGGGACCATGCTGGCTCACTGCAACCTCTGTCTCCTGGGTTCAAGCAATTCTCCTGCCTCAGCCTCCTGAGTAGCTGGGATTACAGGCGCCCACTACCACGCCCAGCTAATTTTTTATATTTTTAGTAGAGATGGGGTTTCACCATGTTGGCCAGGCTGGTCTCGAACTCCTGACCTCAGGTGATCCACCCGCCTTGGCCTCCCAAAGTGCTGGGATTACAGGTGTGAGCCACCATGCCCTGCCTCTTTTTTTTTTTTTTTTTTAAGACAGAGTCTCACTCTGTCACCAAGGCTGGAGTGTGGTGGCGCAATCTCAGCTCACTGCAACCTCTGTCTCCTGGACTCAAGTGATTCTCATGCCTCAGCCTCCTGAGTAGCTGGGACTACATGCATGAGCCACCACACCCAGCTAATTTTTGTATTTTTATTAGAGACAGGGGTTTCACCATGTTGGCCAGGCCAGTCTCAAACTCCTGACCTCAAATGATCCACTCACCTTGGCCTCCCAAAGTGCTGAGATTACAGGCGTGAGCTACTGCGCCCACCCTGTTTCTCCTAGTGTGCTTTTAAAGGTACTTTGGCTACTGCTAGTCCTAATGAACAAAAAAAACATCGGTAAGAACCAGACGTTTTCATTATTGCTGCTTGTGTTCCCTGGCTTTGCCACTAAAAGTTTCCCTAATTCTCTATCATAATGAAGTGCTTATCTCATTTACAATACGTAAACCTTTACAGTTTACTTGTGCTGTGGGAATCCCTATGAAAGGGGGTGGAAGGGAGGAAGGCAAACGGCCCTTTATTGGTCTTCAAAAGTTGGAAAGTCATTATCCAGCTGTGTGACCTTGGGAAAGTGACATCATCACTCAGTTTCTATTCTTCATTCAGTAAAATGAGGTGACTGGGTTATCTCTAAAATCACATCCCACTTGGTTTGAACCCTCTAAGCCTGACCGGTATCTTTTATTAACCACCGCTCCCTGCTTGGATGGTACTCTGGTTCCCTTCCCGTGGATTAGCACTATCCTTTCCAAGTAAGGTCAATTGTAGGTGAAATGACACCCACAGTAAACAGAATTTGTCTCTGATGACTCTCCTATCATCACAGTTATTCTGGTCTAATCTATATGTCCTAGTAAAGATTTGCTCATGTTTTCAAGGTAAAACTTCAGTCCAGAGGCCCCTATAGAAGCAAGAAACCCATTCTTAGGTATTCCTCACTGTAAGGTAGGAGAGGGCAGAGAGGACTGAGATTGGTTAGACTCTTTTCGTGGAACTTTACCATAAGGGCTCTGAATGACCCCAGACCAACTCTGGGGCCATGGGAACTTCTACATCACAAAACTAAATAACGCCTTAGCTTACCTGTTTCTTCTAATCTTCTTATTTCAGTCCTTTGGTTCTCTTTTCTGTTTTTTGACACAGGGGTCTCACTCTGTTGCTCAGGCTGGAGTGCAGAGGCACCATCATGGCTCAATACAGCCTCAACCTCCCAGGCTCAAGTGACCCTCCCACCTCAGCCTCCAGAGCAGCTGGAACAACAGACATATGACACCACTCCTGGCTAACTTTTATTTTTGTAGAGTCAGTGTCCCACCATGTGGCCCAGGCTGGTCTTGAACTCCTGGACTCAAGTGATCCTCCCACCTCAGCCTTCCAAAGTGCTGGGATTACAGGCATGAGCCACTGTGCCTGGCCATCCTTTTCCTTTTTTTTTTGAGATGGAGTCTCACTCTGTCACCCAGGCTGGAGTGCAGTGGCGTGATCTTGGATCACTGCAAGCTCCGCCTCCTGGGTTCACGCCATTCTCCTGCCTCAGCCTCCGGAGTAGCTGGGACTACAGGCGCCCGCCACCACACCCAACTAATTTTTTGTATTTTTAGTAGAGACGGGGTTTTCACTGTGTTAGCCAGGATGGTCTCAATCTCCTGACCTCGTGATCTGCCCGCCTCAGCCTCCCAAAGTGCTGGGATTACAGGCCTGACCCACCGCACCTGATCCCCCTTTTTTTTGAGACAGAGTCTTGCTCTGTCGCCCAGGCTGGAGTGCAGTGGCCTGATCTTGGCTCACTGCAAGCTCCACCTCCTGGGTTCAAGCGATTCACCTGCCTCAGCCTCCCGAGTAACTGGGACTACAGGCGCCCCCCACCACGCCCAGCTAATTTTTGTATTTTTAGTAGAGATGGCATTTCACCATGTTGGCCAGGCTGGTCTCGAACTCCTGACCTCAGGTGATCTGCTGGCCTTGGCCTCCCAAAGTGCTGGGATTACAGGCGTGAGCCGCTGCGCCCGGCCCCTTTTCCTCTTTTTATTCCCTTCTTTATAGGTACAATCTGAAGGTTCTCATCCAGCTGGCTTTATGTGCTTGGAAGTAGGTCTTTCTCTACATCCTCCTTGACTGAGGACAGTCTCCAGCCTGATTATAAATGGCATCTTACCATTTCCCTGGCCCTGAGAGAGGTCCAAGTGGTGGAGGGGAAGATACTCTCTAAGGAGTAAGGCAGAGAGAAAACCAACACCAGATTTATTCTCTTTTTTTTTTTTCTTTTTGAGATGGAGTCTTGCTCTGTCGCCCAGGCTGGAGTGCAGTGGCGTGATCTCGGCTCACTGCAAGCTCCGCCTCCCGGGTTCACGCCATTCTCCAGCCTCTGCCTCCCGAGTAGCTGGGACCACAGGCACTCACCACCACGCCCTGCTAATTTTTTTGTATTTTTTAGTAGAGACGGGGTTTCATCGTGTTAGCCAGGATGGTCTTGATCTCCTGACCTCGTGATCCACCCACCTCGGTCTCCCAAAGTGCTGGGATTACAGGTGTGAGCCACTGCGCCCGGCTTTTTTTTTTTTTTCTTTGAGACGGAGTCTCGCTCTGTCGCCCAGGCTGGAGTGCAGTGGCATGATCTCGGCTCACTGCAAGCTCCGCCTCCCAGGTTCACACCATTCTCCTGCCTCAGCCTCCCGAGTAGCTGGGATTACAGGCTCCCACTACCATGCCTGACTAATTTTTTGTGTTTTTAGTAGAGATAGCGTTTCACTATGTTGGCCAGGCTGGTCTCAAACTCCTGACCTCAAGTGTTCTACCTGCCTCAGCCTCCCAAAGTGCTGGGATTACAGATGTGAGCCACCGCGTCCGGCCACCAGCTTTATTTTTGATAACCCATTCAGGCCTGTGGTGAACAGGGCTGGTCAGAGCAAAGACTGAAGTCTGCAGTCAAAGCCTAACCCTTGTCCTGTGACTGTCATCTATAAAGACAGACTTGGTCCATAATTCCTCCATTTTCCCCCTTTCTGCATCTCAGCACTAGTGGTTGTTGATTAAATCAGGTGGCAAGTTGGCCAAACAAGGTCTACCTTTTGATGTATACTTAGCAGCACCCCACGAATCTTTCATCATCAACTGTAAATACTAAAAAACTATAAATACTAAACAGAAATATTGAGGAGGATTAGTCTCCCAGCAAATAGGAAGAAGGGAAACTCTTGTGATGTGGGGTACACCTGGGAGCCTGCCAGTGATGGTGTTGGGGTGGCTGGGACTGCTCTTTTTTCATCGCCTGCCCTTATCAGCTGTTATCATTTATTTTTCCTCAGGAAGAAGTAGCCTCAGTGGCAAGAACAGAGTCTTGGGGAGCCCCAAGGCTAGGACAATCAGCACAGACCTAGAAAGGAATGAGTCGGATCAGGAACAGAAGAGGCCAAAATCAGAGTAAGAAACAAAGGGTCAGGAGCTGGGCACAGAAGCTCATGCTTGTAATCCCAGTGACTTAGGAGGCCCAAGTGGGAGATAACTTGAGGCCAGAAATTCAAGACCAGCCTGGGCAACACAGCGAGATGCTGTCTCTATAAAAACAATTTTTAAACTTAGCCAGCCATGGTGGTGCACACCTGTAGTCCCAGCTACTTGGGAGGCTGAGGCAGGAGAATCGCTTGAACCCAGGAGGCAGAGATTGCAGTGAGCCATAATTGTGCCACTGCCCTCCAGCCTGGGTGACAGAGTGAGTGAGACTCCCAACTCTTTTTTTTTTTTTTTTTTTTTGAGATGGAGGCTTGCTCTGTCGCCTAGGCTGGAGTGCAGTGGCACAATCTCAGCTCACTGCAACCTCTGCCTCTCGGGTTCACGCCATTCTCCTGCCTCAGCCTCCCGAGTAGCTGGGACTACAGGCCCCCGCCACCACGCCCGGCTAATTTTTTGTATTTTTAGTAGAGACAGGGTTTCACCGTGTTAGCCAGGATGGTCTCAATCTCCCGACCTCGTGATCTGCCTGCCTTGGCCTCCCAAAGTGCTGGGATTACAGGTGTGAGCCACCGCGCCTGGCCTTTTTTTTTTTTGAGATGGAGTCTTGCTCTGTTGCCCAGGCTGGAGTGCAGTGGCGTGATGGCTAACTGCAATCTCCACCTCCCAGGTTCAAGCGATTCTCCTGCCTCAGCCTCCCGAGTAGCTGGGACTACAGGTGCACGCCACCATGCCTGGCTAATTTTTTTATTTTTAGTAGAGACGGGATTTCATCATGTTGGCCAGGATGGTCTTGATCTCCTGACCTCGTGATCCTCCCACCTCAGCCTCCCAAAGTGCTGGGATTACAGGGGTGAGCCACTGCACCTGGGCAAGACTCCCAACTCTTAAAAAAAAAAAAAAAAGGCAGGGCTCAG
The DNA here is from genome assembly GCF_028885655.2 of Pongo abelii. Classification (NCBI taxonomy): domain Eukaryota; kingdom Metazoa; phylum Chordata; class Mammalia; order Primates; family Hominidae; genus Pongo; species Pongo abelii. The sequence goes on from NC_072000.2 coordinate 26,498,897, forward strand.
TGGCTCACAACTGTAATCCCAGCACTTTGGCGGGCCGAGGCAGGCGGATCACCTGAGGTCAGGAGTTTGAGATCACCCTGGCCAACATGGCAAAACCCTGTCTCTACTAAAAATACAAAAATTAGCCAGGTGTGGTGGCGGGCGCCTGTAGTCCCAGCTACTTGGGAGGCTGAGGCAGGAGAATGGTGTGAACCCGGGAGGCGGAGCTTGCAGTGAGCTGAGATAGCACCACCGCACTCCAGCCTGGGCGACAGAGTGAGACTACGTCTCAAAAAAAAACAAAAAACAAAAAACAAAAAACAAAAACCCTGAGGGGGTGGATGTAAAGTTACACAAGCTTGTCTGGATTTCCCATCATAGGGCCTTTGTATTCACTTATTTAATAATAGTTCAGAAGAAGCTATCTCAGCTGTACAAGAAGTAATTCAGTTTCAGAACATTTCTCACTCCAACAAGGTGCATTTTCCCCTCTGGCACTCAGTTGTATAAATCTGAACTCTTTCCCTCTCACTCAGAGATCTCTTTTATGTATTTCCCAGGTTGGCTGGCATAGTCATCTTAGAATAGCCCCCAAATGTGGAAATTCTGTTGTCAGGAGTCATCATTTCCAGTAAGAAACTCACTGAGTGACAGAAAATGAAGACTAAAGATCAAAGATTACTAGATTAATTTGCCTAAAACCAATTCGCCTAAAACCAATTAGTCTAAAATAAATATTTATCAAATCTGCAGCATTTCAAAAGGATTTAGCAGATTCACCCTTTTAGTTATTCCTGTTGTCTGTATAACTTTTCAGTGTAAGTCAACTGAATATGCCTCATGCCTATTCATTTAAGATACACTGGCCTTTTAACAGTAGGAATGTAGAAGTTAGACCAAAGCATCAAAATCACATTGAACTCCATTATATTTTTCAAGGCATTTAATTTGTAAAGGAATATTGGATTAAGAAACAAAAAAATGATATACAAAATGTCTGTACCAATTGTATTTATTGCTAGAAACTTTAAACTTTTTAAAAAAGTTTTTGAATGGTAGATAACATAGAAAAAGACATCCATAAAGGTAGGAAGCAATCTCATCATTTACTAAGTGCTGCAAATTTGATAAATTTATGTTGCTGATAATAACTCAGAAGTACTCTTGGATGAATAGATATAAATCCTTGAAATATCCAAAGCATGACAAAAAAGAATAGGACACCTAAATGGATATAAACACACTGAAATAGGAATTGAGCTTTTGGCAAATTAGTCATTAAGTCATTAACTTTAAGCAAACAAGTTTTCAGTAAATTGGTTTTAAGAGATCTAGCTTTAGGTGAACTAGTTTCAGGCAAACTGACTAGTACCAAATCAGTGTTTTGCTCCCTCCAGTTCCCCCCAACTCTAGTTTTGGGATTGTGATGGATGCAATCCAGGACCCCTCTGAGATGTGACAAGTGAGCTTCTGCTAGGAAACCAAGTGTACAAGTGACCTGAGAAGAGAGTAAGAAAGAGTGAGAGAGAGAGAGAGAGAGAGAGAGAGACACAGAGACACAGAGAGAGTGTGTGTGTGCATGAACACACCCACACATGCATACACTGGGCTGTATGGCTCAGTGCACCTAAACTTGGGAATGTGGCTAAGCTGAAGCTTCCTAGACATCCCCTCAACAAGCTCCACACCCACAGAGACCTGCTTATTACCTCCCCCAGCCAAGGAGAAGAGCAACCACGTACAATCACCTATCTAGCCTCCCCAGACCCATGTGAGTCCCTGAGAAACAGGGAATATAGGCAGCAACCCCACTCAGAGCTGGTCCCCATTCTCAGCAGACAGATGAGGAGCTCTCCTAGTCCTTAGAAGAAGGCCAAGAAATAACTCATTAATGAGGTCCAGAGTTTCTACCTCTTCATCCAGATATAGGTGCGGGACCCCATATCTGATACCATGTGTCACAAAAAAGTGAGGAGCTTAAATTTGGTTGCCTAGCAGGAACTCACCACCCTAGACTTGCTACCTCTCAGGGACATCCCACACTGCATCAACCACAACTCCAAAACTCTGGGGTTTGGGGGAGCTGGAGGGAGAATTACACTTTGATTTGGTTCTAGTCAGTTTAGCTGAAACTAATTGATTTAAAGCTAGGTCCTCTACTCTTGGAATCCAGGACCAGAACATTGCGTGACTCATGCACAATCATATACTAGGCCAGACACAGTGGCTTACGTCTGTAATCCCAGCACTTTGGGAGGCCAAGGTGGGAGGATCATTCGAGCCCAGGAGTTCAAGACTAGCCTGGGCAACATGGTGAGATCCCATCTCTAAAACAAACAAAATATATATACTGAAGATACAGAATCAGATGTTCAGAAAGTACTGGAACCCTCCTGTGCGTGCCTAAGCTCAGGCTGCACACATGGGAAAAAGGCCAGTCACCCCCACCCTGGTAAATATAAGGTTTCTCTTCCACAATCCATTTGGAATATCACGATCTTTGGGTCTCCGGCCCTTGGGGTCCTTCCCAGAGGACTCTTCTGCCAGGCCTGCAGAGTGCATTCTTTGCCTTGGCTGGCCTCAGAGGGGCCCACTGGCCACAGCAGTTTGTCTGTGGGGTGACAACAGCAGCAGTGATTGCAGCTCAGATATAGTTGGCAGGGGGTTGTCGGGCATTGAGCCGCTGCATGTGGCAACCATGGCAGAGCAAGTGCCCATCCAGAGGGAAACAGCAGCAGCCTTCCTCATCACTCAGCTGCATCCGGCAGTCCTAGGGAAGAAGGCACCTAGTTCACCTCAGCCTAGGCACCTTGGACACTGAGGGTATCTTAGGAGTCTGCCCTGCTCCACACCTGACTCCTAATAACTGGAAGAAAGGGATGGGGTGGGAAGGGAAGGATGGAAGGGATGGAAGAGCAATCTGAGAAAATATTAATACCTCAGCTGGACACCAGGTGTCACTGCTGCAACAGAAATAATGACACAAGCCTGTCTTTCAAGAAGTTTGACCAGAGTCCCTAGTCTTAGAAAGTCCTGACTCTGGGAGAGTCCAAGCTACTTGGACCAGAGAGAGTGGCTGGAGGACAAAAAAGAGACTGAAGATAGGTCACAGTATCTTTCTGGTTTCCCATGCCCTACACCTCTCCCATAGATGTCTGGTTGTTGCAGGACTTGACTCCTCCCCTCTCCCCATTTCTACTTCTTCTCCAGCACCGCTGAACCCCAACACTCACCTCACAGTGGTAGCACTCAAAGTGATAATCCCGGTCCATGGATATCACCCTCACGATGTCCTCACAGCCCTGAAACATGCAGACCCCCGTGGAGATGACAGCAGCATGTTGCCTCACCTCTACCTTTCCCTCATATACAACCCTTCCCACCCCATGGGAAGATCATACAAATGCCCCCAGAGTCTCTCTGCAATCACCTGTAGTTTTAAGATGCTTCTGCAAATCCTACCAGAACTCTCCTCATCTCCTTCACTGGCTGCTCCCATGTAGCACACTCCCTCTGTACAACAGCCCTGGCCTTACCTACATCTCTCAGTTGTGGGGGAAGCAAAGGGAAGGGAAGGGGACAGGAGGCTTAAATAAAGTAGGCTAGGCTGGGAACAAGGGGATCCAATAAGATCTGGTCCTCACTGGCTTTTGGCTTCTCTCCGTAGGCACATCCCCTACACACGGCTTAAATCATTTCTGACCCCTTCCTACCAGTGCTGAGGATTCTTCCCACCTTTTTCCAGCCCCTACATCTGCAGTCTGGTGACCTCAACCTCAAAGAAAGTCTCCTCCTCTGGACTGGGATAGAAGAGATGGAGCCTGGGCCCAGTTAGGCTTTCAGACATGTCCAGGCCCGGATGTTAGGGTCAGGGTGGTGACCCCAAGAGGCAGAGTCACACGGGAATCTTCACAGAGTACATTCCTTGGCACTACTGCTTCCGGCAGGAGGCCAGGCAGCATGTCCCTATCACCTCCCCAAAGGCAGTGGCACTGGCTGCCCTGAAGGAGAACCCAGACATACTGACCTCAGAGGGGAGGATGGGTTGGCCACAGGCTGCACACTTAGGAGCATAATTTCTGAAAGAGAGAGGGAAGAGATGAGCTGAGGTTGGAGAATCCCTGGACCCAGTTCCACACTGCATCCCAAGGGGCGGACTCACTTGTGGTAGTCGGTGACACAGTATACTTGGTTGGAGAAGTCCACTGTGAAGGGGATGCCATCCAGGCACTTGTTGCAAACAATGCATCGGAAACAGCCTGGGTGATAGGACTTCCCCATTGCTTGTAGGATCTGGCTCATGGGGTAGCAAGAGAATCAGTCTCCCTCCAGTCCCAGCTCTCCAGCTGCCCATTATGCTCCTTATTACTCCCATTAACCTCATCCAACCCGCTGCTATACTCCTAGAACAATGCTATGTAATGTCGGGGAAGAAGTCTTAAGATGGAGGCGGAAACCCTGAAAAGTGCCTGAGAGAGCATTCAGGCCAGTAGTGTTTAACTCTGGCTGCATATCAGGATCACCTAGGGAGCTTTTAAAAAACATCAATGCTTTGGCCCTCCTCCGGGCCTATTATCACAATCTGTGGTGATGGGATCCAAACACTGTTTTTTGTCTTGTTTGTTTTGTTTTTTAGTTCTTCCCAGCTGATCTGCTAGGCTACCATGATTGAAAATCACTGATTTAATCCTATCTTTTGTTTTTACAGAAAAGAAAACTGAGTCCCAAGTGATTCTAACCAGTAGCAGAAAGGGGATTAAGACTCAGGACCGGCCGGGCGCGGTGGCTCACGCCTGTAATCCCAGCACTTTGGGAGGCCGAGGTGGGTGGATCACGAGGTCAGGAGATCGAGACCATCCTGGCTAACTAGTCTCTACTAAAAACACACAAAAAATTAGCCGGGCATGGTGGCAGGCGCCTGTAGTCCCAGCTAGGCAGGAGAATGTCATGAACCCAGGAGGCGGAGCTTGCAGTAAGCCAAGATCGCGCCACTGGACTCCAGCCTGGGCAACAGAGTGAGACTCCATCTCAAAAAAAAAAAAAAAAGACTCAGGACCGCAGGCTGGGCATGGTGGCTCACGCCTGTAATCTAGCACTTTGGGAGGCTGAGGCAGGAGGATCACTTGAGGCCAGGAATTCAAGACCAGCCTGGCCAACATGGCAAAACCTTGTATCTACTAAACATACAAAAATTAGCCAGGCATAGTGGCACATGCCTGTAGTCCTAGCTACTTGGGAGGCTGAGGCACTAGAATCACTTGAACCTGGGAGGCGGAGGTTGCAGTGAGCCGAGATCATGCCACTTTGTCGGAGCGAGACTCTGTCTCAAAAAAAAAAAAAAAAAAAGACTCAGGACCCCACACTCCTAGCTCAGGCTGGAAGGCCTGGCTGTGCCTGCAGAATTAGGGAGGGGCTAGGTCATAGAAGCCTGGGTTGACAGGCTTTTGAGCCCAGACTTGATCCCATAGGCAGAGGGAAGCCACTGTAAACAGTTGCTCTGGGGAGGAATGGGATGAAAGTGATTCATCTGGTGACAGGCTTCTTTCCCCAACCTTCTCTCAGTATCCATTTAGTCCCTGATTCCGCTCCTCAGCCTCACAGTGAGAGTTCTAAGCTGAAGGCACTTTACTTACCTTCTCCAAAATCAAGTGACCACAGACACAGCATTTCTCAGCTGCCTCCTGAAACCCTGAAAACTAAAGTAAAAGACAAGACAAACGGAGGCTGTTATCAAACTGAGAATGATGGGTGGTACTCCAATGGGCCACCAAGAAGGGGGTCAGTATGGAAACCAATTCCAGGTCCAGGTGACCCTTACTCACCAGATAATCTTCCTCACAGTACACAGAGCCATTGACACTGTAGAAAGCCTTGCAACGCAAAGTTCGCCCTAGAAACAATAAAGAAGGGGCTGGAACCTATCCCACAGCCCAGGTGCAAGACCTCTGGGGTCACTGCTCCCCATTGCTGCATAATAAATTTAAACCTGGACTTTGTGCTTTTCCTCCTAACTGCTGTCTGTCCTTCTTCCCCACACAAAAATTCCATCTGATGCAATTCCAATTTGCCTTGGCTTCATTCCAGCCAACTTCCCCTCTCCTTTGCTTGCTGCTCCTCTACCTCCTGCCTCCTTAACAGTTTTCTAGGGCCCTCCCCTAAACGAACTACCTTCCTCTCCAGTGCATAGGAAGCCACCTGGGAGAGTAAAGCCAACTACGTGCTGGAATACATGAGCTCTTAATAAGGTGCTATATGATTTGCATAGAGAGAATCATATTGTTAACAGGCCTTGCCCTCTGGGACCCTTCAACCTAGAAGCCTCTTTGCCTGAGCATATCTATCCTGCTCTCAAAGGCCTATCTGTCTCCTTCCAGAGACAGACTCTATGGAGGTCAGGACTGGAGTTACTGCAGGAGGACAAAGTGCTTTGTTTGGAAGCAAAGCAGGTCCCCTCTCCTGTTTGTATAAGGCTGCTTCCCTAAGCTTAGAGGGACCCAGAGTCACTGGGGTAAGAGACAACCCAGGATCTTCCTCCAGCAGACAAGGCAGGATCATTCCCCATGTGACCAACCCCCAGGAACTGCTCCCAGGTGTCTATATTATCAGGGATAGGGGAGGAGTGAGAACAGGTGGAGCATGAGCAATTTTCCCACCTTTGCCTTCTTCCCCTCAAAATCCCCACTTCCAACTCTGTCCAGTGGGTTAGGAAAGCTGACTTAGAAGCTCATGAGATACAGGGGAGGAAAGACAGGGAAAGAGATATAGCCAGAAGAGGCCCTGTAAACAGAAGGATAGACAGACAGATGAGCCTAAAGAGAACCAGGCAGAAACTGGGGGAGTGAGAAAAGCTGAGTGCTGAAGTCAGACAAGCAGAGATAGGAGATTAAAGGTTTAGCAAAGGAATCAGAATGGGTAAGCAGTGAGGAGGGGGTAATGAGGGAGGGGAGGGGGGCAGTTAAGGCCGCTGGGAGCATCCCCCCTTTCCAAGTGGGCCTCCTGAGCTAACAGTGGCAGGCATTCCTGGAGCGTGATGTCATCAGCTTGGCATGGCCCGGTGGCCTGCACTCTAGTGAGGTGGCTGAACTCTGACCAGCCAAGAGAAAACCCCCCTCTCCGCCCCAAACAGCTCCCCACTCCCCCAGCCTGCCCCCACCCTCCCCACATTCCAGTCTTTCACTGTCGCCCCAGGCAACTTGGCTGCCCAAGACCAAGCCCCACCAAGAAGCTGGAGGGCCAGGAGAGTCCAAGATGGGCAAGCAGGGAGGCATGAGAGGGAGAAACAGAGGTGAGGAAGGAAGGAGGGACTCCAGAAAGGAGACCCACCAGGGGGAGGGACAGCCAAGTAGAGGACAGACAGGGAAGCAAGAGAGGCGGAGCAGCTGTGGACCTCCAGACACTTGGTGGGGATCCAACAGCTGCTCTGTGAACAAATGAAGAGGGACAAGCTCTCCTCCTGTTCCCCATAGCACTTCTAAGTGCGTATGTGGGCAGGGGAGGGCAGTGCTTGAGTGTTGGGGCTACACTCACCACAAGAGCAGCAAACAAAGCACTGGGTGTGGTAGAGGCTGTCCAAGGCCTGGCAGGCATTGCTCTGCCCATAGATGCCTTTGTTGCACTTGATACAGGTGCCTGAGAAGAGAAAAGAGTGTCACACTCCACCCCCCACTGGGTCAAAACCAGGGATTCCCAAGCTTTCCTGACTGCCCTTTCCTGATGTGCCAGGGGTCACAGTCTCCCTTTGATGGGCTCCCTTCTGATTAGAGAAGATAACAAGTAATGAGATGCAGCAAGATCTTGGCTGAGCAGATCCACTCTTGTTTATTTAATTACTCAACAGATATTTTCTGAGCATCTATTTTGTGCTTAACACAGCACCACTACCTAAGGAAACCTGGAGAAAGTCGAAGATATGGTCCCTGGCATTCAGATGCTTAGTTTCTGTTGGGGAGAAAAGACTGTACAGGCAAGGTATGATCTCTGTTGCAGTGTGGGATGAATGGTCAAAGATGCCAGTCCACAGGTGCTCAGCAGCAGACTTGAAAAAACTTTCTAGAGAAAGCAGGCTAGGCCCAGAAAGCCTCTCTGGGACTTCAGTTTCCCATCAGTCAAACGAGCTGTTCAGTTATAGAATGATTTCTCTCTGCTGCAGACTTCCAAGGATGGAGAAAAGGATCTGGCTCGGCAGAGGGCTCCGTGCAGAGGGGACCATGTGAGCATGACTCCTGTGGGGAGGTGGCTGCTGAGAATGCAGGGTGTGTTCCAGGAATCAGGGTTGAACAGGAAAGCAGGGAGAGTAGCAGAGCCCCTGATGCCTCCTAGTCACCTTCTATCATGGGAAGAATACAGAACTGAACTGCTTGCTATTCCCCAAAATCCCCCACTAGGATATATACACCTGGCTCTGGGACTCGCCTTTCCTGGGTGTGTTCTTCCCTCCCTCCACTCCCCAATTCCAGGCCCATGAGTGAGGGCTAGGGCCTGTCTTTGGGGAGCAGATCCCAACGGGCCCGCCCCACCTCTCCCCCTCGGCAGGCTGCCACACTCCCTGCCTGTTGGGGCCCATCCCAGTCTTTGCCCAGGGGCTTGGGAGTCTGTGCAGCAGCTGCAGCAACTGATGGGCCCAGGCCTGTCCTGCTCCCACCCTCTGGCAGCTGGGCAAGGCTGAAGCCAAGGAAGAGGGCCCCTACTAGGGGCAGGAGGAGGGTACAGTCAAGCTGGGGCTAGCGGCACAAGGGGTATGTAGGGGTTCTGTCAAAGGAGGCAACCTGACTCCCAGGGAGAAGGGGCCCCCATCTCTGAATTCAAAACGCGGCTTCCTCATGGAAGTGAAGATCTGCCCCAAGATTTCCATGCCAGGGGGTCCTGTCAGAGCCATTCTTTAGGAAACCTTGGACGTTATGGGAAAAGCAAACGAAACTGCTCAGGCACGTTGGCCTCACCTCCTCTAACCCAGCATATCTATACCTATGTTCTTCATGCCATTTTATTGCAGTTTCTCTGAGTTCCTTTCTTCCTTTTGGCTCTGATGGTTCAGCCAAAAAGACTTCTTTACTAGCCACCTCTCCTGGGCCTCAAAACGAAACTGCTAAATGGGCCCTGTCATTCAGTCTTCCTTGATCAAAGCGGTTTGGCATCATCTCCTCTGGGCTTTCCTCTCGGTGGATTTGGAGGTGGGGAAAAGAATGGGGGTGGAAGTTGGGGGTTGAGTTATGCAGCGCCCTTATAGCCTGCCGCCCTGCTACCTCTGAACCTCCTACCCAACCATCCCTCCCTGGCCACGTTCCTCTTCCTATTCACTTTTCTAGCCATAGAGTTCTACAGCATGGGGTCCAGGAGTGGGGCATGAGTGATAAGAAGAGATGCTTGGAAAAGTGAAAGAGGCCCACAGCCCTTAGGGGGTAAGCCTGCCACTTCTTTCCAATCACAATCAGATTCGAAGTTTTTTGTGTGTAGCAGTGCCTGTGAATTTTGACTAAAAGATCTTTCAAGACCCTAATGTTCCTCATAGCTGAGACATATAATCAATCAATACTTCCTGAACAGAGTAGGGGAGGGAGACAGCGACCAGGTTTCCTTAACAGTGTCAGGAAGTAAGGCGCTACTTCTAGCCTGAATTCTGAGAGGTTATAGCCAGAATTCAAGGCCAGGTTATTTCTGGCAATAACACAGGGTCGTTATCCATCCAGAGGTAATGGTGTTCCAGTAGTCATGACTTTTGCCCTGACTTCCGGAGGATGGGGAAAATAGAAGCTGGTACTACTGGGTCTCTGATTAAATGCCCACGCACGCACCTAGCCAACAGGACTGGGGAGGGACAGCAGTTGGGTCCCACGGCGCTCCATCCTGCCTCCCAGGCTCCATTTCCCCGACAGCCGCCACTACTCCGCGTGTGCTAAGGAGCGCCCCCCCATCCCCGAACCCCACCCCTCCGCCGCACGGCGGCAGCCGCCCCGCCCCCGGGCACCTGGAGCGCCCGGGCAGGAGTCGGCACGCACGCGGCCAGCCTGCCCCGCCCCCCCACCCGCGCATTCTCCGAATTCCTGCGGGCGGAGCCTGGGCCCGGGTGGGGGCGCGGCGCGCACAAACCTCCAGGGGCACCGCCGTGAAGAGGGGAGCAAGTTGGGGGGGATGCGCCCTCACTGCCCCACTTGGTCCCTTCCCTACGAGGCCTCCTGCCGCAAAAAGCCGAGGTTCAAATGCTTGAGAAACGGACTCACGAGATACCAGGGGGGTTGAATTTAATAGAAATAAGGAGCCCTGGTTCATTTGAAAACTAGCAGGAAGGGGACAGTGCTCTGGGGCCGCCCCCATCCATCCCTCTTGTTTCTTTCCTAGTCCCGCGTCTTCACCTCGGACCCCGGGGCACCGGCACTTTGGGCCGTCGGGGCAGTGGAGAACCGAAGACCGTGACGGGTCCCTTCCCGTCCCTAACCACTCCTCTCACTCACCGAAGTAGTCCTCCCTGGCCTCTGGCTCCCGCATCCGGGCCCGGGCGGCCTCCGGAACGAAAGGACCTGGTGGTTCCTCCAGACCCGACGGCTCAATCCCCGAGGGTTCTCCGCGGGCTCCGGCTTCTCGCCCACCGGTGCCCACCGTCAGGCGAAGCAAAGCTGTTAGCTCGTCCTGGTACCGGGCGCCCACGGCGCAGTCCCCGTAGCCGGTCACAGAGTGTCGTCCAGGTTGCGCCCCCCGTCTCTCCAAGGGCCCCGCCGCTCCCACTCCGGCCCCGGCTAGAGCTCCAGGGCTGCCCAGGGCCGGGGGATACGAGTGGCGGCTTTCCTGGCAGCCGAACCCCGCGGGCCGCTGAGCGTACAATCGGTCCAGGGCGGCGTGGAGCTCCGGGTAGGCGGACGGGACCCCTCCGGGAGAATAGCCTGCCGGTGCTCCGGCCAGGGGTGGGCCAAACAGGCACGGCCCCGCTGGCAAGGGGCTCCCGTGGCGCTGGTCGTAGCCCATGCTGATGCCGCTGGTGCGATTGCTGCAGGGCCGGCTACCTCCAGCTCCGCCAGCCCCCGCCCCGTCCAGCAGCAGGCTGCCCCGAGGGCTGGACGGCTTGCTCGCGTCGCTGGCCGAGCTACTGGCGAAGCTAGAGCGGGGGCTGAGGGCCGGGGCCGTGGGCTCCAGCCGAAAATCGGGGGGCAACGACTGAGGTAGAGGCAAGGCCCGGGTGGGCGGCGGACCCCCGGGAAAGGAGCCTTCGTAGCGCGGCGCCTCAAAGGAGCCGCGCTGATTCCGCTCAGCGTCCAGGGAACCTTGCTCCCGGGCCGGCTCCAACGGCTCATCCCCAGGTCCCCCAGTAGCTCCTCGGGGCCCTGACTTCCTAGGTCCCCCCAACCCACTTAGGCGCCCCTTGCCCGGCCCGGGGGTCCCGTCAGACCCAGACCGGCTAGATTCACCCTTTCTGCGGCCGAACTTCTCCAGCAGGCGACTGGCTTTCTCTCCTAACCGCTCCATGCCCTCGGGCCTGGGGCCTCTCGCCCCCTCCCCGCCTGGCACCCTGCGGCGTCTCGGCGGCCGGTTCTCTTTCCCTGCAGCCGGACTCTAGTTCCCCAGGGGCACAGGGGAGGCACAGGGGCTTAGCGGGCGGCCTGGATGCCCGGCGCCAGGAATCCCACAGCATCCCCCAGCGGGAGGGGCTGCGTCCCCCCGCGCATCTGGGGCTGAGTGGGGCTAGCAGGGCCTCTGGCCGCGGCTGTCCCTTCCGCAGGTCTATCTGTTCACGCGTCGACTCGCCCGACTGCCCCAGTCTCCCCGGCCCCCGCCCCCCTAGCTCTCACGCTAGCCACAGACCGAACTTCTCTCCCAAACTTTTGTCTGCCTGGCCGGATCTACTTTCCTAGGAGGGCGGAGCGCGGTGTGTGCGAGAGCGCCGGGGGTGTCCGCGCAGGGATAGCTGGTGTGCGTGCAGGAGAACTGGCGCTAACTGCCCTAGATATGGAGGCCCGCGGACTGGACGTGAGAGGCGGGCAGGGGCAGTTGGGGCAGCTGCCCCTACAACACTCAAGAATTGGAACAGGAAAGAGTGTGGGGGTAGGGGACGGGGACTCTTTGTCTGCAGTTGGAATGCGCGGAGGGGCATGGTGGAATGTGTCGCGTCCCGGGACCGGACGATAGGAGGCATGTTCTGCGCTAGCACCGTGACTTTGTTCCCAGCGTGGGGACTGTGGGAGAGATGGAGAGAGACTGGTACAGAAATGGTGAGACAAGGAGAGAGCCATAAAGAGGAAGACAGAGAGAAAGAAGACAAATGCATAAAGAGGTTCAGAGACGTGTGCGTAAAGATAGCCCTGAAAGGCGACGAAGCCCACAGAGAGAAGTGGAAGAAGGAAGAGGTAGCGAAAGAAAGGGAGAGCTGGGGAGCAAAGAGGAGTGTGGACGATGCAGAGACCGAAGGGTGCGCAAAGGAAAGGACAAACTTGTCCAGAGAGAATGAGAGACAAACGTTTAAACTGCAATAAAAAGGCACCACCTTCTGGACCCAAAAGTTTTGTGATGGTGGAGAAATTTTGTGTTTGTAAAAGCAATGAAAAGGAGTCAGGAAAATGGGACTAATCTCTACCTTGAGAGGGAGGGAAAGAGATATAGTGTGTATGCAGAAGCAGTGAAAAGGAGTGAGGAAAAGGTTTGGGACTAATCTCTACCTTAAGGGTAGGACAGTTAGAGGGATAGACAGACACCCCCTGGTGTTGGGAAATGAGATTTTTAGCAAACATTTCAGGTGACTATGGAGATCGAAGGCCTGGTTTTAGGGCTAGCGAACACCTTCTCGCTTTGGTTTTGGTCCACAGAAGACTGGTGATACAGAGTAAGTATTAAGAGGAAGAAAAGAAATGCAGTGTAGAGGAAATTGCAAATGAAAATGATCAGGATGGAAAAGAGGCTGATATTGACTATTTTAGAAGGATCAAGAATAAGTAAAAGAAACCCTGGCTGAAGCAGCCGGGCGCGGTGGCTCACGCCTGTAATCCCACCACTTTGGGAGGCTGAGGCGGGCGGATCACTTGAAGTCAGGAGTTCAGACCAGCCTGGCCAACATGGTGAAGCCCTATCTCTACTAAAAATACAAAAATTAGCCAGGCGTGGTGGCGCACGCCTATAGTCCCAGCGACTCGAGAGGCTGAGGCAGGAGAATCGCTTGAACCCGGGAGACAGACGTTGCAGTGAGCCAAGATCACGGCCACTGCACTCCAGCCTGGGCGACAGAGCAAGACTCCGCCTCAAAAAAATTCTCAAAAATAAATAATAATTTTTTTTTAAAGAAACCCTAGATGAAGCTAAACATACCTAATTAAATACCAGCCGACGGCCGGGAGCGGTGGCTCACGCCTGTAATCCCAGCACTTTGGAAGGCAGAGGCAGGCGGATCACGAGGTCAGGAGTTTGCAACCAGCCTGGCCAGTATGGTGAAACCCCGTCTCTACTAAGAATACAAAAATTAGCCGGTGTGGTGGCGCGCACCTGTAGTCCCAGCTACTTGGGAGGCTGAGGCAGAAGAATCGCTTGAACCCAGGAGGCGGAGGTTGCAGAGAGCCGAGATTGTGCCATTGCACTCCGGCCTCGGCGATAGAGGGAGATTCCGTCTCAAAAAATTTTTTTAAAAACCAGCCAACTAATTTTGCCCAGACTAAAACATCAGGGGCAAGGGGTGGAGGAAGTAGAATGGAGAAGGAAAATGACTCCTTTGTATTTAGATAGTAAATGAGTATGAAAATTATATGCAAACAAGTCATGCATATTATTTTCATCTCAACATTTTGAACACCTTTTATAATCTTAGTGTAGCCTTAGGGAATGTGGAAAGAAACGTGGTTAATATCTTTTGGGAAATTAATTTGTGCCAAACTATTTGGCTTCTTTGTCCTAGTTGCATTGTCTCCCTGACCTCATCTCCCCTGAGAATCAGCCTCTCTGTTTCCCTGGTCAAGGCCACGGCTTTTCTCTGATCCTGAGGAGAGTTTCCTACCAGACTGGAAGCAGGGAGGACTGAAAGCACTAGGAACAGAGGGGAGCTATCGGATTGCATCTAGAACCTGCTGTGAGCAACATCTTCAGAATTAACCATAATGTGTTCCCTCCTTTCCTGTGTCCAGATGAGAAAGGAGAACCTTGATTCTTCCTTCCAATTACATCCAGAATATCCACACAACTACTAATATTTGGAAGCTTTGATCCTTTGGGGTGAGGATGCGAGAGGAAGTCTTATGAAACGTTGAGAGGCCATTAAAGGAGGCCCATGCAAGAGTTGGTGGTAACAATGGGCACAATTGGGATGAACAGCCTGTGTTTTCAAGGGATAACTGGAAACAGAGGTGAGTGAAGGGGAAGAAGTAGAAGACGTATATGCTAATAGGACATGCTCCAATAGTGCTCATGACCTCAGGTGGCCTCTCCACAGTCTGAACTGGAGCTGGGATCTCCAAAGGCCCTCTTCATCCCCAAGACTTTAATTATAATCTGTATACACAGGTGACTCCCTAATCCATATTTCCAGCCCAGTCTTTCTTGGACTTAAAAACTCAACTAACTACTAGCATCTCCAATGGCTGTCTCAGAAGCACCCAATATCCTAAACTGATCTCATCTTCTCTGCCTCATGAAACTGGCTCCTCTAACATTCTCTGAGTAAATGGCACAATACTGTTCGCTGCGTAAACTAGAAATCTGAGCATCAACCCTATGTCCTCCTTCTCCCTTAACCTCAAATCCAACCAAGTCCTATCAGTCACCAAGTTCTATTAATTCTGCTTCCTAAACGTCTTCCAAATCTGTCCTCCCCTCATCACCACTATATATGTCAAGTCACCATCTTTCCTCTCCTAAACCAATGCAAAAGTCTCCTGGGCAAGGCTTGCTCCCTGCAATCCATCTTATACCCTGAGGTTAAGTGATTTTTTTCAGTACAGAAGCTTTACGACTTACAATGGAGTTATGTCTGAATAAACCCATCCATTATAAATTGAAAATATTGTAAGGCAGAGTGCTTCTTCAACTTAACCATATTTTCACCTTAAAATGGGTTTATCTGATATAACTGCATCATAAGGTGAGGAGCATACTGAATCATTTTGCACCATCGTAAAGTTGAAAAATCCTAAGTCGAACCATTGTGAGTTGGGGACTGCCTGTAGGCAAAACCTGTCGTTTTATTTCCCTGCTAAAACAAACTTTCAATGATTTCTCACTGCCCTTGGGCTGAAGTCTGTACTCTGTATTATGAGGTCTGCCTCACTCTCCAGCCTCTCTTCTACTATTATCCCTTCCCCAAAACAGTCTGCAGTAGAACTGGACCTTGTCTGTACTCTCTGTTGCCCCTGGACTGTTGTACCCGCAGTTCCCTGTTTGGAACACTCTCTTAGCCTCCCCTTTCCTTCTCCTGGTTAACTCTTCCCCATTTTAGACATTACACCCTCTCAGAAGAAGCCTTTCCAGACTGCAAGAGTAGGTTAGCTACCCCTGCTGTATATTGCCATAGTGCACTACACTCCACCATGGTCACCCTTATCACAGTTCATTTCATTGCCTACTCCACTGCCTGGCTTCCTGTCTAAACTAAAAAAATTTCTGAACAGCATCCAGCCTTATCAACAATGTATCCATAGCACAGTACCTGACACCTAGTAAAGCGATCAATGTTTGTCATAAGACTGAATAAATGTAAAGCCATTTTTGCTTTTCAATCCATCCAAAATGCATACCCCTTCCTCAAAATACAGCTTGGCTGACAGGACCAAGAAACAGCTACAAAGCTGTGTATTTTGCTTGGTCACATAGTGAGAGAGAGGCTGCCGGTGAGACATGGGAACTCTTTAAGCCTTAATTTCCTCATCTGTAAGATAGAAATAGTAAAACTTTCCTCATGTAATTCAATAAACAATAGCTATTATATCAGGATCCCAATTCCCCAATAGTGATAGAACTTGTGTTCCGTTGGTCAGAAGACTCAAGCTCATGACTGAAACCACCCACCGGGTGGCGGTATTAACCTGCACTGGTCATGTTCGGTTTCCACTGCAGAGCAAGACAAGTGGTCACAGGGAAGCAAAAGGTACAACCTGGGCTGCTTCCTCAGAGCTTTGGGTGGAACGGGGCAGGGGCAGAAACAACTCAGAGACGGGGCATATGTCAAGAAGGCCTCATGTTTCTTGGACCCATCCTCCTCCTTTTCTCATCCCAGGCTTCTCCGAGACACTGTTTATGCTGAGGAATAAGCATATTCTGGCTTGCTGTTCACAGTGGAGGGAGTTTCTCCCCTTCTAGATAAGTTTTTATCCCACCAGTGTTCTGCTTCCCCAGTAGAGACTGTGTTAAGAAAAGAGGCAAATTTGCTTTCTCAGACTGCACAGAGCATCTTATTATTTTGTGAAGCCCCATGGCCACCTATTTCTGAGACATGGGGCGTGGCGGAAGCCAGAGTTATTCTTGGTTGTAGATTTTATTCATCCTTTTCCACCTTGATTTCAATGAATGAGTTCAAGTCAGGACAGCAGGTTTTGTGGGGTTGGTCAAAAGATGGGGAGCCAGGTGCATTCTCATCCCCTCCCTCATCTTCCTCTTCTTGGAAATTAGGATTGTAAAGTTCTGGTGGAAGGAGCTGGGCTTCAGCAGAAGGCAGTCTGTCTGAGGGAGGCCCATACACACGGTTGGCTTTGGTGCCATGCTTAGAGTTAGCATCCAGATGGTAGCAGAGCTCTGTGAGGCGCTGGGCCCGGAAACGGGGAGGGCGGGCCACCCACACACCTGGCTCGTTAAGACTGTCCTCTTCATCTGACATCAGCTCCTCTGTCACATCATTCCACAGACGTTGGTCCTCAGGTCCAAAATGCCTCATGATACTGGATCGGTTGGCAAAAAGCTAAGGCAGGAACCCAGGAGATAGATTAGGAAGGTAAACATTCTATGGATTAGATTTGGGGAAAAGGTTTGGTGGGGAAGGCTGTGTAAAATCTGTGCCTAAGTGAACCCAGTCCCCAAGTCAGATCTTAGCATTGGCTCACTGTTCTCTATCTTCCTACATTCCTGGCTCTCAACCCTATTCTCAGATGCCATGTCCTCTGGCCCTTCCCACTTAGGAAAGGGTTTAGAGTTTAATATCTTGAAAGAAAGGCCTAGAAACCTACCCGATATCGGCGACTTCGAAGTTTCTTCTCCTCTTTTTCCTTCAGGCCTTTAAAGGGGTTCAGGGAGTTGCGGTACTCACGCCTCTTAGTAAGGAAGTAGGCCACACAGGCTCCTGGCGGGGAGGGAAGGAAGGGAGCAAGAAGGAGGGTCCTCTAGAGTAGTGGTCCTCAGCCCGTTTTTCTGCCCTAACACTATTGAATGGGAGGTTGGGGATCACTACTTAGATGAGGGCTTTTTTTTTTTTTTTTTTGAGATGTAGTTTCACTCTTGTTGCCCAGGCTGGAGTGCAATGGCACAATCTCAGCTCACCACAACCTCCGCCTCCTGGGTTCAAGCGATTCTCCTGCCTCAGCCTCCCGAGTAGCTGGGGTTACAGGCATGTGCCACCACACCCGGCTCTTTTTAGTAGAGATGGGGTTTCTCCATGTTGGTCAGGCTGGTCTCGAACTCCTGACCTCAGGTGATCCGCCTGCCTTGGCCTCCCAAAGAGCTGGGATTACAGGCGTGAGCAACCGCGCCTGGCCTAGATGCTGGGCTTTCTTGGCATAGGCATTAGCATCTATTCACTCCTCTTTGGTTAGGTTTCTTTTTATTTATTTATTTTATTATGATTTTGTTACGAGACAGGGTCTAGCTCTGTAACCCAGGCTTGAGGGCAGTGGCATGGTCATGCATGCTCACTGCAGCCTCAAACTCCTGGGCTTAAGTGATCGTCCAGCCTCAGCCTCCCGAGCAGCTGGGACTACAGGTGCACATCGCCATGGCCGGCTAATTGGTTTAGCTTTCTTTGCCCACCTCCATCTCCAACACTAACTCCTCCCAAATATCTCCCACTGGAAAAAGACAACTCCAATTGCTTCTGTGTCTCCCGGCTCCCTCCACCAAATAAAACTTACCCCTTGTTGGGCGTGGTGGCTCACACCTGTAATCCCAACGTTCTGGGAGGCCTCCTGCTGAGGCAGGAGGATTGCTTGAGCCCAGGAGTTTGAGACCAGCCTGGGCAACATAGTGAGACTCAGTCTCTATTTTAAAAAAAATTTAAAAACAACAACAATCTACCCCTATTGCCACTCTGATGGAAGATTACAAGTATTTTTTTCTTTTTTTTTGAAACAAGGTTTGCCCACAGTGGAGTTCAGTGGCACAATCTCGGCTCACTGCAACCTCCACCTCACAGCCTCAAGCAATCCTCCCGCCTCAGCCTCCCAAGTAGCCGGTACCACGTCATGCATGCCACCCTGCCCAGTTAATTTTTGTTATTTTTGTTTGTTTTTGGTAAAGATGGGGTTTCGCCATGTTGCCCATGCTAGTCTTGAACTCCTGGGCTGAAATAATCCTCCTGCCTTGGCCTCCCAAAGTGCTAGGATTACAGGGATGAATCACGTTACCTGGCTCTACAAGTACTTTTTCAGCAGAAGCTTTCATAATACTTCAGGGTTAGCTACAAATAACAAAAGAGAGCAAGGAAAGAGAAAGCCTGGGAAATAATATTTAGGGACCAAGGGGCAGGCCTGGCTTCTGAACATAACACCTCCTCATAACACCTTAGATTCCTCCTCCTCATAACACCTTAGATTCAAGACTTGCATAAACAGAATGCATGATGGTGTTCTAGCCCTTCCCTTCTCTCATTTTCGTTTCAGACTGAGAGGGAAATAAACAGGCAATTTGAGATAATTCTATGAATATATTGAAGGTAAGAAGAGCCAAAAAATGTTTCAAATCCACTATTTTCAAAACCTCCTAATCATCTCTATTATTCCTCTTCTCCTCTGACCAAGAAAGAGGAGTGGGAGGAGAGGGGGAGAAAGGATGGCATAGGAGTTAAACCAGTTTTTCTCACCTTTTAGCTCCTTATCAGTGTAATTGTGGGGACTGGTCACCAGCTCTTGCTTGAGCTTTTCCAGAAGAAACTTCACTACTGAAATATTCCAAGAGGACTTGATGCTGCCACAAAGAGAAGAGAATGAATAAAGTTGTCGGCTTTGTAAGAGCCAGACAAACAGAGATACCCAGCACTGATCAACTTTGTGGCAAATCCCTCCATGGCCTAAGAAGTTATGGTGAGATCAAAGTCTTAGTCTCATTGCTGTATTGGAGCATCCCCCTCTACTTCCCTGTCCTTAGCAAAGTACCTTCTAATTCTTTTTCCTCAAGGGGACCATACCTTTCAGACCCATTGAATCTCTTGTCATTGGTGATGTGGTTATGCACATTGTGGACCAGTTTCTAGGAAAAAAAAAGAAAACACAATCAAGCCAAGAGTGGATATTATGAAAACTCTCCTCTGGTCCCTAGGGTAAAAAGGTATTGTCCCTAAGGCACTCTCTGCCTGAATCCTTTCTAAGCCAAGAGCCTATCCAAGTTACTATTTCTAGTGTGGTCTTCCCTGACTTTTCATTTCATGTGTGTCAGGATTCCAGGATCATCCCTGGCCTTACTTCTGCTCCTGAGTAGTGTGATCACTAGAGCAGAGGGTCTCAAACATTTCCATGAACATACCCCTGATAGCAACGAGAAAGCAAGTATACACCAGGAGTACTGCGAGTGAATATTTCTTTTTCACTTTTCTTTCTTTTTTTTTGAGATGGAGTCTTGCTGTGTCGCCCAGGCTAGAGTGCAGTGGTGCGATCTTGGCTCACTGCAACCACCGCCTCCCGGGTTCAAGTGATTCTCCCGCCTCAGCCTCTCGAGTAGCTGGGATTACGGACACCTGCCATCATGCCTGGCTAATTTTTGTATTTTTGTAGAGACAGAGTTTCACCGTGTTGGCCAGGCTGGTCTTAACTCCTGATCTCAGGTGATCTGCCCGCCTTGACCTTCCAAAGTGGTGGGATTACAGGCATGAGCCACCACGCCCAGTCAAGTGAACATTTCTTGAAGTCCCCTACTCTTGCACTTTTTTTTCTTTCCCTTTTCTTTTCTTTTTTTTTTTTTTTTGAGACGGAGTCTCATTCTGTCGCCCAGGCTGGAGTGCAGTGGCACGATCTTGGCTCACTGCAAGCTCCGCCTCTCTGGTTCATGCCATTCTCCTCCCTCAGCCTCCTGAGTAGCTGGGACTATAGGCGCCCACCACCATGCCCAGCTAATTTTTTGTATTTTTAGTAGAGATGGGGTTTCACCGTGTTAGCCAGGATGGTCACGATCTCCTGACCTCGTGATCTGCCCGCCTCGGCCTCCCAAAGTGCTGGGATTACAAGCACAAGCCACTGTGCCCGGCCCCTACTCTTGCACATTTAAATTTTTTCTTCAAAATGTATTTGTATTTCTTTTCTTTTTTTTTCTTTCTGAGAGAGAGTTTCACTCTGTCATCCAGGCTGGAGTGCACTCGTTAAAAAGTTTTGCCGGCCGGGCGCGGTGGCTCATGCCTGTAATCCCAGTACTTTGGGAGGCCAAGGCAGGTGGCGCCATCTCAGCTCACTGCAACCGCCGCCTCCTGGGTTCAAGCGATTATCCTGCCTCAGCCTCCTGAGTACCTGGGATTACAGGTGCCTAGCACCACGCCCAGCTAATTTTTGTATTTTTAGTAGAGACGGGATTTCACCATGTTGGTCAGGCTGGTCTCGAACTCCTAACGTTGTGATCCACCCACCTCAGCCTCCCACGTGTGCTGGGATTACAGGTGTGAGCCACCACAGCCGGCCTGTTTAATATAAAAATGTCTTCTGGAATTTTTTTTTCTTTTTGAGACAGAGTCTCACTCTGTTGCCAGGCTGGAGTGCAATGGCGTGATCTCGGCTCAGTGCAACCTCCACCTCCCGGGTTCAAGCGATTCTCCTGCCTCAGCCTCACAAGTAGCTGGGACTACAGGCGCACCACCACCACATCCAGCTAATTTTTGTATTTTTAGTGGAGATGGGGTTTCACCATGTTGGCCAGGATGGTCTTGATCTCTTGACCTCGTGAACCACCTGCCTCGGCCTCCCAAAGTGCTGGGATTACAGGCATAAGCCACCATGACTGGCCATCTTCTGAAATGTGCTAGTAAAATTGATGACCCAGGAAAAAGCGCTGGGTTTGTCTGTGGCTTTATATATTCCCTCGTGTGTTACCACAAATCTCAGGAGTATATACACCATGGTCTGAAAAACAGAAATCTAAAATAACAGAAACATGAATCGGAAAGGACCGTGGAGGTTATATTACCCAATCTCCCTTTCACATCATTAAACAGGCTGTCTTTCCACTTTGTTTACACCCATCTAATGATGAGTTCTCCATTCTGAGTCAGCTTATTCTATTGTTGAACACTTCCACTCGTTAAAAAGTTTTGCCGGCTGGGCGTGGTGGCTCATGCCTGTAATCCCAGTACTTTGGGAGGCCAAGGCGGGTGGATCACCTGAGGTCAGGAGTTCGAGACCAGCCTGACCAACATGGTGAAACCCCATCTCTATTGAAAATACAAAAATTAGCCTGGCGTGGTGGCGTGCGACTGTAGTCCCAGCTACTGGGGAGGCTGAGACAGGAGAATTGCTTGAACCCAGGAGGCGGAGGTTGCAGTGAGCTGAGATCGTGTCACTGCACTCCAGCCTGGGCAATAGAGTGAGACTCTGTTTCAAAAAAAAAAAAGAAAGAAAAAGTTTTGCCTTAGATGCTTCAAAATCTGTTCCCAGTTTTGCCCATAATAGCACCTAAAATATTTATTTATTTATTTATTTTTTGAGATGGAGTCTCACTCTGTAGCCCAGGCTGGGGTGCAGTGGCGTGATCTCGGCTCACTGCAACCTCTGCTTCCAGGGTCCTGGTTCAAGCAATTCTCCCGGCTCAGCCTCCCTAGTAGCTGGGACTACAGGAATGCACCACCATGCCCAGCTAATTTTTGTATTTTTAGTAGAGATGGGGTTTCACCGTGTTGGCCAGGCTGGTCTTGAACTCCTGACCTCGTGATTCACCCACCTCAGCCTCCCAAAGTGCTGGGATTACAGGCATGAGCCACCACACCCGGCTTTATTTATTTATTTAGAAACAGAGTCTTGCTCTGTCACCCAGGCTAGAGTGCAGTGGTGTGATCTCAGCTCACTGCAACCTCCGCCTCCCGGGTTCAAGTGATTCTCCTACCTCAGCCTCTCAAGTGGCTAGGATTACAGGCGCACGCCACCACGCCCAGCTAATTTTTGTATTTTTAGTAGAGACATGGTTTCACCATGTTGGCCAGGCTAGTCTCAAACTCCTGACCTCGGGTGCTCTGCCCGCCTTGGCCTCCCAGAGTGCTGGGATTACAGGCGTGAGCCACTGCACCCGGCCCTAATGCAGGGTTTTACATTTCCTTCAATTAAGTTTAGTTGTGTTGTTTCTGATTGTATTTTCATCCCAAGCTCCCTCAGTCAGTGGAAGTTACCCAGTCCCAAACTGACAGATTAATATCCTGATCCAAGGACTTTTCAGCTCCATGTTCAGAAATCCCCAATTTATCCTTCTACCTCTATGGCCGATTCACTGTACCAACTTAGGAAAGTATTGTCACCTCTTCATGGCTAGGGTCTCCACTCTGTAAAAAGGACCATTATTATACTAGCTGCATATTCAACATAGTTATTTTACCTCTTAGTAGTCCACACTTAAGGAATCACAAAGGAATGGGTGAATGTTTCAGAAAGTATTTGGGAGAGTTTCAAAAAAAACAAAAAAAGGAGAAAGAAAAAAGGGAGTTACAAAGCTTCCCACTCAAGTGGCTTGGAAGAGATCAGCTGATAAAAATCAAAACAGGCTTGACATGGAAAGGGAAAATACTCTAGACAATAAATGTGAGGACTGGAAAGGCTGTTGGCTCACCTACCTCCTGAAGAAGCTAAAAATATTTCCCCAAGGAGTGGCTGGGATCTGCAGCATTCCAAGGAATTAAGAATTCTGGTTTGATCCTTTTGGTTCACAGGATCCCTAGCAGCCATCCTCAAGAGCCTCAGCAGATTGGAGAGATGCCTCTTTGATTCTGTCCCAGAGCTAAAGATTGGAACAACTGTCCCTCCCCCTCTAAACCCACAGTCTGCCACAAGAACATTTTAAACCTTCCTCCATGATGGGCAGCAAAACTCCCTGACTGGTCCTCCAGATCCTTCTCAAGCACAGAATAGAGAGAGCATGATGGTGAGTGAGCATACTGTCCTTCCTGCAGGTCTTCAGTTCCACCACACTCTCCTAAGGGAAGGAAGAAGCCAGGCCTCAACGCTGTACCTCTCTCTGGAGGCAGCAGGCACAAGTGGAATGGAAGTGATGGAAAATCCTGCTTTTATGCAAATTGTAACTATAAACTCATTATAGTCAATATGAACATTGTATGGCCAAAGAATATCTCCAGCCAGGCACGGTGGCTCACGCCTGTAATCCCAACACTTTGGGAGGCCGAGGTGGGTGAATTGCCTGATCTCAGGAGTTCAAAACCAGCGTGGCCAACATGGCGAAACCCCATCTCTACTAAAATACAAAAATTAGCCAGGCGTGCTGGTGCAAGTCTGTAATCCCAACTACTCGGGAGGCTGAGGCAGGAGAATCGCTTGAACCTGGGAGGCTTGCAGTGAGCTGAAATCATGCCACTGCACTCCAGCCTGGGTGACAGAGCGAGACTAAAAACAATATCCCCATGGTTGTCAGAAAAAAGCTTTTGTGAGACCAGCCTGGGCAACTAAAATACAAAAATACAAAAAATAAGCCAGGCGTGGTGGTGCGTGCCTGTAATCCCAGCTACTCGGGAGGCTGAGGTGGGAGATCACTTGAGCCTGGGAAGTCGAAGCTGCAGTGAGCCATGATCACACCACTGCACTCCAGCCTGGGCAATGGGAGTGAGACCCTGTCTCAAGAAAGAAAAAAAAAAAAGAAGAAGTTTTTGGGTACAGAGTTGATCCCAAAGACTGTGGTCACTTTAAAGAAAGTTTCTCAACCTCTTCACTATTGGCATTTTGAGCTGGATAATTCTTTGTTATGGGGGCTGTCGTGTGCACTGTAGGATGTTTAGCGGAACACCCACTAGATATCAGTAGCATTCTCCTTCCCCTGCCCCCAGCCACCCACCAGTTGTAATAATCACAAATGTCTCCAGATGTTTCCAAATGTCCCCTGAGGGTAAAATCACCCCAGGTTGAGAACTACTGCCCTAGAACTTCTCTAGGTTTGGTCAGCTGCCAGGATGGGGGCTCCCAGCTCAGCAGGATGTGCTTTGGGCTCCCAGCCACGCCAAGAAGCATTCAGGCAGACCTGGTTCAGGCCAGTCCCTTCCTGGCTAAGAGCTCTTGGAATGACTGGAATCTCCAAACCTCTATAACTGAGCTGAAGGTTTAGTGACTC